>NW_006913049.1:1569848-1980282 GCF_000585515.1 Cladophialophora yegresii CBS 114405 | reverse complement strand
TCACTCTACTTGTTGCTAACCCATCACTCTACTTGTTGCTAACCCATCACTGTACTTGTCGATAGTCTACGAAAACATCGGCCACAAATACGTGCTCGAATACCCGTCCACGATCCTGGCATGCCTCTCCGTCGTGGTCATCTTCCCCATCTACATCTTCTACTGGAAGGGCCAGTGGTTCCGCGACCGCAGCAAGTTCGCGCAGGAGTTGAATCTCGGCAGACAGGCCGCCGTCGAGAAGAGGAGGAGTAGTGTTATGGCTATGCCCACAGGGCAGCGACACGATAGCGAGAAGGGGGGGAGTAGGCATGTTCAGCAGGTGTAGTATTGTACTGTGCCTAGGATCCGGGGCCTTTTGCGTTTTATGGTTCCCCTTTTCCCCGAGGGATTTAAATGATTTGATGGTGAGAGAGAGAAAGAGGCACCCAAGAAGAGGGAATCTTGGTTGACACTATCGATATGAAGCGGCACCCATCGCGGCGTAGGCGGAGGGGAGCGCATGACCAACCGAATTGACTGCTCGCTTCTACATACAGTGCGTACATCGGAGGAAAAAGTGACGAGATCCCAGGAACTCTATACTCTTGCTCTTGATCTCACTCTCGCTCCCGGCCTTTCCCTCTCCATTGATGCCTGGCCACATGTCCATTCCAGTATCTAGTTCCACTTACGTCGCGAGCCTGGAATGGGAAACATGTATGTCTAGGGCGTATCATAGCATGTCTTCCGGGGGGGGGGGGGGGAAACGTGGCATGGATATGGTGCCGCCTATGCTATGCTATGCTACGATGTGCCATGTTATATCTCACTTATTAGACGCGACCAATCTCCGTGTCTTTGCCTTGGTTCCTGGCGTGCGTGCAAGCCGACCAAGAACAGGAACGACGGGCTGGCTGGCTGGGTATTATATGGCGCGGGGGGCTGAATGTGAAGAGTACCTAGTACCTAGTACCTAGTTTCAGGGAGCAATTCTCCCTCCCTCACGGGCTTCCCCGTTCTCACTCTCTCTCTCTCTCTCTCTCATGCCTTTCGCCCTGCGTTCAGCAAAGTGACATCGACGCCTTTCTCCTTCTTTCACCCTCTCTCGCTCATTTGCATGCCATAACTACGCCCCGCGTTCATGAAGTGGCATTGCATTGCATTGTACTGGCCTACTCTCTGCTGTACTGGACGCATGCCCCACGAGTCCCGTGCACCCACACCCCTCTGAAAGATTGATTGGGTACAGATTCATGGAATTGTAAGGTATTGTATCTCTTTTTTTTATTGTATCCTATCTGTTGTATCGCATGCTATGTCTCGGGTTCGGCATTGCATGGTATCTCTCTCGGCTTTGTGGTATCTGTTGTATCGCATGCCATGTCTGAGCTTCGGCATTTCGGCATGGCCTTGACCTTGATGTTTGTGTTCGTCTTCATCTTTGTCTTCCCTGGGGGGTTACCTTCCGTATTCTCCTTGATTGCCAACGCTGTCCACTGTCCAAATCCATAAGCAAGGGCAGCGGGCAACACTGAAGCTTCTAGCCATGAAAAGGCTCCGGCTAGTCACCTCATAAGATTTCCCATGAATTGATTTAGAACTTCGGCAACAAGACACGTCTCCCGCCCCTTGACTAGAACTTTGGCAGCAAGACACGTCTCCCACTCCCCTTGTCATTTCCAGCTGCATTCGCACCGTTCCCGTGACCATTCCCGTTGCCGGGGCCGGTGCTTGCTTGACCCGCGGCGGCAGCGGTCCTGCTTTCTATGGTCTGATTCACAAAGGTCATGGGCATCTTCGTCTGTTGGCCGGCTATAGGCCCTGACGGACTGGTGGCATTTAGCCCAGCTGGGCTTGAACTCGGGCCTGAGGCGGTGATCACAGCGACTGGAGCCGTACTGGCTGGGGGACCATACTGTTGTGTTTGAGTCGGTGGCGGCGCGGCTTGATGCTGGAATGGTTGTTGTGGTGTCTGGAATATGTACTGCTGAGGCTGGGGCTGAGGTTGATATTGTGGCTGGGACTGCTGCGGCGGCGACGATGCAATGGTCAATGAATTTTGCCGCGCATGGGAGGTGTGTGAAGGCGGAGGTGGGGGTGGTGGGTATCGGGTATTATGGCGGAAGATGTCGACACTTGGACGACCAGCAGCAGGTGCGGCTTTCGGCGGAGCAGGGGCAATGGGTTGGCCTGGACCGCTGGAGATGATGCGTGGGGCTTCAAACACCAGTGGACCTGCGAGTGGTGCGGTAGTAGTAGGCGGCGGAAAGTGTACTCCTTGAGGTTGGGTATGATGCTGGGGTTGTAGAGGTGGGAGTCCAGGGGAGGAAGTGGTAGCGCTCACCGCCTGCTCGTAAGTCAGTGGAGGATATTTGAGTCGACGGCCACGTGGCCGCGAATTTGTCCGGATGACCTGCTGGTAAGCTTGTTGCGGACGCGGCGGTGGCGGGGCTTGACCGGGAAGAGGGGAGAAGTCCAAGCCTTGAACTGGGAAAGCTTCGCCTTTCGCAAGTGGGACGTAGATGTACTGCTTCTGGGGGTATTGCTGCGCCACCCACTCGGACACGTCTGCCAGTGCGGACAAGGCGAAGCTGTTAGCTTCCGCCATGTCCATGGGCCGTGGAACAAGATAACCACCGATCTTTGCCAGCTCCTTTGCCGCCTCTTCGGTAAGAGCGTCGATGGATCGAGACTTGTGAGACAGTTGCTCGGCTCTCCATTCTTTGTTTCTTTGTTCAATCTGCTTCAACAAGGGGCCAATAACGTCCTCGTTGAGCACTTGTTGGCGAGCTTGTTCGTCATAGGATTCTCCGAGCTGTCGCTTAAACGGCTTCTCGTCTTTGATTCTGCTGGATGTGTATCCACGCGGTTGGGTATCTGGTTCTGGTAGTTCGTGATAGTGTGGAAAGTACTCCATCATGTCGGAGCCGGATTCAGTGTGCGTGTCGTCGTGAGCGGCACGGTAGGCTCGCTCGAAGAGGATGATGTCTCCTTCCGCCGCGGCGAGGTGTTCTTTGCGGGCCGCTGCTCGGCGATTCTGTCACACACATGTCAGCATTATGCTACCTCGCTAGAGCGGCCGCGCCGAGACTTACCTTCCACTGTTGTTCGATGACCTCCTTTTCTGCCTCTAATCGTCGCATTTCGGCCTCGAGTTGGATGTCATATCTCTTCCTGACGAGATCTTCGGCATCCTGTTTGGCGGCCTCAAGTTCTTCGACGATCATCGCGTACTCGGGTACTTTCTTGTGGGCGTTCGACTTCTTGGCCATTCTGTTGAGATCGCGATTGGCCAGTTGTTCGAGTATGTCAAACTGTTGAGCGCCCACGACGCTGAAGAACCGTTTCAATTCCTGCTGCCTGGCCTTGAGAATGGAGATCATCGCCTTCTCTTCCTGAGAGAGCGGCTGCCTTCGCTCTGGCGGATCTGGACTCCCTCCACGTCCCCCTCGGCCTTTTGGCTTGCCTTTGCGTCCACCACCGTTGGAGTGGCCGCCTCCACGACCAGTGCGGGCACCGCCCCTTGTTGGCTTTTTCGGCGAGCGGGATTCTGGCGTCTCATCTCCCTCTGCAGGGTGATATTGAGTGGTGCCATCATTAGCATAGTAGATCACGTTGTTTCGGTCAAATTCAGGCCAAATCTCTTTCTCCTTGTCCCAACAGTTGGAGGACTTTTGGGTGGTTGCTTGCTTGGCGGTCCGTAGAGTTCGCCTACGCTTAGGAACCGTCTCCGAAGCATCTGATGCTGCACCACTAGGTTTGCGCTTCCGCGCATTTTCGGACGGTGCCTCAGCAGTTGATGATGAAGGCTCATTTGGAGGAGCATCCACTGCAAGGGGTCCTTGAAGAATGCTTGGCTTTATGTGGCGCGCGCTACGTCTCAATGCCGTGGAGGATTCTCTGACGGTGGATGCTGCTTGAATCTGTGCCTGTACTTCAGTTTCTGGAAGAGCATCAGCACTGTCAGATCGTGTCGCAGCCGAATTGCGTCTTGATGATTTGGCAGAATCAGGCGGAGTGATTGATGACTGGGTGGCTGGGGAAGAACGGTCTGTCTTGGACGTGCTCGAAGTGTCGCTGAGTCCAGATACGGGCGGTCTTCGTCTGCGTTTTCGTGATTTGATCGGGTCTGGCACAGCTACGACCGCAGTATTTCTTCGTCTTGGCTGTGTCGACTCCGAAGGTGTCTCAGGATCACCGGAGCTTGAGCTTGACCGTTTTCGCTTGCGGGTTGCGGAGCTCAGAATACTCGGAGGAGTATCTGGTGGCGTCCCTAGTTCTGACAATGAAGAGTCCTCCAAAGATGAGTTTGATGGTTCTGGCGTAGTCTTGATGCTCCGATTTCTGGTCCTCATATGGAATTCGGTTGTTGGTTCACGCGGGGAGCGTTTTCGAGGCATTTTGCTGCTGATGAGGTTAGCTTTTCTTGTCCGTGGCCTGATATTGGAGATTTTCGGTGTGGTGAGGTCAAGCCGTCCGGTGTATGAGGCGGAAATTCAATTGCTCGCCGGAATGGCACGAGACAGGGCAATACGCAACAAGATGGAGAACGTAAGGGTAGACAAATGCAGAAAGGTCCTTCTTCGCTCACCTGGAGTGATTTTCAAGACTGTCCAAGAGACACAAAGAAATGATTCCTGCTGTAAAAGAACCAAGCGGCTTTTTAGTAGCTCTTGCCGAGGAACGAGATGAGCGAGCACCACGAAAGAGTGCTCTAGCACGATGCCTTGATTGTGCTCGGATGTCGCGATCTAAGATTGGTTGAAGGAAGTCGAGGAGCCACAACTGAGCATCGTTGAGGGGTATTTGAGGTTGAAGTGTGCTGGTTGTCGCAGAAGGAGGCAGCTGGAAGCATTCGGGAGGTGAGGTATTGATTGACAAGGGTCGGGATGCAGCAGAACAATGGGAAGACGAAAATGCGTCAATAGTATTCAAGCCCGGAGGCGGAATAAGCTGGCAGACCGCCATGGCGCCGGGGTGAGGCAGTGAGAGATGCAGAGAGTGAAGGATTGTGTTGTTGTAAACCTGACACGGTGGACGGCCACAGCTGCTGAACTGTGTGAAGCATTCTCACAGTAACTTTAGTTGGATTTTGCATTTTGCTTGGGCTTGCCGAGTATGACAGCCACAGGCCGATGACAGCCTCTGACTGCTGGCGCCCAAGCCCTACCCAGAACAGGCGCAGGCGAGCCGCCTATTGCCCACCATCCCCGCCTAGACCAGTCGCCAGTGGCCACCCCCGAGCCACCTTCCGAAAAGGCTCGATGCCGATTTGCGGAACGCGCCGCGAAACGCCGGTCAGGGCTGCCCAATCACATCAAAAGAACTCCTGACTGTGTGATTACGGCATTCACGTGAGTGCTCCTTACTTTTCAGCGTTATTGATTCATCCACCGAGCACGACAAGTGCTGTGGTATTAAAAATCGCTTTTCACATCATTGGTATCGCACCTGCAATCAACGGTAACTGTGAGCCCTCATGGTCAAGGCCATAAAAAGTGAGCATTTCTCGCCAACTCCGCGCTAAAACACAATTCATGCCAAACGTGCAGCCATTCTCGATCCTCCATAAAGATAACCATCCAGGCGCGGTACCAGTAGCCGCGGCAGAAAAAGTCCTATCCAGTAGCCTATCCGTTGCCTCCTCATACCATTATTTGACTCAGTCGATTCGTCACAGAACCTGAAGATTTCGTTCGTCCTTTCTTGATGCTTTTCCGCTTCCCATAACCCACCAAGCTGGTGCGTGATCCCGCGGATAGCACGAAGCCAGGTAGAATTGGTGGTAGCTCATCCTCGTCTACAATCGAAGGACCAGGGCTGCCCAGTGGTGTTACCCCTAGCGCAGGGCTATCTGGGACTGACGGTTCGTCCCCGTCCGTCGTCGGCTTGTCAATGCTTGGCATGATGTCCTCGCATTTGTGCACAGGAGGCGAATTACTCCGAAGCCTGGCTAGAGTTTTAGGCGTGATCAGCGTGTTTGCCATTGGCGAAGCTGTAACCATGGTACCAGCGGTGGGAATGGGAGGCGGTCGAGTGCCGTTTAATCTAAACAGCGGGTGAATCAGTTCCTGCTTAGGGGACTCAAAGGGTTCGAATTGGGGTGGTGGTTGTTTGTTGTTATATGAAGACGTAGGGCGAGAGGTCGGCCGGGAGAAGTTGATAGGACTAGACGGCGGTGAAGATTTCAGTTGTCCAGGGGGCGAGCTCCAGACAGCAGTGTCTGAGGTTGCGGCGTGTGGTGGTGAGCTCGAAATTGGTGATTGCGGTTCAGGCAGGAAAGGTCCATCGAGTATGGTCGATTCGGCGGGACTACCGGGGATTGTCTCCAAGCCTCCGGAGGTGGGGGGCGGGGAGGAGTGGATGGCGGCTCGCATCTCTCGATGGACCGAGGATGTGTCCCAGTCGTCAAAGGCGCTGTCTGGCGACATAGCCTCTCTTGCGGGAAATGGTATCGCTTCCGACGACCACTGATTGGAATACCGGACCACTTTCGAACTTGATGATCCCGCTCCAACTTTCACCGATGACGATCTTCTTCTGGTCAATGACTCTCCTTTGGAGATAGGAGTTCTCGGTGACGAGTGGAGTGTCGGTTCCTGGGAACCGAAAGATTGCGTCGTGTGCTGAGTCGTCGGCCTCAGGGTAGTCGACAGCGACGGCGCTCGTGCACGAAAGTCCATGTCGAGCCGGCTGGCTCGTTGCGCTGTCAAGACATTTCGAACCCACGAATGCAGAAGGCAATACAGGACTATTTGGAGTACAGAAGCGATAGCCCAAGTGGCGAACCATATCCCGATCAATGTAGTAGGAGCGGCCTGCAAGATCCGCGTTGGTAGGTCGCTTTGCCTCATCGCCAGCCAGACCAATACAACGCCGGAGACAAGGATACCAAAGACCGCGATGCTCGTGCCGCTGGCCACGTAGCTCCATGTATGTGCCTTTGAGCCCAGCGAATGGCTGTCCAACTTCTTCACAAAGGATGTACAGAACAGAGCCAGTACTGCAATGTTGACTAAACTGGCGCCGAAGGTAACGTACAGCAGGGCTCGAAGGGCTGAGAGCACTGTGATATTGCCGACATTCGTTGCAAAGACGACGTTTAGAATGCTGCTCGCAATGCTGAAGGCTCCCGCAAGGGCGCCAATGGCCCAGATCTTAACGCGCCTCTCCATGCGTTCGTGTAACCGACGAGGATGTAAGGTTGACTATTTTCCGTTGTCGCTTTTCAATGCTCGAGTCGAAAAATGCTGCCCAACTTCCCAAGTTTCCCGTCTCGAAGTCGACATCCAGATCAATAGCTTGGAGGGATAGCAAACACGCCGAACAATGAATAGAAGGGAGTTCGAACACAGAAGCGCGTCGGACGGTAGACAACTTGAATAGTCCAAGAGCTGAAGTTGTTGACCTCTGACGCAAAGCATAAAATCTGACAGCGGTCTCAGTCGGGATGTTCCCTGTCAGCGGCGTGCTGTTTCCAAGCCTGACGTTGAACTGCCTGCAAAAAAAGGCTGAGGAAGAGGGGTTCAAGGCAAGACGCGCCCTTCAAGACCAATCAAGGCGGGGCCGGTGCAAGAGCAGGTGGAGTCCCCGAAATTATATAGGCGCACGACATGCAGCATGGAGTAATAGTAAACAAACAAAGCATGGAGTCGAACTGGAGGAGCAGTCCTGTACGGGGATATCTCTGCGACGCGAGTAACAGATGCAGTGAAACGACCATCGAACACTTACCAGTGTTATCTCTTTTCACGCGTCCGGCTGTTTTCAAGAACACACAAATCACCTAGCTCGAAGCCTTGAGCCAGGGAGAGACCACTGGCGCGTCAACTTCGTGGGAAATCTGGGAGGATCTCGTTCGTGGCAACAAGGGTTCTCGGAATCGCTAGCCGCAACATCTGCGATGGCGGCGGTTGCTTGCGGCAGTCGGGAGCGATAGCACCAACGAGACAGCTCTTTCAGCGCGGATGTGAGAACCAGAAGCGCAGCAAGCCCAGGATGTGGAGGTTGAAAGAAGAGGTTGTGATGGTTGGTGGCGAAATGCAATCTCGCTATCAAACCTTATTTGCATGTCTGCAATTTGCCTGCCCCGCGTAGGCATCAATTTCTGGTGCTGACAGCCAGACCCGCTGGGATCTTCAACATAGCATCCTGGAGCAGTTGCAGCTCGCTAATCAAGGGTGTTCGTCCTCGGCCATCGTTGAACGTGGCAGCCCGGGTTCCTGGAACCCTAACGAAGCGAGGTCTTTCGCGTTGGGCTCGCATGTCGCCAGCGGCAAGAGCTACTGTGACCAGGCTCCATGCGACGCATCGCACTAGACATCACGACGGAGATGCCTGAAGACTCGCGACAAGAATACAACGCCTGCTGAATGAACAACTGGCTGTGGGTGGATAAGAAGGTAATCCCCGAACAGACATCGCGGACATTAAACGACAGATGGAAATGCGGAGGGAATAAGGAAGCTCCGATTGGGTCAAGAGGTTCTTGGCAGTTTCCAAACCCGCCATTGGTCAGTTTCCAGAACTACCGAAGACGCATCCGATATTGTCCGGTGATGTGATAACCAGTGATCTGCTTGAAATCCGCTTCCGAGTATTAACAAGAGCTGAATCGAAATCCGAAGAGTAGATCATGGCATTTGTGGTTCTCGATTCGATGTTCTATCTTGAAGACTGATTGACCTTGTCTCCGACCCCGTGATAATCTCGCCAACTTGTCCGGTGAAACTCTGAGGCTCAACGAAATATGTCCCTAGACCCTTTCGCGAAGATCAGATACGTTCGCTTCGTTAAGAAACGAAAATTGTCCGGCGGTTGCCTCGCAGAATACCCAAAGTACCTCCCAAGCCCTACCACAATCCTTCCCAGCGCCTTCGCTAATAGAAGCAGCAATCATTGATCTTCCAATCGTTCGTAGACAGGACTATCTCGTCCCAGAAACCTCCTGTTCCATTTGCCACACATCATTCCTCAGGGCATCGTAATCTATCTGCGGGTTTGAGCGCATCGCATCCACACTGCCTTCAATAGCGTATACGACGTGTTGAAGGCCATTCAAGAGTCGCTCAATCTCGGCACGCTGGTCACTGATTTTGCCGAAGATGACCGCGTTCTCTTGCTGGGAATTCTGTATTCGCGTATTCAGTTCATCTGTGACTTTTTGGAGGTAGGGCGTCAGATGCGCCGCGTATAGCTCTTCGGCGGATAATGTGTGGAGTCTGACTGCATCAGCTAAGACAATGGGGGCACTGGGAGGACTTCTCACGGTCTATCTGGCATCTCTCCTTCGACCGCGCGATTCTTTCTCTTTCGCGCCTCTTCTATCATGTCTTCCCACTGATTTAACCCCTCCACCACGTGCCTGTCCTCCAATATCTGTTCAAAATCGCGCATGCATTCCTGCTCGAGACGCGTGTTCAGTTGCGCCCACACTCCTTCAAGCGCATTTGGACAATATTTTGCCGGCGTCGGGAAACATGAGCTGAAGTTCGCGTACGAGTTCGCCTTAATCGAGGCTGACAGAGCCCCTGCGAAGACCTTGTGTAGAGCTGTTGCGCGCGGTCCTGGTGCCGATGCAACCGGGGTTTGTGGAGGAGGTGACGGTGAGGCTGAGGTACGCCCATTCATCTTTGTCGCTGTCTGTATCTTGGAAGGCAGAGTTCTGGGCTCTCAATTGAGAACCACTCGCGGCTAAAAGTTTTCAACAATGGCTCTCCTGCGATGCAGAGGTAGGCACAAATGCAGTGCGGGAATTCTAAGTTCGGCTTCAAAGTAAACATGCCAAGGGTATGATGTCATGCGGCCAATCCATCAGTGGCACCCAGCTGGAGGGCTTGAGCGGGTATCTAGCTACAGGTAGTACCACGACCCTCTGGAAGCTGCACAGCGACCTGCGCAACAACATCGACAGTCTGATGCCGGCTGTATGGACACCGAGCAGTGTTCCTCTGTTGTAGGGAAGCGCCCCAGGCTCAGGTCACCCGTCACTATTCCAGCTTCACATGAGTTCGTCAAGTGAAAGCGCCGTGATCCTCCTTCGCGCACCGCATGAAGCTTAACGGCCAATGCCACTCGTTTCAAGATAAGAAGGCTTCACTGCTGGAATTCCCACTTGAAGACACATCAATCGATGCCTTCCGCGACTGGACAGACTCAAGATAATCATACACGCTACTCAAGGTGTGAAGACAGGTTTAGAGCGCTTTCCTGATTCATGACTACTTTTAAACAGCCCACGCACCACCCAAAATCCTATAACTTCGGCTGTCCCTGCTTCCTCTTCCTCACGTATTCCATCACCGCGTCAATGCCCGCCTGCGCGACTTCTGTATCTTGCGCCGGCGTGCCCGTGCTGCAGCCAATCGCTCCCACGCATTCACCATCGACGACAATCGGGATCCCACCAGCCACGTACATGAACCTGCCATTATTGCTGTTACTCAGACCGAACGCAGCTCCACCAGGCCAAACATTCTCCTTGTAGACCGATGTTGGCGCGCGGTGGCCCGCGGCGGTGAAGGCTTTGTTCATCGAGATGTCAATGGAGGTGAGTTTCGCACCGGGCATGCGTTCGAAATGCAGCAAGTAGAGGGAGGCGTCGACAATTGCAATGTTCATAGGGACGCTGATGGCTTTCGACTTCTCAATACATGCTGCCGAGGCCACTTTGGCGGCATGGTGTGTGAGATGTGCGGGCCGGTGGATGGCAGCCATTTTGTGCGAAGGGAGATGACGGCCGGAAGAAGGAGAGTCTGCTCGATCAATCAACAAGGCTGGCGAAGGACCCAAATGGAGCAAGTCGACAAGATGTGAATGGTGTCAAGACCCCCGACGGTCACAAAGATAGCTTTGACTATTTGGCGATATGAAGGTTCAGAAGTCTACAATGAAGCAACGACAACTCGTATGAAGTTCAAAGCTACAGGGCAGACTGGCGTCAAGGGAATTCGTTAAGATGCGTTTGTCGGCAGACAACGGCGACGTCAGCGGACGGGTTGGTCGCCGCACACCCGAGACGTGCTGCACATGCGCCTAGCCTCGACATGGGGGGACGTTGTTGCGGGGAAAGCAGGGGCCTCTGGATACATACTCCGTACTGCAGCTGGGGCTTATCCAACTGATTGACTACCACAGGCCTTTCATGCCAGGGTCTCATGGCTCTGCAGCGACAAACAATTAATGCATGCGAAGCATAGGACGCGGAAGCGACTTGATTCTAGAAAGAGGCTGCCCCGAGTGCAGACATTTGGCTATCTTATGAGGAACTCGTTACACTGGTTCGCCCACTTCCAGCTACTCCGTACAGCGCACTCGATTCTTTAGCGAGGCTGGTGGAGCGGACGGCCTCTGTGATAGAGCACCTCAAATGTCCTTTGGCTTTCCTTGTCCAGATACTCCTGCGCCTTCCTTACGACCGCACCTTGCTGCTTATAGTTCGGCCCTATCTCGAAGATCTCTCCCGAGGTCTGTTCATCGAGTAACTTTTCGAACGTGTCGATGACACCTTCGATCGGCGTCAGCAGGTTCTCCTTCTCCAGAGTGTCATAGAATGCGCCCGTGGAGATGTTGGTGCGAATCACGTTGGGGCAGATCGCGTTCATGGTGATCTTTTCTTCCGGCAAGTATTTCCCGTAGCTCCTCACTAACCCGACCACGGCATGCTTTGCCGCAGTATAGATGGGTAGGGTCGGGCAGCAATAGAAGCCGCAGACACTGGCAACACATCCGACTCAAACACAGGTTAGTCATGCGGTCACCGGCAGTAGGGGTTTTGCTCACTTGAACCCCGAAGACCATTCTTGCCGGGCTGCTGCTTCCTGAACTGCTGCACGGCCAGCGAGACGGTGTACAAGACTCCTGTCAGATCGATGTCGAGGACCGTCAAGTCGGGCATCTCGAAACCCGTCGCGGAAGGGTCATTGGGGATGGAGACACGCTCGCCGATCCCTGCAATGGGATATACGTAGTCGATCCGACCGAAATCTGCAACGGCTTGACTGAATGCTTTGGCTTGGGAATTCCAGTTTGCAACGTCGACGTGAGCGCAACTGGCGACCTGAGAATCCTTGTTCAGCTCGTCCACGACTTTCTGAGCGCCGTCAATATCTCTGTCAGCGATAAAGACCTTGATACTACAGCATTGTTAGTACTCCTCCCATCAATGCTGACTTCTCCCACAACAATGTCCCTTACTTGTGCTTCACTAGCATCTGAGCCACCCCTCGCCCAATCCCGGAAGCCCCTCCAGTTATGTATGCAAAGCCAGACATTCTTCCCGTACTGTGAGACTCGCAATTCTGGGAATAGAGGAACACTTCTTGAAGTAGTAGTAGGGCAGTCCTCTCGTGAATAGAAAAGGATCCTACCTTCAATCGAGTGTGAGAGACATGGTCATTCTGACTCGCAACTCGGTCCTTCTGCTGAAGTATCTAGATCTCAACGTGTGAGGGGTTAGCCGTCGGCCGAGCTTACGCTTAGCAGGCACCGTCATCTGGTGTACGCCATACTCGTGTTCCCGACGTGTGAGGAGACCCAGAGAGCAAACCCGAAGCATCGCTGTAAGAGTGCAAAACAGAAATGCGGGGTTGCAGGTTGCCCTGTTCGGCTGCGGAGGCTCTGAGCAAATTGATCAACTCTGCAGGTTGGGCCCGAAGAACCGAGCTGGAGCTGCATTGTCGACACCGTAGTTACCACTGGTGGAATGGAATCCTCAAGGATTTGGCCAAAGTCGACACGGTATGGAGACGGCTGTCTGACCGCTCCATCTTGTAGAATTTCCACACTCACTTGACGCCACGATGCCATGCGCAGTATATCGGCTCGAGTCGTTTTCGCATCTCATACTGGAGTACCGGTAACGAACTTCAGGTTAATATGGTCCAGCCATCGCAGAAAACGGCGCTTCAACCCCATTCAATCCTGCGTAAGTGGTGTTGATGCACCACTGATTTCTTAGATACAACAAATATGGACGATCCTCCGAATGTTGATCAACCGACCTACGGCGGAACACGCGGCCACTTCACAGCGCTGGGTGTTGAACAATCATCGTTTCCGCCGCCTCCGCAGTAAAATCTGCCCATACTGGCTGAGCCCCAGTGCGTATAGCCCCAGTTACTGCGCCGTGAGACTGACATCAGCAAGGGGAGATCCGACGGTATCCCCGAACGAAAGGAGCACTCTGCCCACCAGGGCCAACGAGGGGTTCATACCAGAGCGGTCCAGTTCAGTTCATGGTACAACAGGATAGTCTCGCCAGCACAAGCACAACAAAAGGATCGCCAGACTGAATACACCTCCTATCCTCCTACCCGTACTGTACTTAGACAATGTCACCCTCATCCTCACCCTCACCAGCACCCTCGATATTCACCCCCTACCTCACGCCCTCGCTCTCCTCGCATCTCTCGCACCTCCCACCAACCATCTCCCTGGACAGTCTGAGCCGCACCACCCCGGCCCGCCTACAAAGGACAGCGCTCCCAAACATCGGGGCCATCGAGCTCGTCTCCTCGGCAAACTTCCAGACGCTCTACGACCCACTCTACACGGCCAGTTTCCCGCGCCGCGCCGAGCGCGAGAGGTCCGACTTGATCGTTGAGCGCCTCGTCGCGCAGGCCAGAGGCGAGAGGGCGGGACTGGCGCCGTACCGGATCGTCGGCATCCGGGACCACGCGGGCGAAGTCATTGGGGCGGCTCAGTTCTCTGTCCTGCCGGTTCCGCCTCGTCCAGGGGGAGCGGGACAGGGACAGGGACACGAAGCCGGACAGGGGACTACTGTGGTCTCAATCTCAACGCCAGCCGAGGATAGGGGTGGGGACGTTCGCGCCCGCGAGACAGCTTCTCAACTGCGGTCCATTTCGACTTCCACGGCCAACTTCGCGGTCCCCTACCTGCAGTACATCTACGTGAGGGCGCAGAACCGCCGCCAGGACATGTCCGAGGTGTTGCATGCGATGGTGCTTGCCGTGGCGAGCGCCGACGCCGCGGTGATGGACCTCGAGGATGGAGTGCCTACCTTGGGAGCCGACAATCCTTCGCGCACCGTGCCGTTCACGCTCTTCGAGACAGACCCGCCCGATCACGGCGACGACCACGCCAGCCGTGCGTACGCGCTGGAACGGTCCAAGATCCATACGTCGAGTGGAGGCGTGGCTCTCGTTCTGCGACGTCCAAAACGCTGGGAGGGCAGGTCGGACGATAATGGGGCGGAAGATGAGATCCTCTCCGCGCACGTCCAACCAGGGCTTGAACCCGCCGATCCGCCGTTAACGCTGGTCTGGGTGATCCGGCCTTCGCCAATATCCGTGCCGGACAAAGACTACGATCTCTCGAGGATGGGCGCGGCACTCATTGCTGCCTATTACCAAAGTCTCCGAGACGAAGGCTTTCCGGAGAAGAACATCCGACTCGCAGAAAGAATCCTTGAGCAGAGATGTAAAGGGAGTACTTTCGGATTGACACCGCTCGCAGATGTCAAGGACTTTAGTATGGAGAAGGGATATCTGGATATCCGAGAAGCTGACTGAGGTTTGACAATTTTGATTTCATTTTAGGACTGTAGCTCGTCAGGCCGCAGCACAGACCATAAAGCAAAGTAACATCCAGCGACATTCTCACCAATATTCATAACAACCAATAGGACAGAACCATGTCGTCTGAACTCAACTTCCTCAAAGCACGGCCTTACAACACCGGTCGGGAGACAATTTGGAAAGGAAATAACTCGAAAACAATCTCTACAAAACAACAACGCCAAAACTCAGCTGTAAAATGAAGGACGGGTCGATTGCAGGAGTACAACATGTGCCCGACATATCTCAGTCCGGCAATCCAGGACCAAGTGTCAACCAGCAGAGAATAGCACAGCTCCGCGGACTGTCGAATGGTGGATATCCGTATCCGCCCGCTCAGTGTCTGGGTGATCTTCTCTTCCCAGTAAGTCTACTATAGAGATCTCCACCATCGTAGGAGATCCCCATCGACGTCATGATGTTGACCGCGGCAGTTTCACCGGTGGCAAAAGCACCATGCACACATCCGTTTCCGAGCCGTGCACAGTGCTCACCAGCGAACTGAAGCTTGCTTCCCTTGTTGCCATCGATGGCGTCAAACCAAATTTCCGGGTCGTCACCGGTTTTGTCAGCAGTGTAAGTACCGTAGCCAGCCAGAGGGTCCTGTGTCCAGTGTGTCGTTTCCAGATTCACAACTGGAGGAAGTTTCTTGTATGGCTCGGTACGGAAGAGCTTAAAGAGAGGCTCGAAAAAGGCGAAAATGTCAGCTTCCGAGGTCATGGACTCGATTCGCTGGGTGAGTGGCTCCACGATCTGAACAGACAGTTCTGTGGTGCCACTCATGATCCAGTTGTTACTAGTGACTGTCATGTACGAAAGGATTGAATCAGGGTCGAAAGTGTCTGCCGGCTCGGGATAATAGATGAATTGATCATTGTCTTTCGACCAAAAGACTGTTTCAAACTCGACGAAAATCTTGCCGAGGGCACCATATCCCAGTCGGTCGATACCGAGCGAGAGTTGTGGTGGGAGAGAAGGACTGAAGTCGACAAGCTTGTGTTTCAGGACACCAAGGGGAAGGGTACACACGATAGCATCTGCAACGAGTGTGGTAGAGTTGCCGTCCAAAGTGGTCACATGCACTGTGCACGGTTGGCGTTCGTCTTCATTCCACTCAATCTGAGTGACCTTGTGGCCAAGTCGGATAGTCTCGGGGTCACGGAGGTTCGAGGCTGCCCAGTTGACGATGGTGTCGTAGCCTCCTTTCATATAGAGGTTTCGCTCAGTTGCGAAGTAGGCAAGATGTTTCGACGAGGCTTGTTCGAGACTGGTACCTATCCAGGGTTCGACCTCCCGAGCGGCCTGAGGAGCCCAGAGGCGTTCATCCTCGCTGACGAGAGGATGGGTACTGAGCCATTCCTTGATGAAAGTCAAGGCGGGCTTGTCCTCGGCGTCTGGATTCTCGTCATAGTACCATTCGCAGAAGTCGGCAAACTCGTCGGCGACTTTCTTGGCCTTAAATTGGGATCCGAGACGGCCGTCTTTGGCATAGTAGAGAGGAGTACCGTCGTCATAGTAATGTTCAATTTTGAGCTCACGGATCAGACGGACCAATTTGTTGTTGGCAGTTTCGTGCATCCAGGCGGCTCCTAAAGACAGTGTGAGTAGAAGTGGATGACATGGGGAAACAACCCCACAACGGCGCGTGGCCCAACAATGAGCGCTCTTAACGACATCATGTCAAACGCCTACGGCGATTGTCAGTATTGCCTTGGTAATATTTACCAATGTCTCTGGGAGCGTGCCCAGCTTTCCTGCTCGTGTAAATCCGTCCGCCGATCCGGTCGGACCGGGCTTCGAGGACCACGACGTGGACTCCGTGGGTTCTCAAGACGGAGGCAGCACGAAGACCGGCGATGCCGGCACCGACTACGATCACTTTCTTCTGGGTTGGAAGTCCACCTGCTGTAGATGGTTCCTTTTTCTCTGGACTCACAACTTCATGGACATTGCTCTGTCCCGGGTCTTTCGGGTTTAGACCATCCTCCAACTCTTTGGTAGCGGCAGATGAGGGGAGTAGCCGTTGGGCGAGTTGCAGGATGGTCGAAGGACTACTCGACTCCTTATTGGGTTTATGAGGGGTGAGCTGAGCGATGTGGAAGTGTTGAGCCATTCTGAGCTGGCAAGTCGACATCAGCTATATGATAGGCTGGAGGCAGTAGAGAGGAGGCCTCGTGGCTACAAGGCTGTATCGAGCAGATACGTAGAAAGAGAAGCGAGAAGTAAGTAAGGAGAGATGGGAGGTTGTGGCAACGAAGGGATGCTGGACGGGAGCGCAGGCACAAGGGTGGGATGAAGCGGAAGTAAGGCGAAGGTGATGTGGGATGGCACCACGCTAACCACTTTCTAGGGAGGTGTAACCGCACCTAAGGGCAGGCGCCACCAATAAGAGTCCTGGTTACAGCGCGAAACAGGAATCTAGGGCTGCTCGTGAACTGCTTATCGGCGTCGAGATGACGCCGTGGCGGCAGTACCAGTGCGGGCCCCATTAAAGCTCAGTTTAACTGGGAAAAAGCATCGTCGGGCCTGGTTAAGCATCAAGGTCAAGCCGGCAGCTTCCTTTCTGTCGCTTATTTCGGGCAGCTCACACACTCCCCAGCCAGGTAAACCTGCCTCAAGCCTCCGATGATTTGCCCTCCATTGGACTTCTTTAGAAGACAGTACGCGCAAATTGCTGACTCACCACTTCTGTATCTGTTTGCCACTGATGAGCTTCGCACGCCAGGCGCTAATGACCGTTCCTTGGTGGGCTCTTTGCGGGGTCTGCAGAATATTGTCAAGGTGCTGGATCAGGCAAATCTCCTGCCCGCACTCGTCAGTGGTCACCCACGAGAGCTTTTTTGGGGGCAAACCACCATGATAAGGGATCTAAGCTTGGGCTGACCCCCAGGCGATATGGCGCACACCTTTCGCTGACTTCATAAAGTACTCATGGCCCAGCTAAATCTCTCCATCCTCCTCTAATTTTGGCGCCGCGGACTCCCCACTCACCTTGGAAATTGTAGTGAGCGCATGGAGTACGCCGAAGAGCTACCAGGCACTCGCCGCATTTTCGATACAGAGGGAAAGCCATTGTATCCAGGAGATCCTTCGCTGAAGAGAGATGGCGACATTGTGTTGGTGCCTCAGCCAACCGACTCTCCCAATGACCCTCTTCAGTGGTCGAAGCCACGCAAGATATGGCATAGTTTCCTCGTCTGTTTCGTCACAGCGCTGACCGCCGCCACATCCAACGACGCTGGCGCCGCCCAGTACAATGAGAACCTTGAGCTCGGCATCAGCTATGGCTCCTTCAATACGGGTGCTGGGATTCTGTTTTGTGGGATCGGATACTGGACACTACTGTCTTCCCCAGCGGTTTTTCTTTATGGTCGCCGCATCCTCTACCTGATAGGCATGACATGGGGTTTCATAGGGGGTATATGGTTCGCCAGAGGTCAGAGCACAAGCGATGCCCAATGGAACCAGCTCTTTGTCGGCGCGTCCGAATCAGTCGCCGAAGCAACCGTGCAGTTGTCGTTGATGGATCTGTGGTTTCAGCACCAGCGTGGCTCAGTGCTCGGTGTTTATGTGTTAGCAACCAGTATCGGCACGTATCTCGGACCTTTGATTGCCAGCTACATTGCAGACAGCAGTCTCGATTGGAGATGGATCGGGTATTTTGGAGCAATCATCTCTGGCGGGACTTTCTTTGTCCTTCTCTTCGGCCTTGAAGAGACCACGTTTCACAGGGATCGATACGTGGTCAATGACGGAGACAGGTACCTGATTGATGGCGTCAACAGGAACAGTTCCACCTCTGCAGGGCTAGAAGGAGAGTCGACGGACAAAGAGAAAATTCCCGATCAGCCAGACGAACCACAGGCTGGATCACCACGTCGACGTTCTGTTGCTGAAGAGCGACTTGCAGCTGAGGATCGACCGAAACCGTATTGGCGACGCATTGCGATTATTACTCCAGCCCCGAATTTGCGCGGATTCGGATTCAAGCAGTACTTTCGGCGGTTGTTCCACACCCTGCGCATCTTCACATTCCCCGCAGTTTTGTATTCGGGCCTGCAATGGGGAGCGCAAGATGCCTGGCTTACCTTCTATCTGACAGTGGAGGAGGATAACTGGTATGGTCCGCCGTGGTACTACAGTGATGCTGCTGATGGGGTAAGTCATCTCTTATGGCCAAAGCGGTCGCCAGAGGGGAAGCTGACCCAATTTTTAGCTCATGAACGTGCCGTGTTTGATTGGCGCCGTGATCGGAGCCACATATGGTGGCTGGCTCAGTGATAAATTCATGATTTGGATGGCCAAGAGGAACGGCGGCGTTAGCGAAGCTGAGCATCGACTTTGGCTCATGTATCCGTGTGCCGCCATTTTCCCCACTGGTCTGTGGCTGTTCGGGATTGGAACCAGCTATGGCTGGAGATGGCCTGCCCCATATGTTGGTCTCGGCTTCATCGGTTTCGGATGGGGTTGCGCCGGGGACTTGAGCATGGCGTACCTGATGGATGCGTATCCCGACATGGTCTTGGAAGGCATGGTTGGTGTAGCGACAATCAACAATTCAATCGCGCTGGTCTTCACCTTTACCGCCTCCGACTGGATCGAAGCAAGCGGTGTTCGCAACACATTTATTGCTATCGGTGTCCTGGCATTCGTGTTCATCATGACGACCCTGCCCATGATGATCTGGGGGAAGGCCTCTCGACGGTGGACTAGGGACCGGTATCAGCGATTCCTGGAGATCCGTGACGGTTTTGAGACTTAGCTTTGTGTCTGAATAGATGATACGAGAGCTTGTATTGTATCGAAAAGCATCCCCCTGAACTGGGACGCGATGCTTGGGCACTTCTCCTGTAAGATTATGTATATTCAGGCAATGTCAAATGTTGGCGAGGTACTTGCCTCCCTGGGAACGATACAACTATTCACATGAGCGATACAACTAATTGCGTGAACGATATAACTAAGTCCTTGAGCGATACAAGGTGCCTGGACGAGTATGTACAGGAGCTTCTGGCTAGAGGACCCGGCACCCTTTCGCTTAGACTGATCTGATATAGGCTGCACTGCTTTTCGGTCTTATGCTCATCCGTAAAAATACGGCCACTCTACTGTCAACCATTCACCTACTTTGGCCTGCAGTAATTGCTTCCATCACCACATTCATGCACATTCAAGCTACACGAGGTACAGCGTACACAGCATTTACTCAAGCGTCTCATCTCACCTTCCGAATAGCCTCTGAATACTCTCACAATGCATCCAACTCTGCCCCTCCAACGCGGCCTGTGAGTCCGTTGCTTCTCCTCGGGGCCATCTCCCAAGACGCTGCACATCTCAGTCCCCTCAAGTCCACGAAGCTTCTCTGCACGGAATACTGACATCCAACAGCCTCAAACGCTCCTCATACTACAACCCAGACTACCGGACCGGTGCAGCCCTCCTCCGCGCCAGACGACCATACCTCGTAAAGAACACACTCACGGGAATCGCAATATTCGGGTTTGCAATTGGAGTTTGTATGCCTGCCTGCCTGCCCTCAGCTCACCTCGTTGCTATTTCCTTCGAGAATCAGCCGCTGACGGACGTGTTCGCAATAATAGTTTCATTCACACTAAAAGCCGTCGGACAGGAGACCTTCGACGACGTGATCGTGCCTTCCGAGCCCCAGACTGCGGCGCAAGCAATACAACATCAGAACCAGTCCCAGGCAGTCAAAGCGAAGATTCCGACCTCACAAGTAAATGGGATGCGCTCCTGAAGAGTTCCTAAACTAGGGTGCTACGATGAAGCGATCTTTCGGCGCGTCACCAGCTGCGTGCTGGACAGAGGATGGCGACGGCAACAGCGGCAAGGGCAAGGGGTAGCGAGAGCGGGAGCGGCAGCGGCAATGGCAGCACTATCGCCATGATCAGACACATCAGGAAGGCCTCTCTCGTACCTGCTTGGCTAGCATTTGCCAGGGCTGGGCATAATCGTGTGCCACCAGAGGTTGCTTGCCGCACTATCAATAACGAGAAAGAGCCCGACCGATAAACAGTTTCGTCGAACGTCATTTATCAACACGGAAGACCTAACAAAACCAAGGGCGTCGTGTTCCTGCCGTCACGACGGTCCCGAGATGTTGGAGATACAACGAAGCGTGGATTTTCTGCCTTTTGGCCAAAGCTGGCATCTCTACTCCTCTGCTAGATATCACGGTTGCCGGCGGCGACGGTCGATTGAAATCTGCTGTTCGGGTCTACCCGTCCAGCTGTTCGTGAGATGGCGGGATTTTATCCCGCAAGCACTTCTTCCAGTGTTCAGGCCTGGACCGCCGCGAGAGCAAGTATTGCGCTGAGGATTTGGGTGTTGGGTGCCGTGGCAGAGCGGTGGGTGAGAAAGATTGACGCGCATGTCTGTACATCCACCAGCATAAGGCAGGCTTTTACCCTACCAGTTTATGGTCAGAGGAAGCCGATCAGTGGTGGTCCAAGGAGAATCGTACAGATCCGTTCAAACCAAGTTGCCCCACACGGCCACGATGTTTTGCTCCTGAATAAGGCGAAAACCATTGTTGATCAGTACTTAAATCAGTTCAATCACTTCTCATTAACTGAAAAGTAAATCCAGAATCTACAAAAGCCTGCAATTCCAGAGGGGTGTCATGACGTTTGCTTGCTCCTTCCGCAATGCCCCGTGTGCTCGTTCCCAAAACTGCAATTTCCTGCTATCATTCAATGCCGTCAACGAACACTAAATCTTCCCGTCCCAGCCGTGATAGCAGGTGGTCTCGGCGCCGTTGCATTAAAGTATGCTCGCGAGGTTAGAGGTGAAGAGCCCGTGTCACGTCCAGCGCTCATCATGTCCTTGTCCTTCCCTGGCTGATCATTTGACTCGGGATGCCGCCTCATATCGAGGGGGCTCGCAGAGTGGATGCGGAAGTTATGTAGTGCAGACGGTCCTGCTTGGACCTCCGTCTTAGAGGTGCTGTTCTGTCCATCATGGGGGGTGTTGATGGCTGAGGACGCTTGGGCCGACGCTGAAGGGTCGGCGATGGTAGAGGCCGATCCTCCTGGGGGCTGGAGGTTGTCCGGCATATTCCGTTGTTGATTCGCTGGCGTGAGAAATTCGTTCATTGGTGAGCGGTTGGAGTTCTGCCGGCTCAGACGGTGAATAGGATGTTGAGGGTTAGCCCAGGGAGTCTGTTCCAGGAACTGCTCTTCGGCTTGTGGCCCGGACATCTGTGATTGCACTGCTGGGCGCTGAATGGTTCTGGCAGGTCGAATTTGTGCAGGTGAGATCTACGAGCTGTTAGTTTGTCGCATTCGTGTGCGTGGCTGTCAAGGTAAACGTACCCCCATCTTCTGGATGTCGTCTTCAATATCTTTCTGCCTGGATGCCTCCAATTCTGGCGCAGCAGGGAAGCCCACGTATTTAGCTACGCCCGACAAAATCGAGACTTCCTTATTGTAAGCCGTCTGCTGGAGAATTTGCTGTGATCTCTTCTCCGGGAATGGGATGCTGAAACTGGGTATCGAGGAATCCGCTTTAAATCTATCACGCTGAATCCGGTAAAAGTGCTCGCTGATCCGTTCAAGGTGTCGCTCTCTGATGTCTCTTACGGTCTGGAAGTATTGGCTGTGAATCTGACTCCGTTCCGCAACGGCCTTGTTCTTCAAGGCTCCGACCTTGTAAACGAGCAGCTTTTGCTCGATTTGGAACTTTTCGTCGCGGTATCTCTGCACTGCTTCGACCTGACGTATCAGCTCAGGATGAGCTGGCTTTGGTTCTTGCAGTAGCTGTAGCTCATGGTTGATTGCCGCTATGCGTTCGTCATAGAGGCGGTCCCTTAGTGTTGCAAACTGCTTCTCAATGGCCATCAGCGAGTCCATGGCCGCCATGCGTCTGGCTTGCTCTTCTTCGCTTTTCAGGGTCGCCTCGGCATCATTCTCATCCGCGTCGCCGGGCTCTGAGTCTTCGGCCGCTTCGGCGTCTTCACCGTCTTCTGGCTGCGGCTCTGGTATCATAGGTTCTTTCGTTTTTCTCCTTAACCGACTTCTGCTTTTGCCCTTGGAGTCTTCGCTAGTATCAGTTTTCTCAACTTCTTTCTGTTCTTCTTCAGCGACTTCTGGGGCGTGTGTACCCTGTTCAGCGACTTTAACTTCGGGTTCAACGTTGAGTTTCCGAGTCTGAGGAGCAGGAGCTTCATCACCGTCACTGTCTAGTTCTGATTTATCCTCGTCAGACTCGGGTGAGCCTGGCCGTCGTCGTCTTCGTGATCTGGGTGCCTCCTCAAGGTCTGATGCGCTCTCTTCTCGTTTACGCTTGTTGGGGGACATCGTGCCAGCAGGCACAGCCTCAACTGGCAGTTCTTCATCTGCGTCCGGACCGTCGCTCAAGGGATCGTCATTGTCCGAGTCGGGGTGGGAGGATATAGGAGACGAGACCAGGCTTTCCGTCAAGCTCTCGATTTCAGGCCGCATGTCTACATCTTGTCTTTGGGCAAGCTTGCTGGGACTGCTCTCAAAAGGCTTCTTCCTAGAGAGATTCTCTGGCGTGACTTGCAGTCGCTCAGTTTCAGCCTCAGAATCAGCGTCCCCCAGTTGTGTTGGATCTACTTCTTCGTCTTCACCATCTTCGAGGTCTTCCTCAAGCTCGCTAAGGCTGCTCGACCGATCATCGTCCGAGAGTGGTTCTTCTTTGGCGGCAATGTTCGTGGTGGCATTAGAAAGGGCAAGGAGAGAATCTGCGGCCAGATCCATGGGTGCTGCGAAGGAGGACTGTCGACGAGGTCCTCGAAAAAGGCGGAGTGAGAAGCTTGGACTCTGAGGAGGCCTCAGTAATGGAGCTGCGAAGGTCGAGAACAGATAGCTTCTGACAACACCGCAACGGTTAGCCAGACTCGAGCTATCTTCCATGAAAGCAGGAATGCGGGCTTCCGTCACGATTATGAACCTACTTACCGAGTTGGAGTGAATGTCTCTCAGTCACACTCGCATCGTGGTCAGCGATTCTTGTGCGCCAAGTGACATCAAACGGCTCGGGCGCACAAGGACTGCGCACGAGGGTCTAGCCGTTTGTCGGCGATGCCTGACACGAAGATCTTCGCATGTATGTGTATAGACCGGTTGCGATCTCTCGAGGAGCTAAGGGTGGGAGTGACTGCGAGCACAGGGCTGCCAGCGGGGTTGGGAGGATGATCGGTGGACAATGCGTGAGTGGTAAGACAAATCGCATGTGGGAACCAATGCGAAAGTGATCGTTCGAGTATCTTAAGAAAGTCAAGCAAGGCGAGAGAAGAAACCAAATTGAATCGAGTAGTCGACGTCGCAGGCGGCAGAATGCCAGGAGGAGCAGTTGACTGAGTCTTGCAGCGTGTTGGCGTCGGTGGAGAAACGCAGCGCAGCGCCGTGCAGCCCCAAGGTTTCGTTTTCCTCCCTTCAGGGCACAATGAGACCCTGCGGCCTGAATAATGGGCGCTGCCCACGATGTCATAGGGGCGAATCATTGTTCCGGGTTAGCCTCGGCGATAACCCATATGCACCAGTGTTATCCCCATTTGCACTTTTCCGCCAAACCACCCAAAATTTCTTGGATCCGGGGAATGCAATACTGGGTTGTGTCTACCGGTTCACAACATGTCCAAATCCAAGAAGACGAGAGCTGCAGAGCCAGCTGCTCCTCCTACGAAAGCCGCCGCCAAACTCGGAGCGAAAGACGACTCGGTCGATCCCGCGCTTGCTTCCCTCTTTGCTTTCAGTGTAAGTCTATAAGTACCCAAACTTTCTTATCGGCACTGACTCTCTTGTTTAGTCTGGACCAGTAAAAGTACCGAGCAGAGTAGTCCAACCAACAAAAGCAGCTTCTGCCCCGAGAGGCGGCGCTCAGGAAGTCGTATCGTCAACCTCGGACCCTAGATCCTCTCAGGACGAGGATGGAAAGGAAGAGAGCGATGACGAGGACGAGGACGACGAGGAGGGCAGCGAGGAAGACATCGAGACCGCAGATGATCTACCTGAAGACGACACTCCACGAACCGCTATAAAAACACAAAGCGAAACGGTGAAGCCACGGAAACGCAAGCGAAATGCGGACGAGGACGACCTCGAGCAAGCATACTTCAAGCGCCTACAGCGAGAAGAGGACAAAGAGACGCAGCAGAAGCAAGCAGGACAAGATTCAAAGGACGTGGATACAAGCTCCAACGACGACTCAGTCAGCGAACCCTCCGAGGTCGAAGTACCTCTCCGCCACGAAATTTTCGACAAGAAGCTCAAAGACCGAGACAAACTCAACCGCACCGTCTTCCTAGGAAACGTGTCCACCGAGGCCATCAAAACAAAGCACGCCAAGCGGACACTCACCCGCCATCTGCGCTCCGTATTGAAGACTCCCGCTCAAGGCGGCAAACGACCAGGAAAATTCGAGTCCATCCGATTCCGCTCCACGGCGTATGCCGCTGCATCCGGCCCCAAAAAAGCCACGTACGCCAAGAAAGAGCTCATGGACGCGACCACGACCAGCACCAACGCGTACGCGGTCTTCACCACCGAAGCTGCCGCAGAGCACGTTGCCAAAACGCTGAACGGGAGCGTCGTCCTCGATCGCCACCTCCGGGTCGATTACCTCGCCCGCCCTCTCCCCGTCGACCACAAACGCTGCGTCTTCATCGGCAACCTCAGCTTCGTCAACGAGGAGACGCAACCTACAGGTGAAAACGAGACCCGACGCCCCACCGCCAAACAACCCGCCGACGCGGAAGAAGGCCTCTGGCGCACGTTCAGCAAGTGCGGCGCCGTCGAATCTGTCCGCGTGGTCCGCGACCAAGAGACCCGCGTGTCCAAGGGATTCGCCTACGTGCAATTCAGGGACGAGAACGGCGTAGAAGCCGCGTTGCTCATGAACGACAAGAAATTTCCCCCCATGCTACCCAGGAAGCTGAGGGTCATGCGCGCGAGGAAAACAAAAGTGAAGACATCGTCGAGGTTGCCTTCTGGCGGCAAACTCCCCAGCAAGAGCTCGTTCGCCAGAGGACGGGCAGGGAAACCGCTTGTCTTCGAGGGCCATCGGGCGAGCGAGGACGGCGGGAAAAAAGGCAAACCGCAGAGCCTCAAGGATAGGAAGAGGGAAAGAAACAAGAAAAGACCGGACTCGAAGAGCGCAAGGCGGAGTGCAAATTTCAAGCGCGCACAAGCCAGGGGTCGAAGTTCAGGCCAGGCAAAGTGATCGGCCTGCCAAACGTACAGCAACCACGGCCACACGAGATGTAATGTGCTTTCTCTCCGTACAGTATTAGCATATGAGCAGCACGGGTGCCATGGTTCGGAGTCTTCCTTCAGCGGTATTCAAAAAAAAAGAGCTAAGAGCACCTTTGATGACTACGTACGGAGTATATCTTTTTCCTCTCTGTCGCTGTCGCTGTCTCTGTCTCTCTCTCTACCTCACTGCTCCTACCAAGCACCGCTCCTCGCGTTCAGAGCTTCATCTCAGCCCAGCAGTCCGCTTCTACCAGCCCAGAGCTCTGCTCCGCCCGTGCCATCCACGCATTTAGTCCTGACACGGTCCCCAGGAGGAGCAGATTTACACGGAGTCTGCATCAAAGTCACACGCCAGGACACAGACGGGCATGAGCGAGCAGAGCACAGGCGTCACCTACCTCAACTGTGCATTGGTCGCGATTTTACTCGGCAGGGGTCTTGGGCCTTCCTTCTGTGATGCCGGTACTGTTACAATGTACAAGGCTCCCCCCTGGCCTCACGGCTTCAGTTCGATGGTGTGCAATAGATCCCGGGCCTGTGAGCCGGCAGGTTGCCTGTTCTGAGCTCGCGCACAAGATGAGCTCGGGTCAGGATCTCTGATAACTCGAATAGATTTTTGACAACCATGACCGCGATACTTACCGTCCATATATACCTGGGGACTCATTCTCGGCAGCATCAACCTCAACCTGAACCTGTCCCAATGCATCGACCAGCTCTTTGATACTGGGATACTCTGCACTCCTGCTCCTCAGCTCCTCGCTAGCCTCTTCTTGGGCAGCGGTAATGCTCCTGTTCTTGACTTTGACTTTGACTTTTTGTTCCTCTCCTCGGAGGTAGAACAAGACGTCCAGGTGCCCCGATCTCTCTGCCCACATCGCCGCCGTCAACTTGAGGCGATCTCCAGCAAAGACATCAACCCCATCTTCCACCACCAGCATTCGAACGATGTCTATGTCGTTCTGACTCGCGGCGATATGCAGAGCGGTCATCCCACGGTCGTTTTTAGCCTCTGAGTTGGCCCCAGCAGCTAAGAGCCGGCGGACAACCGCAACGGAGCGAGAAGACGCAGCTTTATGGAGCGGTGTCTGATTCGTATGTGTCCGCGTGTCGGTTTTGGCGCCGTGAGCTAGACACAATTCCACAAGGTCGACGTCACCCAACGAGGCCGCTATGTGCAAAGCCCGCCAGCCGTGATAGCCTACCGTTTCGATCGAAGCTCCTCTACCGAGGAGATATTCAATAATAGACCTCTGCTTTTCTTGGACTGCAACATGCAGAGGTGGTTGGCCGTCTTGCTCGAGTGAGTTGATAAAGTCAGGGCTTTTGGCGAGAAGCGCTTGAATGGCTTGCAGATCGCCTTCCTCAATGGCCGTGGGGAGCAGGTTTGCGCTGCTTGGGTCGCTCATGCCTTGGGCCTCCTTTTCTGCGACGCGCAGGTATTTGTGGATGTCGTAATGAGCGGTGAAGAAGGCGACCTCTCGTGGCGTAGATCCCTTTTTATCACGACAGAAGAGTTGTGCTCGTTTGAGTTCTGAATCAGGACTGCATTCGATAAGAGTTTTCACGGCCCCCATACTTCCCGATCGAACGGCAAGATGTAGCGGAGTATTGTCCCTGAAGTCCAAAGTCAGAGCATTGGCTCCTCGCTCTAGAAAGAAGCGCACAATCTCAGTGTGGCCTCTTCTCGCCGCGCGGTGCAGCGGTGTCCAGAGTTCGCGCCCTCTGTGGAACATGTTGCCGCCATTCTCGACCAAGTAGGCGACCACATCTGTGAAGCCGCCGGTGGCGGCGAAGTCAAGTGGGCATAGACTCTGCCTATCTCTCACATGCACCAAAGCACCCGCCGATACCAACAGCTTCGCTATGGCTAGGTAGCCGCGGAGCGCTGCAATGTGCAAGGGAGTCGTTCCTTGACTGTTGGAGGCTGCTACCAATGCTCCTGCCTCCAGCAGGGTAGTGACCATTTCTTCATCGCCTTGTTCCACCGCCTTATGTAGAGGTGTGAATCCCTCAGGACCCGGGTAATCCAGCTGCTCTCGTCCATACTGAAGAAGAAGAAGTCTCACTATGGAAAGCCGTCGGAATGACACTGCCAGATGCAAGGGCGTGCTTCCGCTATCATTCACATTCAGCACATTACCTCCATGCTGGAGGAGCACTTGGGCGACCTCTTCATCACCAGAAACGGCTACTGTGTGCAGTGCTGTCTGTCCATACGCGTCGCGTGCATCCAGACAGAGGTTAGTTTGCTTTTGAGCAATCAAGACTTTGAGGAGCTCGGAAAGGCCGAATTGAGCTGCTAACCAGATTCCAGCACCACCTGAATAAGCCCACGCCCATGTCTTCTCCTTCCAGTTTCGAAGGTGGTTCGCTTGGAAATCACGCACGCGAGCCATAGTGAACATGCGAAAGCTGTCCGAAAGCAGAGGGAGGGCGGTGTCCCTGATCTTCTCGGCGGAAATCTGATAGGCATGATGGCCCCATTCAAGAGCTGCATACTCTAGGAATGCAAAGTCGTCCAAAGCCTTGGCAAAATCTTGCCTCTTCTTGTATGGTAGGTCCTTGATCGAATCAAGCATCAGATACTTGATACAGGTTCCGGTGATAACAAGGTTGGCATCCTGAAAGAGGCCGTGATTATGGTGCCGCAGATACTCTTCCAAGGAATGATGCACTAGGCGTATGAGCGAACTCTCATGATCCACCTCGACAAGTCCGCAACAGCAGTCAACAAGGGTCCTGACAGAGGGGAAGTTGTCCCTGTCCAAATCAGTATCTTCAAGCCTCAGGGCCATGGCATGCTGCAGTTCGGATGGTGACAGTGGCCTTCGGGCGTGGGATAACCACATCAATATCCTGAAAGCAAGATCTCGTCTGGTAACAGACAGGTTCGAAATCCTTTGTATCGTGGACTGGAAGGCATGCGTTAGATCTGTCGAGAGATGGAGCAATGTTCTTTTCACATCGGCTTTTGTGATTTGGTCTAATATCGTCTTGACTTGAAGAGCTGGCAGCAGGAACAGGCCATTAGCGGTATTCGTTAACGTGTCAAGAACTTGTGTTCGAAGCTCATGGCCCATCAGATCTTCGGAGTCGGGATGTTCGTCTATCGTTTGGACGAGATATCGGCGAAGATCTGCAGCATTTGCAATAATTTCGATTGTCACCGGGTCGTTGAACTTGTCCAGCAGAGTAAAGGCGTGGGGTCTGGTGGTGGCAAGCAGCTTTACCGTGCTTCCCGATGAGGATCTAATGGCGCCCATGACCTCGAAGAAGCCTGACCTTTGGCTCTGGCTGTCTGCCTCATCAAGGGCGTCGATTATGATGAAGCAACGGGTAAACGTCGCAACAACCCGACGCGTGACTGCCAACAAATCGTGGAACCACGTCTGGTCTTTGACGGCATTCCTCGTTCGTTGATAGAACTCGGCAACGGCAGATGACACATTTTCGGCATGAGAGCTGAGTTGGCGCAAAAGGCACCTGGCAAAGGCGGCAGGGTGCTGTGACACTTGTTCGGAGTAGTCGTAATAATAGTAAGCTACGGCGACGTCCTGGTCTTTGAATCTAGCTCGCAGAAAATCAACGATATGTGAGGATAGTATAGACTTCCCAGCTCCCGGTCCACCAACGCAAAGGACGTCATGACTCGTACTTCTGTCATCGAGCCAATCGAGGAAGTCGCGATGCTCGAGGAACCATCGTCCTGTGTCCTCGGCCCGTCGTACTTGGAGGTCGCGATGCTTGTGCAGTGACGAGACAGGAGCAAGCCAGTCCAGTATATCCGTCGTCCTTCGTTCCTGCTCTCTTAACTCAGCTAGTCGTGCAGCTTGAGAGATCTCGTTCACGTCGGCAGCGGTCTTGGCAAGCATGGGTACCAAGGCAATGATGTGCTCCAGTTGAGCGGCGCGTTTGGAAGACTCCTCGGTGGACAAGCCCATCTGAGCAGACAACTCACTGATCTTCTTTGAAACTTGGAGCATCTCTTGTAAGCCTTTCGTGGCATCTTCTGACGACTTGGACAAGAGGTTGAAGCCTTCAATGGTGAACGCAAACTGGAAGGTCTGGCTGTATCGCTTCAGATTGTCCACCATCTGCATGACTTCCCTCTGCTCGAATGGCCATCTGAGCTGGTCGATAGCTCGGACAAATCTCCCGCCGTCAGGCGGAGGCTTTAGCCGATGCCCAATGCGCTCTATCCTCTGCCGACAATCTCTGATGGCTTTCGAGAGAACAGAGTAGCTGTCAAAAGACCTGCCGGCTGCCTTTCCGCTATTCAAAAAATCCCGCAGGTTGCTGAGGACCTCGCCCAGCAGCAGCAATTCATCTTGGAGTTCTCTGGCATTCTTGGACCGCTCCCTGATGGCAGTGACATAGGTCGCAACCGTGCCGCCAACCTGTAACGTGAGGGTAACGAGACCAGCAATACTGCTGGCGACGGAGACACCGTCCATGGCCGAGCCGACAAGAGGTCGAAGCGGACGAAAGCATGACTCGTCTCGCAATCATTGTCATGAAGGTCTGGATGATCATGAATGACTTATAAGTGGAACCTGAGTAGTCCTGGTGGTGGCAAGGTCACCTAGCACTCATACCGCGCGAAATCACCAATGTGGGAAGGGTTGGCCCCCCTGACTAATAGCTTAAGCCTAAGTTAGGGCTCCCTCGAAGCGCTTAGCGGGCCCCAAGGGGGGGCCTGAAGCTTGGGCATAATGTACATACGAGTAGCTTGCATACCCCGAGTCCTGTGCGCGTGCCCCTGACCTGCGGCTCGCGCCTTACCTGCCTTGGTCGACACAGCCACCTGGAAGGAGCCGCCTCTGGCAACTTGAATGCCGACCGTCGCGACGACAATGTAACATGAGAGAATGAAAGGCAATGCTCTGTTGGCGCAGGCGTCGCTCGGCTCAGTCAAGGGTCGACTTATAAGCATCCCAACGGCCTTGCTGGTGTTTTGGATATTTCTCCTCTTGTGGGGGGAACGTCGCATCTTCGATCAAAGTGTCAGGCAGTGTCTTTGGCAACAGTGGGAGTCATGGGTGAGTGCAGCATCCCTTTGCAGGGCCCAGTACTGACCATGGTAGCCGGCTCACACACAACCTCACCATGTCCTCCTCGTCGCAGACCCTCAATTGGTGGACCCGCATACGTATCCTGACAGACCGTGGCCACTCTCAAGCTTGACAGTCCTATACACGGACCGGTATCTCAGGCGCTCCTACCGGCTCCTACAAGAACACCTTCAACCCGACGCGACCCTGTTCCTTGGCGATCTGTTTGATGGAGGCAGAGAATGGGGCACTGGCGAGTCGAGCTCTCCAGAGCAACGATACAGGAAGTACGGGTCGCGGTTTTGGCTAAAGGAATACATTCGTTTCTCGAACATCTTCTTGCGCTCCTGGTTGACGGGCTCTTCGGTCTCGCCAGCGGAACCCACAGGCCGTCGCCTTTTAGCCTCGCTCCCTGGGAATCATGACCTGGGCTTTGCGGCGGGTATACAAATGCCCGTCAAGGAGCGCTTCGATGCGTATTTCGGCCCCCTGAACAGAATCGATATTATCGGCAATCACTCTTTTGTCCATCTCGATACGGTGTCCCTAAGTGCCATGGATCAGATTGATCCCAAGACCGGAAGTTCAGGGACGGGAGACGGAAGCGCGGCCGCGACTGCTTCCAGCAAAATCTGGAAACCGGTCGAGGACTTCCTTGCCGAAGCCAAAACTATCAGAGCCAAGGCCATTCAACATACATGCGAAACAAGATTCAGCTGGAAGAATCCTGCTCCCCTATCGCTCGTCCCGGAAGTACAACGAGCCGATCAGACTGAATCCTCGAAGACACCCCAAAACTCACTTTACCCAGTCAGCTCTTCACAGTTCCCAACAATTATCCTCTCCCACGTCCCGCTGTACCGCTCCGCTGAGGCCAATTGTGGACCCATGCGAGAACGAGGCTCCGCCATCCCACTGCAGGCAGGGTACCAGTATCAGAACGTCCTAACGCCGCTGATATCAAACGACATAGTCAAGCACCTGACTGCCGAAGAAATCACCATGATCTACTCAGGCGACGACCACGATTACTGCGAGATCGAACACAACGAATTCACTGGCCGGATCAGAGAAATCACCGTCAAGAGTATAAGTTGGGCCATGGGCATCCGCAAACCCGGTGTCCAACTCGTTAGCCTGTGGAATCCCGTCGGCGTGGACAAAGCCATGTCCAATGACCCGAAACTATCAACTCCGCGAGACACGGTGCAGAACCACATGTGTCTCCTCCCGGACCAACTGAGCATCTTCATCCGCTACGGGCAAGCAGCAGGGCTGACGCTCTTCATCCTCCTCCTGAGCGCTCTTCGATATAACCCTTCAGCCGCAGTCTCCCAGGCGCAGCACGAGAAGTCAGAGGCCTCTCTCCTCCCGACCGCTGAATCCCGCCGCGCCCATGAATCCAGTAACCACTCCAATAGCTCGTGCGTCCAGAGTGGCGGAAGCTCACACTCGCACTCACACCTCTTCACGCGCAAACCGGGCTACGGTCACATCCCAGCCTCATCGCGCACGGCGTCGCCCGTGCCCTCGAAACCTCCATACATCGAGCACGCCCGGAACGCGTACCCCATAGGACCCGTGGACGTCGCCGGCAACAACGACGACGACGACTGGGGCATGCCCAAACGGATGGTTGCGATGGCGAAGCGCAGGAATTTGCCGCCCGCGACAAGACTTGCGTATTTGCGCCGTGAAATAGGACGGACCGCGTGGCCGGTGTTGGCGGTCTATATGTGGTTATTATGGAACGGATGATGAGATCTGGCTTTGGCTGGCCCACATACCGGATCTGTAGTATAGAGGACAGATATTATATCCTGTACCAAAACTAGACATGCTCGATGTGAAAATCAAGGGGCAGCAGACAGACAGACAGACAGACGAAATGCTAGAAACGACAATGGTCGTCTTGTGGTGGATTGAATTCATCGTGTGCTTGTATTCGCCCAGGAAGGTTCTACAGACCAGGTGATCTGATCCTATCTAAAAGGCCAACGCTTGTGCCTTGACAAACTCCTCGACTCCTTGCCGCTGCTTATCGGCTCCAATCACCTCCACCATTTGCAATACACGAGAGCTAATCTCTGCAACCCCGTGCTGCGTGCCTAGGTAGATACCTAGGTAGTCATACATCAAGGTCACGAGCTCTCACTTCTTCCCGTTCTTGGGGCCATCGGTCGGACAACACATCTTACTCCCAGCGCATGCGTCACCGCAGTCCAGCAGGCACACCGGCTGTCCTTCACTCCTCAAACTCGCAGTTTTGCTGCCGTTCGCGTTGTTCTTCGGCGTTGCTAGTCCACTGCCACTGCCCGCAGCGCCGGCCGCACCGTCATCATCGCCGCCTGCTCCGCTGGGAGAATGCAGGTGTGGTGCCTCAAACTCGGGCTGGATCGTCGAGCTATGAATGCCATAGCCATGCAGACAGCTTCGGATCTCACGTGCGAGGTGCATGTAGCTGGCTGACCCGGCCCCTTCCACCTCGCAGTCAACCTTGACGTGTAGACTAGCCACGAGTTTCGTGTCGCTGAGCTGCCAGACGTGCAGGTGATGTGCTTCCATCACCCGTGGGAGAGATTCAATGTCGGCGGTGATCTCGTCGATAGACATCCCCACGGGGACGGCTTGCAAGAGAATACGGCCAGCAGCTCTGCAGAGGGGTATGGCGCTGGCGAGGATGATGATGGTGATGACGAGAGAGATGGCGGGGTCGAAATAATATCGTCCCTCGAATGTGGTGAGCCAGATGATCAGCGCCGTTACTATGACGCCGATGTTTCCGAGGGCATCACCCATGACATGGAGGAAGACGCCACGCATGTTCAGATCGCCGTGAGAGTGACCATGTCCACCGTGGCCGCCATGGCCATGACCAGAACCCGAGGAATCTTTCGGATTGTTGTGATTGTGAGCCGCATGGTTGTAGTCGAGGCTCTTCTTGCGGTTATTAATACTACCATAGCCTGAGACTCGATTGCTTCTAGATGGCGATGCATGATGGTCCTCTGGGAATGTGTTGGAACGATCCTCTGGCGAGTCCACGTCGATCAGCAGGGCATCTTCTTCACCAGACTCGGATTCGGATCGTTCCTCCAGTCGTGCAGCCTGGATAATATCCTGACGGAACGATGCTGGATGAATGTGTATGTTGTCCACGGAGCCGAAACCTCTTCCAAACGACCCCGACGTTCGGCGACGATGTCGACCATGAACCTCGCCGTTAGCAGGCTTCCGGTGTGGCGTGTTGCTGGACCTGGCCGAGAGGGTGGTGTTTTCTTCATCCGACTTTGTGAAATTCCGCGAGTCCGAGGCCCTGTAACCAGCAATGCGAACTTGCGGTAGGACATCCTCGATATTGCCATGCTCATCTGTCATCTTGTGTGTTTCACCATCTGCATGTACGTGGCTGTGACCTTCTTCGGCAGTTCTTTCGGGGTTGTCGTCGTGCGAATGCTCTTCCCCACCATGACTGTGGCCATGCTCGTGGAAGAGGAACAGGCCAAGGATGTTTGAGGCTAGCCCTAAGCAGCCGACGATGAGGACAAGCTTCGGGTTGCTGACCTTCTGAGGTTCGACAAATCGTTGGATCGCTTCGAGGAAGATGGACAGGCAAAGAGCAACCAGGAAAACTCCGTTCACCAACGCACCCAAAGTCTCTGCTCGTTGCCAGCCATAAGTGTACATCTTCGAGCTCCCCGTGTTGGCGACACGGACCGCCCATAGTCCCACGCATAGAGATAGGACATCGTTTAACATATGAAAGGAATCAGCCACCAAGGCCAGGGAATGTACAGCATAACCTAGAGAGACTGCGTTAGTGTGCTATGTCATCAGCACAGGATGTGGTGGCCACCTCGACATACCGCATATCAGTTCAATCAAGAAAAACACCGCATCTATTCCCAGTAAAATACATATCCTCTGTGTCTTGGTGAGGCCCATTGTGCTGGTGGTGCGGGATGGCTGCGCGCAAACGGGCGCGCAGCACTCGTGGACTGTCTCACTCGATGTCGTATGATGAGATGAAATGCGTCGATGCGGGCTGAAGTACGCACGCGGCGGTTTCTGGACAGCCTCTGGCGGTAGACTATCGCGATTGCAATGTGTGGTAGATGGTACAGATGGAGGAGAGGGAGGAGCAGGAGGAGATGATGAGAGAATTACGGACGCGGATTTCTCCTCGTGGCAATCGTAATGGCCATGCGAGCCACGGCAACATGATGGCAGCGGCGCCGGCGGCGGAGGAGGAGGAGGAGAAGATGCGGCAATTGGCAGGTCATGTGATCGGCTCTCAGCTTCCGTCACTGTCATCGTCATCCTCGATCGTCCGGCATCAACCTCGTGACTTGTTCATTGAAGCTTCACCCAACTTTCACCACCTGTGCCATTCGAAAATGTCGTCGACTATATGGCACTTCCCACTTATCCAAGACACGCTCTATGCTCAACTTCCGTCAACGCAACCGCCGCAGGGCTCGGTGGGAACTTGGCCCGGCTTCCATAGCACAATTGTGACACACGGCGATGTTACCCTTTCACACAGATGCGGTCCCTTGCCGACCGGAGCAGGCTTGCTGCATCCACGTCTGTATCATCCGTAACTGCTGAATCCTCGGTAACACTCGCACGATCCTGCACGCCGCGGCTCCTCTGGCTTGCTCTCATTTTGTGCTCGGATGCATTTGTCAATTGCATTCCCTCTCCGCCTAACGATATCGTCAGTGTCACGCCTATCGGGAGATTCTCGACAAGCCTACAGCGGATGCGCGTCATGCTAGTACGTGGACGAATCCCTCTCGTCAAGAGTTTGTCTTCCTTTGCCCGTCCTCCCGATTATGCTGTCCAGTGGTTGGGCTTGCGACACGAGTGGCTACGATGGGTCTGGGAAAGACAGTGGGATGAGGTCGCTTGTAAGAACAGCATGTCAAACGCCGCTTCACAAAAGTCATTAGCGAAGCCTTTCGTCTCTCCGCTGTGGCCCATTCAATAACGCTCCAGCATCGAGAGCAGCTTTACACACCAAGCCTTCAGCGGCCTCACCTCCTGTTCATCAAGCATAATCCACTGATGGGAGCCAATAAAGAAACTTTACAGGAATCTCCAAACTCCTACGATCCTTGGCCCCGCCGTTTTGATATGATATGTGTCGAATGAAGTTTTGATTGCCGATGTGACCATTTCTATCAAGAGAGTACATTGCCGACACGGGTGCTTTCCCACGCGACCAAAAGGAAATCTATTTTTGCCCAACCCCCCAATATTGATACAAAAAAGAAAAACCATTCAGCCCAGGGGTATCACGGGGCATCACTGTTCATGTGCATCATTGACCTTTTGGCACCTCGCATACTCCAAGTCCACATTCCTCACCTGCCATCCGCCCTTGGTTCCTTCGCAACCTCACCAGAATGCCGCTCCTCGATCGAGAAAGCGAGACGCGCCTACGGACTGAAAGCCCCTCCCAGCATTGCTCGCACTGTCGTCCGGCATCACCGTAGCCGCGGGATCAATCACCTCTTGCGACTCGGGGATGGGAACCCTCGCGCCGCCCATGCCCAAGAAGTAGTGGTTGCCGGACTCGTCGACCATGATCTCGGCGACGGTGTTGGGTCGTATGCCAGGAACAGGCTGCTGCTGCTGCTGCGCCAAAGGTCCGCCTGGAGTGCTGCCTGACATTGTATTCATCCGGCTGCCACCCATGATGGAACCATGGACAAGCCCTAAGCCTGGCGGAGCAACAGTTCTCGATCGAGGACCCAGCATTTTCTCACGGCGCTCGTTTTCTTCTTCCTGCAGGCGCTTCTGCGTCCCGTAGTTCCACATGCCGATGTAGTCGATTTTCGAGACCAGCTGGACGGCCGTGTCGAGCATGGACCGGATGATGTTGCGGTCGAGGAGGGCCTGGCCCGTGGTTTCGGCGTCTGTGAGATCGCCAATCTCAAGAGACTCGTTCTTCGCGAGGACTTCATTGATGCCACGGTGGACGACAGACATCTCGTAGTGGATTCGACCGGCGTCGGCGAGTTGCAGCTTATAATCTGCTTCTTCGGTAGGGTCGAGGATAGGTTCATAGGCCAGCCACAGCTTCTTATCGTCGGCGTGGACCTTGAAATGGAGATTCTTTGCCTCCGTCACCTTGAGCGCAATGTCTTTGCCATCGGGTCTATTGCTCGGATGGTAGCTGACTCGCTTGACGATGAGGTTTCGGATCTTAAATTCGCCGTCGTGAGGCGGGCGGAAGTACAGCATGATCTTCTTCCGGTCGGGCAAGATGTAAAGCGACTCGACGAAGGACTTGACACTGTGCGCGACCGTGTCCGAAGGGTCCGACCACTTCAATGGCGCGGACAAAGCTGCCGAGAGGTCCCAGATCTGAGCTGGAACGTGGATGCTGATCGTGCCGACGTTGACCAGACCCTTTCGTAAGTCATAGGTACCTGTCTCGTCGACGACGATCTGAAAGTTCTCGTTGGTTCGGCTCTGGCACTGAAACTCGTAGGTGACGGATAGAGAGCTAGGCGCTGGATCCCAAAGCCTGAGGTTGCCACCTCTGCCAGCACCCTTTGTTTCAAGAGCGCGATCGATATCGGCGCCGTTGGACGTCAATATCTTGGTGAAGCTGGAGAAAGTATGGCCAGATCTGCGGGAGTCGAAGTGAGATTTCCAGTCGTCGACGCTGTGGAAAGTCTTGTCGGACAACTGTTGTCCAGGGGTAACGAGAACTTGCCCGACTTGGATTTCAAAGTTGAGTTTCCCGGGCAGAAGCCTCCCTACCTCGAACACTGGTTGCAAAAGTCCGACAAGCCTGTAGGCCTCTTGGTCTCGAAGACTGTCGCCTACGATTTCGGGATGCGCTTGTGCTATAGGTGTCTGCTTCTTCATCTGCTTTTTCTTCCATTCGCTCATGTCTTCAACGTTTAAAGTGGTTGATCGTGGTGGATTAGCTGGCGGGGTCGGACCGTGAGCCTCTCCGATCGCTCGTCTTCTGCGGGCCGCCACTTCTTCTTTGGTCTCTTTCTTCCCCGGCGACTTCTTCGAATTTTTGCCAGGGTTTCCAGCCTGCTGGCGCATGGTTGAATGTGTCTTTGGCGTTTTTTCCTCGTCGGCTTTCTTGTTCTTGCCTTGCAAAGCTGCCACGGCTGCCAGAGCTTCTTGCAGGGACTTTTCCCTCAAAGCCGCTTGGTCAACCTTCGGTATGAACGTGGTCACCCATTCTGCACCTTCATCACTGAACTTCCAACGGGTGCTACGAGACCGCCTAGAGCTCGGAGACTGCGAGGTAGTGCCAGATGGTATATGAGACTGGGACGGTGGCTTGCTTGGCGGCGGGTTCTGGTCCGCGCTCCGTAACTCCACGGTATCGGTATGGGAAACAGCCGTTGGTATTGGAGAAATCTTGGACTCAAATCCTGGTGGGATGGCAGGAGCCCGGGAAACCGTCTCCGGCACGAGCGGCACTATCGACTCGAAACCGGGAGGCACAATAGGAGCACGGCTCGCAGTTACTGGTTCTCTGACGTCGATAAGATTGCTGTCCGATGCCTGCGGTATATCCGCTACAGTGTCATGAACTCTCGCAGATCTTCCGACAGATGCAGAGACACGAGGGCCTGCATGTGCTCCTCCTCGACGACCACCTCGAGGAGAAGCTCGTATAGGAGCTGCCATGGGTCGTGGTTGATCAGCGTGGTTATTGTTTGGGTTTCTGCCGCCTTGGATACTGCCGCGGTAGTGATCATTAGCGCGCCTACGCTGACTTCCCCGGCCACGTTGATATCGAGCTGGTTGCGAAGGTGATCGATATGCATTAGGATCAAAGATAGGTCTTCGGAAAGGCTGTGATGGCGAATCTTCTGGGGTCGTTGTCGGTACGTCTGTGGCCTTGGAAGGGGCCTCATGTGACTCTACTGGGCTTTCCGCCTGCCTATCGATGAGCGCTTGGTCAATGACCAGATCTATTGGTTGCGGGCGAGGACTGGGGGCCATTTGTTGTAGCATGCCTGTGTTTACAAGATTGGCGAATGGGTCGGTTCGACCGACGTGAGACTGTTCTGCATTGGTGGCGACATCAGTGTCTTCCTCCAGGCTGGACGGCAGTGGCGTAAATGCCTGTGCAGACGATCTGTCCGCGAGCGTACTCTCTTCTGAAACGTCGACGAGAGTGTCGTCGTTGTGCTTGACGGGGAAAGAGGATAGAAAGGGTGTAGGGTTAAAGGCTGGCTGTGTCGTGGCCTCTGTAAGATCTTCTTCATCTGATAACCGAACGAGCGGAGCCGCTGTAGCTGCTGGGACGATCGGAGGAGCAGGTTTTCTGGCACGAGGAGGCTCATCGTCGTCGCTGTCAGACTGGAGGATGACTCTGCGGCGTGGAGGCGGGGCTTGCTCCACCGGTGGTGCTTCAGGGGCAATCTCCGGATTCGCCGAGGGTACAATATTGTGCGTCCACGCCGTAATTCTGTCATTTCCGGCATCCTTCACGGTGCCTGTATCGCTATTGTCCTCGGAGGTCGGATTCGAGGTGACGATGGGGACCATATTCTGAGGATCTCCGAAGCTTGCGTACTGTTGTGTTTCCCAGATCTTCGAGGCTTGACACTCAGCAGTATGTGTAACGCCGTGGTACTCCAGGTTCTGAGGGACTTCCAGAATCCTCGTCCTTGAATCCAAGACACGGAGCTCACCAAGCACTTTACTAAAGAGGGATTGCTCCTGCCGGTTGACAACGACGCGGTGGTAGGAAAAGTGATCAGGCACCATGTGGACGTACTCTAGTTTAGAATCTTGGTGGTTGGGAGGCCAGACGAGAAGATTGCCAGTTGCACGGAGAGACCAATTGCTAGTCTGTGTCGCGAGAGTTTCCTAGAGCACAACGTTAGCGATAATATCTGCGAGAGGCATGAAGCGTACCAGTAAAGGCTCAAGCCTCACAAGCTTCTCAAGAGCCAGCTGAAAATTGCCTTGATAGATTCGATAGCGCTTCTCAGCCTCTTCGGCGAAGAGTGAAGATCCTGTCAATCGTGCAATTTCTTTGGCGTACATAGGCGGAAGTATGCTGATATTCCCACTTCGTGGCTTCCAATAGGCGGTCAGATGTTGCATGGGGCCAGGAGCGTCTCCATCGGATGATTCGTTGTCGGAATCGTATTGCAAGAGCACTTGGTCCCCAGTAGGCTCTTCTGGGATTAGATCTTCTATGACAGTGCCCGGCAAAGGACGGATACGAGGCTCATCGTCCAAGGCAGGCGGAACTGATAGCTGGTACTCGATGTAGCCGGCCATACGGGTGAGGAAATCTCGCATGGTCTGGTCGTCGTCCTGGTCGACTTCAGCACAGAAAGCCTGTATATCCCGGTTAGCAAGATCCGTAGAAGCCAACATTCCTGTTAGTTCATATTGGCACATACCTGTTTAGCAGCGTCGAAGTAGAAGAAAGGTGCTGTGCTCGGGTCATCATGGGCATCACTGCATCAGAGGTCAGCACAGCGGACCGTTGTCGCCATATTGCGGGCGTTCAGGGGGCGGGTAACGTACATGTCGGCTTGGATGAGTTCGTCCGCCTGGGTCATAGGTTATCATTTGAATTAGCTGGTTGAATCAGAGAGTACTCACAGCCACCTCACTGAACTCATACAAAGATGCCACCATGATTATCTTCTTCGTTGCCATCTTGGCTGCCATTCCCACGATCGTGCACTGTCTCAAAGACAGTGCTCTTGCCTGTCTAATGACCCGTAGACAGGACCTGCAAGAACCAGGCAGGGATAGAAATTTGCGTCTGCACCAGGCAAGGTGCAAGAAGTATTGGAAGCAGAACAGACCAAGAACCCATCGCCTGAAGGCGGTTAGGCGATGGGAGGTAGTGTGGGAGTGGGGTGTGTTAGAGAGGAATCTGAGAGGTGGAGCGGGAAGTGAATTTCGGAGAAAATATTTTCCGCGGTCTTCCGTGAGGGGTATCACAGCCTCGTCAAACATGTGACTATTTGTCTTCACTACTTGGTCCTATGATGTGGTCGTCTCAGTGTGAAGGGTAGCCCTTCACAAAGGCACATTCAAGAACATGTCTCGGGAGAGCATCCATTGAGCATCTCCGTCGGCAGGTCTCGGAGGGTGCTTGTGCAGTTTGTCATTTGTCTTCCGACAGTCCAACATGGGTGTTGTCATCTACAGCAATAGCCCAAAAACATGCGGAGGGAGATCAAGCAAACACCTTAGTCGCGATCGCTCCGTCCCACAAAGCTAAAGCGGATGTTCGCATATTTCAAGCCTTTTCAATGCTGCTTTTTGAGATGTGATGTTTTGACCCTTGAGAGGCAAGGGTACGTATTAGACATCTCTTCTTTCATCTATGTCTTTGGTCATAACTTCATATAGTCATCAACCTCCGGGCGCAAATCAACATCAGCGTCAGTGCCTTCACTTGGGCAGTTTTGTCGAATCCTTTCGTCTGTGCTTGGTAAGCTTGAGAGGACTACGGCTTCTCTTTCCATCGGGTTCGGTGGCTGTCTGCGGCCTCGATGTAGCGCCGTTCCTTGGGTCTTCTGCCTGAGACGAAAGCGGACCAGCGTGATGACGGTGGACAACATCTCCGATGTTCATCACCCACCGCATTCGCCCTGTTACCTCAGTCATCTCATCCAGCTTCTGGTCCACTGCCTGCTCGTTGCGACTGGCATTTTGTCGGAGGTCGGTTACGGCGCTGTCAATCTCACGCCTGTATGCCTTAAAATTCGTAGACAGCTTTCGATTGAGATCCTCAAGGTGGGAAATAGTCTGCTGCTGCTGTTCGGCGATTATTTCCAACTTCTTCTGCTTCTCGACGTTTTCCTCCTTTTGGCGTAGAAGCCTACCGACTTCACTTCTGACCTTGTCGAGTCCAGCCTGGTGGCGATTATAGTCCACTTTCCGACAATCGACAATCGTGTCATACTCCACCTCCTTCTGAGTGGCAACGGCCCTCGCCTGATGGGCCTGGTTTCTCCATTCCTCCTCGTTCGAGATTGCAGCCGCCGCTTGGGCTTCAGCCTGCGCTGTCCTCAATTTCTCTTTTCTGAGTTCTTCCCGTAGCTCTTCGACCTGGCGTTCTCTTCTCGATAATACTCGAAGTGTTGCTTCGTGAGATTGCTCGTAGTTACTCGTCCGGTCTTGCAGGGATTGGTTGCGTGTCTTTAAGGTCTCGGTCTGTTTTTCTGATTCCTCTAGCCGCGTCGTCAGAAGTTGCCTTTCCCGCCGTAGTCTGTCAATGTCGCCCTGAAGTCTCTCGATCACTCTGCCTGATTTGCCAGTGCCAGCGTGCCCGATAGCAGATGACCAGGGTGCCGCGTCGGGCGGCGGCGACTCGGACGAGGACTGAACTAAAACCACGTCAGCAATCCCAAAGGCAACCTTCGAAAGCGAACCATACCTGAGCGAATCATAAAGGCACTGGAGACTCGACCAGATGTCGGGCGCACCCCATCCAGATGATTTTGCTCCTTAAGCACTCCACTGGATTCGGACATTATTGGAGTCGACGGGATGGGAGAGCTGTTGGAGAGACGTGTTTTCTTCCTCATGGCACGCCCTGGTCGGTTCAGCGTCTCCAAGCAGACGTACGACCTGCCCAAGTGAAGTTGGAGTGAGTCGTGGCTGAGACTGACAACAGCAATTGCGGCTGCGCTCTGCGGCTGAGTTGGAGGCTTTTGGCCGACACGGAAGGCGCTCTTGACTTCAATAACGCAGATACAAACGCGACAGACTTGCCGCGGGCAACAGATAATATAAAGCAGAGAGAGGTGCCAAAGAAACAATGTGTGTACTGTGTAGAGACTCTCCTTACTCATGCCGAGGTGACGGCATATTATTTGTTTGAGATCGGCCTTTTGGGTCAGTGGAGAAACAGCCTTGGGCAGGCAACGGCCCAGCGCAGACCAGGGCTGCGCGTGCCGGTAGGGAAGGCCGGTTCGTCTCACGCGTTAATGGTTTCCCCACAGCGAATGGGACTGTGCCCAGTAAGCCCCAGTAACGGCTGTTCCTGGCCGCCTTCCGGGGCTTACTGAATCCTAACCGCTTCCAGAACAGGCCCAGGAAGATCTCCACGCTAACGCCAGGGGCGAAAGACGCGTGGTGATGCTACCAGAAAAGTGACGCAAAGGTCCAAATGTCAGATTAATTTCACGCAACCACGCGACAAATGAGTTAATTTGTCTGAGCTGTTCTGTCAATCCTGAAAGAGAGTTCACAGGGTACAGGCGTTCTTAAGGTCAAAGAGCGACTGGCTACGGGCGTAATTAATCACATGTAACGAACTCTTTCACGGGAGAACCGTGACAATTAAGGAAATCTATAACGCCTTGCTCGGTAGCCAGAAACCTCCGACCAAGGAACGCCGCTTCTCTTCCTCCTCAATTCAGGAACACCACCGCCGCAAAGACTCCCATCACCAAAGCAGCTGAGCTTCCTAGCTGAGGTGCACCAGCCGAATCAGGAACACTGGTCGTAGCTGTATTAGTCTGTGCTGCGGAGGTTGAGCTTGGCTGGTCGCCAAAGTTGAAGGAAGAGGAGGCGGATGCAGAAGAAGTCATGTGTTCGGTGACAGCGGGATCTAGACTGGTGCTGGTGGTGCGCGAGAGGGTTGCAGAGCTACAAATCAATCACAAGTCAGTCTCGGTCAATTTGGCGCAGCTTGATTGACGGTCGGACTTACCTGAAGGTCCCGTTGCTCGCCATCAACGTGCTTGTCCCAGCAGATATGATTGTAGCGTGCGTCGTCGTCAACGGCGCAGTGGCATTGGTAGCAGCGGTTGTTGTGCTTGCGCCCGTCACAGAGATTGAGGATGTGCCACTTCCACCAACAATCGAGAACTGTCCGCTGTAATTGATTGAATCCTGGCCTTGTGTAATCTGAAGTGCGTAGTCTCTGTGATGTGGCACCCTCAGTCAGTATACGAGCAATCCTGTCGCAAGTGGTGAAGGACATACGAAGCTGTCGGAAGACTCTTGGAGACGTTCCAGACAAAGAAGTCCTCATCAACACCATCTGCCAGTGTCGCAACCGTCTTCAAGTCGTTCGAGTTGCCCTCTCGAAGAGTTATCGTGACAGGGGATCCATCTCCTCCGCCCCAAGTGATGTTATATGATTCTCCAGCATTCGCAACAGCCGGAACCGACGTGAATGCAATCCTCGTCTGTGCTACTGCATATGTGAAGAGCGATGCTCCTAGGAGGAGGAATTTCGTGGATAACATGACGTCTCAAGTTGGCGAAAAGTAGCTCGAGATAGGAATCAAAGATCAGCGCTTGAGCACCCGAGCTGGCAGTGATTAGATAGAAGATGCGCTTCGCGTCCTAGAACTAAGGAGGACGGTGTAAAGTGTTTGCGCAAGGCAATAAACGAATGGACGGCGCAGTCACCTACGCCTCTGCTGGAGCTGTTGCTGCTATCACCACGGTAAAGGCAGGACTGAAAATCACCTCAACGACAAGAAAACGAAGTGGCAACAGGACGAAGCACGCGGCAATTACTTAGGTGAGTACTCCGTAGAGGTACAGCCATTTCGACTCGTCGGCATGGGAAATTTTCCGCCTGCTACCCAGCCTGGAAGGCAAAGTTGTTTGCCCCAATTATCGCGAAATAGAGCCAGAGCCAGACACGCTTAGGGAAGCCTAGCTGACTTAGGCAGCCAATGGCAGAGCGGAATGGTAGACAGGCTTAACCAGTTTTGCCATGGCCGCGTCTAGCTGGTCCCATGCAATTTCCATGATCCTCTCAATGCTCCACAACTTCCGGATCAGCGATCACGATGCACCACATGTTGAGATCTGTTCGGCCTGACTGAACAAACCAGTGCATCGAGCAAAAGAATAGTGGTACCGAGGAAGCATGTCGACTATGTCAGCAGTGGGAGATCGAGTCCTCCCACTCTCATGATGCTCCTCATTCGTAATGCTGCGCCGAACAACAGAAGTCGCTCTTACAGACTTTCCAGGTCGGTGAAACACAAGCATTTCGATCACATCTGTCAATGCGCACGCCCTGCCCCACAGGGTTTCCCCTCCGTAACCGAGTCAAGCCATTGCACGGCACCGTACTGCGGAAAACGATTTCTCGCCGTTCGAGGTACAACTGGTCGTGTTGAGACTGATAGTGAGAGTCCGGAAAGCGCTGTGACTGGCACCTCCTCGCCTGCAGGAGTGCGAACTTTCCATGTCAGAGCTTTCTGCAATAGCGGGACCACAGATTGCGGCGAAAGGTCTCGAAGCACACCTCTAGACACACCTACCGCCAAGGTATGTGTCATAGGAATCTCTCCACGCACTTGTCCTTCAGGAAATCCATTTGGATGAAACAATGTCACGTTGGCAGGATTGAATTGGGCATACGTCCCAATCAAATTTGCAGCTGTTGGCCACTGAGAGACTTCGTGGGGAGCATCACCCATGAAGAAATCAATAGAGAAGCTTGTGTCCAGCGGGAAGCGGTCGACCAGGACGGTGATAGACCACTGTGTATTGAGGTTGTTCACATTGAGATGTCGTGCGAGGTCGAGCGAGATATTACCGAAGGAATCTGCGATGTTCGTGGACCTACTTTTGATTTCCTCTGACGCACGCCGGACAGTGCTGTTGGTGGAGGGGCCGTAGAGTGAATTGACTATTGCCCGTACGTGCGCGGCTAATTGATCCGGGTTCAATTCCCAGTCAGGGAGCTCAGGGTAGCTGTAGCCAAACGTTGCAGTGCTGCGGACATCGTGGGAGGTAAACATTGTGCTTCCATCGTCAGAATGAAATGGAGCAAGAGCTGCTACGTGTTAGCCGCCGTGTTTCGTGCAGTTTGCGTTACACTGACCGGTAGCCGCCGTATCGACAAACCCAACAGGCTCGTAGTACGACCCGTATGCATTAACGGTGGGCTCCATGTAGCTGTCCGGATACAGCGCTTGCCACATGGCAAACAGACGATCAACGTTGGCGTGATGCAGGTAAAAGACAGGATCAAACCCTGCAACCTCTGGAAATTGCATGTGACCATATCCTCCAATGCTGTTGTGGATGCTGTTGTGAATGGTTTCGATATTGTTACCAGTATTCTGTTGACCGCCAGGCCAAGTACAGGAGAATGCGGTATAGTCTGTCAAGGCTGTAAACATCTGATACACCAGTGATTGAATCCTGGCATTCTGTATCAGCATAGCCCGCGCTCGAATCAGGTACAGCGCACTCACGAAGCAGCATTGGCAAGTAATGCTGCAGTTGCTGCACTCTGATTGCTCGACTTGGTTGTCTGGTCCCACCAGCGGACAGTTCGCGAAAAGTTGGCCATCTAGATCTTCCAGGTCAGCAGAACGATCCTGTGTCGAAAGGACCGCCTCAAGTATACCGGGTCGGAAAGGGGAAAGCCGTTCCCTGCAGCATTGGATTGGAAGACGTATTGGTAAAGTGGATTGTCCATTGTCCGCCACCCTATAGGCGTGTTCACCGTGATTCGGGGTTCGGCGACAACATCTGGCAACGCTGGATGGACCGCCCAATCCCAATACGGATGCCGCAAAGTGACGGAGGCGTTCACATATTGCTCGCGTTGGTCGTCGGGATAAGTACGCGCAATATTCTGAGCGTGCTGCCAGATGAGTTGCTAGAGCTGGTCAGTCAGATTTGCAGGGAATGACCAAGATCGAGTAGGCGGAAGTGATGGGGAACTGAGACGAGAAAAAGCTCAGATCAGATTGGCGAGATCAGACGTACCTCGTACAATGCCAAATAGGGTCTATGCCAGGTGGGAAACGGAGTAGAAGCATGCATGCAGAATCCAGGATAGCCACCACTGCCTGCGACTCCGTCCCACGAGACCCGGGGAAACCCATGAATTCCTGTGATTCATGAGCTCTGTGATCAACAAGGCGACATTGGCCACAAACCTGCAATCTGAAAGTAAGAGAGTGGATCAGTTTGGTTCAGAAGTTGGAAATCCCTCAGAGCGAGGATGTACAAGTCGAAAGCTGGCCCCGGATTCGCGAAGTCGTGTATCTCATATCTCAGGGGCCGTTCACCGTTAGAGCCGAACCCTCCAGGAGCACCCGTGATCCGAAAAGCGGTTGAACAATCAACGAGAAGGAAGAGGAAGAAAAGAACGAATGGGGAGCGCCCGCTGCGCGCAAAGGTGAGATGCATGATCAAACGTTCTGGGTCCGCAGTCTGGGATAGAGAGAAGGATCACATTTGGCGGGTGCGATTTCTTCATAAAGCACGAGCGATTGACATCGCAGCCAACATGTCAATCAACTACGTCCTCGACTCCAGCTCGAATTGTTTGTCGTAAGATGCAGATTGCCGTGCTCTGGGACTGCTCACCGTTGTGCTGGGCCCAGTGATTCGGGCAGGTGCATTTGTCGCCTCCCATTGTAACAGTGGTGCAAAGTAGCCGTACGTGTTTGCACCAGAAGGCAATACCCACTGTGGGCGACATCTGCATCAGAACAGTTCGAATGACACCACTTTCTCCTCGCCCCTACTGCTGTCCAGCTCTTGCAAAAGCTTGGTCGCTCATCGGTAGGTAGCCCAGCACCAGGTGCATATCTTATGGCTTCAACAAGTTCGAAGTGGTCAGTACAATATCGTCGGCCATCTCGAGTGTGACACGAGGTCGCAAACTGGGCCCAACAATGTAGGTGCGTGTTACGCGGGAAGCAAACGAGCAGCACCGGAACGAAGGAGGAAGAGGACAAAAGATTGTTTTGAATTGACCGCGCCACCCACCGCTGCTTGGCGCCTCACATCAGTTAAAGTTGCTCGGGGCTCACGTGCGACTCACCCCGGCCGTGCCGCTTTTCTGGTGGACAAGACTTTCAGGGGCTTTCGAAGAATCAAAGAGCAAGATGTACGAACACGATTCCACAATCTCGGGTTTATAAAGGCAACAGACCAGAGTATGCCAAGCTGCCTTGATCGACAATGCCTTCAAGAGAATTTGCTAGCAGCGAGTTCCCAGCACTCCTGCCATTGAGATTCTAGAGCCTCTGTCATGTAAAACTGGCCGGCGATGTCTCTAATCTCTTCCCAGTCTCGCTTGACTGCCATCTGCGAAATCACATGCTGGAGGATCATCCACCGAGACTTGGGCACAAGGCCAACGTTGAGAGGCATCGAGGCGAGAACCAGGCCTGTCCAGAGAGCGCAGTCTTCAAACGCGGCCGTAACAATCATGCCATCAAGCTCTAAAGTATATCTGGTCAGGACGTGTGGGTATCGTTCAGCCATTGACAGTGGAGCGAGCCCAATAAGTAAGGCGAAGAGCCCGAGAGACACCAATCGTTCCATTTCCCTCGAAGCACTTTTGCGTAGCAACATGTGCCATGTCTTGGCCAAACTCGCGCGCACTCTGGTTTGATCTCGGGGGAACTCGCTCCCATTGGAAATTGGATGCGTACCGAACCATCGCAGCGTCATTTCCAGCGCACAAATGGTAGGGCATGCCAACGGAAGCTGCTTGGCAATACGGAAAAAAGCCGGAGAGTACTGGCGTAGTGATGAAAGTGCCTTCTCAGGATGCACTTCGAACTCGGGAGCTTCAGATGATACCTCAGGCTCGACTGGGGAATTCGGGTCACTTGGGTCAATGTGCTTCGCATAACAGGACTCCGCCCACGAGTACATGCTGTACGAGCGGTCGCGTAAACTCCGTAACGATTCCGGGCCACCGCGCAACTCTATGATCTGCCGGATTCCGCGGAGGTTAACACCATAACTACGCCAATCATCCCGTTCCTGGTCATTGATAAGAAGTGCAATGATCGACCAGAATATTGCGTCGTTGTAGGCTGCCGAGGGCTCTGATATTCTACCCCGGAGCAGCGTGAGCGCTTTGTTATAGTGTTCCAGTGAATCGAGAAGAACATCACTCGATGGTTGTGCAGTGACGCCCATCGATCGACTCGCCGCCGCGAATACAGCCTCCAAGAGGGCGGGTTCACACAGCATCAACTGCACGAATCTGGAGCGCCACATCTTGTGCTCAGTCGAATCCGTAAACAAGCGCCAAATGTAGACAGGACCGTAGTGAATGATTGCTGATGCGGAGCGCGTTAGAGACATGCAAAGCTCGACTGGGCAACTCACTGTAATCGAACAGTAGCGACATATGACCCCTTCGTTCGCCCAAATAGTTCTCGAGCAGATATTGCACGTAGCCTGGCGATCCTATCGCCAGATCTTTCCCCAGCCTGGAGCCTTTGGTGGGCGGCAGGTTGCCCATTGTATTCCTGGCTGCTTGTGACTGTGCTTTCCTTTTCCCATCCGTGCTGTCGACGTCACAGTAGGGATCAAATATCCAGGTCCTTGGGAGGTCGTATCCGCCACATGGTTTCTCCGACTTTTCGCAACGGAGGCAGCCAGGCCTGCGTTCGTCACATTTCAGATGTCGTGCCTTGCAAGTGACGCAGCCGGACCGGACTTTGTGATGGTAATTTTTGCGTCTACGCACCATAGGAGCTCGTTGATCGCGTTCGGCAGTCCAATATTGGTTAGCGCAAACATTGGCAATGTGAACAATGTAATTACTGTGTAGGAAATACTGGAGGGCGGCGCAATTATCAAGCCAAGGGTGGTCCAGACGCAGGAAGACAAACGTCAACATGAGGCGGGCCCTGACTCCGCAACAGCCAGGGCCAAAAGGGCCTAAAGTTTACTTAGGCAGGGAGGCCTGAAGAGGCATCGCATCACGGTTGGTGCGGTAGGCTTCCAGAATGGTCTCCAATGGAGCCAGAGAGGCCGACTGCACCACGCTAAAACTAGACGTGATATGCTTCCTTGGACAGCGAGCGAGTCTCTTCCAACATCTGCATCTTGAAACTGCTCAGATGGGCAAGCACTGGCCTTGTTGGAGGTTGCCAGTGACCGCATTGACGCACAGTTCGAACGGCTCGGCTGTGCTACGAAGGCGCCCTCTCAACCCTAGAGTCTCTGATACTGTAAGCTGCTCAGTGTCCATCAGCGCTTCCTCCAGCACCGAAAGGCAACCAAGGACGCTCGAAATGTTGGCAGCGTGTATGAAAATCCAGGCTGATGAAGAAGAGGCAATGAATGTCCATGAGCGAGGAAGACTCGAAAGACCGTGAGAAAAGGCGCCCTAACGGGAGACTGCCTTGACTGGGCGATTGAGAATTGCCATTGGTAGGAACACGTAGCAACCATAAGAAAGCAAAGCAAGGGGGTCAAAATAAGGCCAGCTAGGATGAACCAATTAGGGATCCGGTTGGGGACTTTCGTCGATAGAATCCCTGGCCAAAAAGGTAAACGGCCCTCCATCTCTCATTCGAGCGTGCCAACCATCAAGGCCCGGCCGTTTGGCTTGGCTTGGCCTCCGTACCAGCGAGCCGCTTATCAAGACCCGGGTTTCTGACCCAGCCAGCCATTTGCTCCTGTCCAAATGTGCTGAAGCTCTGGAGGATTCGTGGCGAGATAGATGGCCCCGCAAGCCACTCCAATATACAATGCCCACACCACAGCGCCGAAAATCTGCTGCCCAAGTACAATAGCCTTGATGCTGGCACCATCATTGAGCATCGGAAAGGAGGCGTCTGGTACGTCAACCTCGAGAAATTTGCAGAGTGGTTCCCAGCCCTGCTTCACATTGTACTCCAGCAGTCGACCTTTCGGAACCAGATCATGCACCTGTTGATTGTGCAGACGATATATGTGGGGGCCCACAGAACCCCAGTCCCTCACGAGTCGTTTGTTGTCTTCCTGGATCATAGCATTCAGACGTCTCAAGCGCTTGACAGACGATATGAGAGACGACCAGATTGTGTGTCTCCAGCCCGGGATGAACATGACACCCAAGCTCTCTTTCCAGGACCGCCACCAGACCGCCTCCGAGTCTCGCACAGTCAATATGAACTTCGCGTTGGGATATGCTGCGACCAATTCTGGGGTCATGTCACAGAGAGGGCCGTCTAGGGTCGAACGATATCCCCGCATGAGCTTGCGTAGGCGCTCGATAGTGTCGGGACTTGGCTGCCGACTTTCTTGCGGATGCTGGTTCAAGTACTTCAGAAACGCAATCATCCTCTCGTTATGGTCGGCACGGCGGAAAAGTTCCTTCTCTTGTCAGTAGAGGTCCTGCTGTGGTGATCATTACTTACGACTCCATGGTGAACCGGTCCAAAACCTAGCATAGCAAGGCCAGCGCGCATCGATGTGGTCCCTGTACGCGAGAGCCCCAGACAAATGACCTCGAGCTCAGCATTACTGCCGGGGTACCATTGGCTAGGGCCATGTTCGTCGGCTGAGATGCCGAAGGCTTTGTACAGCCTACCCTCGGTTTCAGACGGCATTGTCTGGGTTTCTGTTGGCATAGCTGAGGAGGATTCTGGTAGACTGGTCTGTAGCACGGTTTGATCTATACAACAATAGCCGGCGTTGTTTCGAACGGAGCCGGAGAAGCGAATCTTATGAACCTTCGGAGGACGCACCACTAGAGTCTGAGACGTTGCAGATATTGGGCTGGCCGACGCAATCCTACCCTGTGAGCCAGTCCTCAATTATTAGTCGCCCATTGGGTCACGTACATCACATACTAGCCATAGCAATAGCTCAGGCCCGCAAGCTGGTAATACGGTGGCAGGGTTATCTCTGCATGATCTGCATTGATGCGAGGGGCGCGCTCAAGAGGACAAAAGGACATAGTTTCAATCACCAAGCAGCATCTACAGAAGGCCCAGCGCACAGAAGAGTCTCGGGCTTTTGCTGGCGGATCCGCAGTATGCAGTCGCGCCAGTCGGTTGGCCAAACTTTCGAGGTCGTACGGCTCTTCTTGGTATAGTGCGGTAGGAGTTGTCGACTCTGCCACTTGATATTGCGGGTGCGTGGTGGTGCAAACCACCTCGGCGTGAGCCTGTTGTTATAGGCGGAATAGAACATCCAATACGTTGGTCAGGCAACCCACAGAAGCCGTGTCGTAGGCGACCAATCATCCACTTTTTGGTGTAAACAGGTATCCGCTCGTAAAGTAGCTCGAACTTCCAAATGCAGCGGAGCAGGGCAAGTCGCCCCAACCCAATATTCGCGAGGTGCAACGGAAACGGGACGGGATATCCCGAGCGGTGGCCTAGTTGAGTATGGGGTACACAGTACAAGACGTTGATTACTCTTTGTTGGGATCAATGAGGTACTGTGTAGTCAGTTGCAGTTGGGACCTCGTGGGTGCCTCGTATTGAAACTGATTATCTTCGTGCGGTGAACAGGCACGCAAAGGCCGTGCTCAGCCGTCGAAGACCTCGCAGTGCTCTGCCAAGGCTTTTTCACGTGACTCAACACGTGGACAGCGCCAACAGCCTTGCACGCTTGCATCATCCTGCAGCGACTCATTGCGCGAGGCGCGGAGGCCGTAGGCTGAGCAGATGCACGCTGTCGGATTGCGCGGAGGACACCCAAGAAAATCACGCGATTCGAACACTGACCCTCTCAACAGCAGCAGGCCAAGAACTTGATTCTATTACTTCCCTTCGTTCCTTTCCTGGACTTTCTCCTTACCGCTCGCCTCCGCTCCTTCACTGAAGGGAATGTGAATTGCGGACACACGGAGGAGAAAGAGAAACTTCAGTATCCACACCTGCACCTCTTCAACTGTTCGCCATGGTTCAGTACACTCCTCCGCCTGCGGACTTGTCCCACCTTAATCCGATTCAAAGATATATGCAGAAAGGAGAGCTTGAAGGTCGAGATTGGGCGTACCTTTTAATTTTCGTTCTGGCATACCTCGCAGCAAGGCCTGCCATTCAGCGGGGCATCAAGTGGTGGATGGCCGACGATGAACTGAAAGAGGGCGAACGCGCGCAGGCTGAATTCCTACAATCAAAAGCAAAGGTCAGCCCGAATACGATACGAGGAAATAAGTCGCAGGAGGCCACCACGATACCAGAGGGCGCTGGCGATACAACAACTGGCAGTAGCTTGGACCACACGGGCAATGTTACGAACCGCAAGGCTAAGGACAGGTCACAGGCAGAAGTCTTGCTCGACTGGGACGATCAGCCAGAACGGAAGCCTACAGACGGTGACAAGGCAGACGTCGTTACATGGATGAACAGATGGTCAAATGAAGAATGAGCAAGGAGACTGAGCGGATCAGCCACCGCTCCCATACACATTATCTTGAGAACCTGCGCCATCAACAGGTCCAACCAATCCGTCAGGCTTGAATCGCGATAACTCTGATCGGATGTATCCACCTGAAGGAAAACATCTGACAAGAATTGACAAGACGCTCAACCTTGATCAACGCTCTGCGAGCGCTGTATGTTGATATGGGCCGCTCCGTGGACAGTGCCCACCACGGGGATATCTGTTCTAGCCGGCGTCATCTCAGTACAGATTGAGAAGCTGTGATAGTAGACCCATGGACTTAGCAACTAGAATTCGGCCAGAACCTGGCTTTGGAGCGCTCATTGTGACCACTCAGCGTAATAAACTGCTGGTCAGCGACAAGGCTGAAGTTGTGCTTGGCAAGGCTACCGTTTCGTCCATTCACAGTGACAGGGGTCAGAGGCTTGGTGTTGGAGAGGTCACGTATGCGGCATCGACCTCCAACAGTCGAGTAATTCTAGATTCGTGGTTCTGCGAGCATTCCTCCCATCGAACAGTTCCTTCTTCTCCAGCACCTTGCTTCCTCTTCCTCTTTGGCCGTCATGGCCGCTTCCACGCACTTAGACCCGTTATTCCGTGGAAGTGCCAGCAAAAACACCCGGGGTCTTCTTCGAGTTACGATTCTGTTGACCATCGCGGCCGCAGCAGTAACAGCCCGTCTGTTCAGTGTTATCCGTAGGTCCAGACTCGCGGCGCAGGTTTGAAGCGTCTCTGCGGTGGAGTAACTAACTCTGTCTTTCCAGGATTCGAAAGCATCATCCACGAATGTGAGATATCCCTTTACCACTCCTCCGCAACCTGCGCATGCGGCGCTCCGCGCACAGAGGAACCCCTCTCCTCTTCCGGGCCCGTTTCTGACAGTGTGCACCAGTCGATCCTTGGTTCAATTTCCGCGCCACCAAGTATCTGGTCAAGAATGGCTTCTACAGCTTCTGGGACTGGTTCGACGATCGTGGGTTGTCCGCAGCAGGTTGGCGAGAATGGAAAGACTGACGGAATGTAGGAACATGGCATCCCCTCGGTCGTGTCACAGGAGGAACGCTGTATCCTGGCCTGATGGTGACCTCCGGCGTCATCTACCATGTCCTCCGCCTCCTGTCTCTTCCTGTCGACATTCGCAACATCTGCGTTCTCCTCGCCCCCGCCTTCTCCGGCCTGACAGCGCTCGCGATGTACCTCTTAACGTCGGAAATGTCCTCCTCACCGTCTGCGGGTCTATTGGCTGCCGCCTTCATGGGCATCAGTCCAGGCTACATCTCGAGATCAGTGGCAGGGAGTTACGACAATGAAGCCATCGCTATCTTCTTGCTTGTCTTCACGTTTTTCTTGTGGATTAAGGCTGTCAAGAATGGATCTATCATGTGGGGAGCTCTGGCTGCCTTGTTCTACGGCTACATGGTTTCGGCGTGGGGTGGCTACGTCTTCATCACGAATCTTATCCCCCTCCATGCGTTTGTCCTCGTCCTAATGGGCCGGTACAGTTCCAGGCTCTACATCAGCTACACGACATGGTACGCACTAGGGACGTTGGCAAGCATGCAAGTACCATTTGTCGGGTTTCTGCCTGTGAGAAGTAGCGACCACATGGCAGCACTTGGGGTGTTTGGCCTGCTGCAACTTGTTGGGTTCTTCAACTTTCTCAGGGAGCAACTTCCCGGCAAGCAGTTCCAGACTTTGCTTGTTGCCTTGGGCGGAGCAATCTTCGGTCTCATGTTCCTGGCTCTTATCGGGCTTACGGTATCCGGGGTCATCGCTCCCTGGAGCGGCCGGTTCTACTCACTTTGGGACACTGGCTACGCAAAGATACATATCCCCATCATTGCTTCAGTGTCGGAACACCAGCCTACCGCTTGGCCTGCCTTCTTCTTCGACCTCAACATGCTTATTTGGTTGTTTCCGGCGGGCGTCTACATGTGCTTCCGCAACCTCAAGGACGAGCACGTCTTTGTCGTCATCTACGCCGTTCTTGCGAGCTACTTTGCGGGTGTCATGGTGCGCCTCATGCTCACCCTGACACCAGTGGTCTGTTGTGCCGCAGCTCTTGCCCTCTCTCACATTTTGGACACTTACCTTTATATCCCAACCCCGGCTGAGGAACCTAGCGATGGAAGCAACGGATCAGCCAAAGCCAGCAAGATCGCGGCAAATCCATCTCTACGCTCGATTCGAAACCCATTAATCGGGATCTACTCCATCTTGTCGAAATCTGTCATAACGTCCATGATGACAGGCTTCCTCCTTTTGTTTGTGGCTCACTGCACATGGGTGACCTCGAACGCTTATTCGTCGCCTTCAGTCGTCCTGGCGTCAAGACTACCCGATGGATCTCAACACATCATCGACGACTACCGAGAGGCGTATTATTGGCTGAGACAAAATACTCCACAAGATGCAAAGATAATGTCTTGGTGGGATTATGGCTATCAGATTGGTGGGATGGCTGATCGTCCAACATTGGTCGATAACAACACGTGGAACAACACACACATCGCCACTGTCGGCAAGGCCATGAGCTCCCGGGAAGAAGTCAGCTATCCCATCCTCCGTCAGCATGATGTCGACTATGTCCTAGTCGTGTTCGGCGGTCTCCTTGGCTACAGTGGCGACGATATCAATAAATTTCTGTGGATGGTCAGGATCGCCGAGGGTATCTGGCCAGAAGAGGTGAAGGAGCGAGACTACTTCACCGCGCGTGGCGAGTATCGCGTCGATGAGGAGGCCACGCCCACCATGAAGAACTCGTTGATGTACGTGTACTTGCACCATCCCCCAACATGCGGAGTAGCTAATCTCTTCACAGGTATAAGATGTCCTACTACAACTACAACAACCTGTTCCCGGCCGGCCAGGCGCAAGATCGTGTCCGAGGTTCCCCTCTCCCTGCCCAGGGTCCTGAATTAAGCACGTTGGAAGAGGCATTCACTAGTGAGAACTGGATCATCCGTATCTACAAGGTCAAGGACCTAGATAACGTTGGCCGTGATCACCAAAGTGCCATGGCTTTTGAAAAGGGACACAAGAAGAAGCGTAAGCTCGGGGCTAGAAAAGGTGCCAGGGTGCTGCGAGTTGATTAATGCCGCCCGCCACACAGCTTTGAAAGGGCCGGGCCAGGTATGTGACGATAATGTGACAAATAGACAGAGGATCTGGGAACAAAAGCATCTCGCGTGATTGCAGGTTTGTATCAACAGAGCATCTTCGTGTCTGACGCCGCGCCACGTAAATAGAGCAATGGCTCGGTACCCATGAGCAGGGAAGGAAGCCTCATGAAAGGCCATCATGGGCCGCAAAGCGCGTGCAGTAGTTTCCGTCTTCGCAGCCGTACAGTCCAACTCTTACACAGCCAAATTTGAGGACGTGCACACCAGGGGGTCTTGTTCTCAGCCGTCGGTCACCTGTCCCTCTGCCAAGCTTTGCAACCACGATTCATTCATTCACGTTTGTTTCTGTCCATTTTCATGTGAACACTGCTTTCCTTCCAACCCGTTGGCACCAAGTTATGGCTCCTGCGTTTGATGTTTGCAGAGCAGCGACGTGGTAGCAAACGAAGAGCCTCAACACCCGCGTCTTACACTCCAATATTGGCGTCGGAGAAATCCTCAACGAGACCAAAATCGCATAAGAACGAGAACGTCCCAACGCACCCGTTTCTGCCTCCAGCACCATGGACGAGCATCCTGCAGAGTGGGCAGTCGTTTGTTCGAAATCATCCAGGAACAAAAGACGCAAAATCGAGCTCAAGACAGACGGCTATCCCAGTATCAGTTTCCTCAAAGCGAGACCCGAACGTATCGAGCTGAGAGCCCTGCAAGATCTCGTTCTCTATGTCTTAGCAGACGGGGTTGCGCCGACTTGGCTAGCTGTCAACAATGCCAGGCAGATCAAGAAGGCCGTTGTCTTGATGGTGCCCGGGCTCGACCGTGAGACTCTGCAGGATTCTGAACTATGGACCAGCATTACGGAGAAGAATGAATACGAGGATTCCAACTTGGTTGAGCGCCCGACAGATCCCCCTAGTGTCGCTCTCCAGGATCATCAAGGCTGCGCCTCAGTCGACTCTGCTCCCGTCGAGCTACCTACAGAAGCAAATCCCAGTGTCCAAAGCACGAAACCGCCAACCCCACGCGAGACTCTTCTTGAACACGTCCTACAGGTTCGAGCGCCGGGTGACTCGAGCATGAGCAGAGTCCACTCTCCCCTGCAAAACATGCTCATTGCTCCATTCTCAGGGTCATCGAATCAGAAAGCGAAGAGCGGCAAAGACGACAAGTCCTTTCAAGCAGTCCGCACCCCGGTGGTGCACTTTGTCCATTCGGCCGATGAGCTACGCGACGCAGAGTACCCAATTCATCCCGCAGCCTTTACTGATCCACAGACTGCGAATCTGGAGCGAGAACGAAGAGAGAAAACCGGCCAGGCTGCGTCCGACGGTTGGGTCGACACCGACGTGGAAGTCCCAACGCCGCAAATTCTCCCGTCCCTTAAGACATACGACCCCGTGACGCAAGGCTTGAAGCCTTATGCGCTGGACTGCGAAATGGTTCTAACGGCAGACGACAAGTATTCCCTCGCTCGTGTCTCGCTCGTGGACTGGTCCGGCAAAACCGTGCTGGACAAATACGTCAAACCATCCCTACCCATCCAGAACTACTTTACCGAATTCTCCGGCGTCACGGAAGAGATCCTCAGGGACGTCACGACAATGCTCGCGGACGTGCAGAAGGAGCTTCTTAGTATTCTTGGCCAGGACTCGATCTTACTTGGCCACAGTCTCGAGTCGGATCTCAACGCGCTGAAACTCACGCACCCTTTCATCATCGACACTTCGATAATCTACCCACACCCTCGTGGCCTGCCGTTACGTTCGTCCCTCAAGTTCCTCGCCAACCGCTATCTCAAACGAGAGATACAGAAGGGTGGCGCTCACGGACACGATAGCGTAGAAGACGCGCTTGCGGTGTTGGATCTGGTGAAATTGAAGTGTGAGAAGGGACCAAGATGGGGCACATTGGACGCCAATGGCGAGAGCATCTTCCGCAGAATCGGAGGCACGCTGAAGATGGACGACGGTCGAGGAGAGGTCGTGCTGAAGACGTCAGCCATCGTCGAGTACGGCACTCCGGAACGAGGGCTCGGAAAGGACGCAACCTATCACATTGCCTGCGAGAATGATGACGAGATTGTACGTGGTGTCCTCAAGGCTGCCCACGGAGACACTGTCGACGACGAAGGGGACCGAGATGGTATTCTGAAAGAGGAGGAACTAGATGGGAACACCGTAGATCAGGGCAAAGAGCACCAACCCAAGGCCAAGGCTCAAACTATCCCACCGCGTGGCGTTGACTTTATCTGGTCCCGCCTCCGGGATCTCGAAGCACTACGCAATTGGAACACTCTTCCCAGCGACAATTTCGCCACACCGCCCTCCACGTCGACATCGACCGGTTCAGAGCCACCAGCCAGCGACCGACTCAGGAACGCAATGCGCCAGACTCTCCAGCGCATCCTGCAGATCTACATGTCTCTCCCACCTCGCACGCTCCTGATCATCTACAGCGGCACCAATGACATGCGTCCTCTCCTCCGCCTGCAGGGCCTACACGCACAGTACAAGCGAGAGTTCAAGGTGAAGAAGTGGGATGAGCTGAGCGTGAAGTGGACAGACACGGAAGAGCAGGAAATGAAGAAGGCGTGTGAGAAGGCGAGGCGGGGCGTCGGGATTCTCGCTGTGACACGCTTGAACAGAGAGTGGAGAGAGAAGGATTAGGCAGTCAGTGGTATTGGTCGAACTGTACTGTCGACGGTCTCTTGCCGTTCCAGTCGGCAACGGATATTGCGAATGAAGGGGTTGTCGCTACGAGAAAGTGAGTTAGAAGCCGAGTTTGTCTTCGGTCACGGACCATAAACGCATCTTCAATCCCGGTGCTTGGCTCCGCACGCTGCGTCTTGTTGTATCCGTCCTTGTCGGTCCGTCCGCCAGTGCAGGGACACAAGTCTGGTCTTCAATGGCCCCCACCTGCGTGATCAGCATTGTAGCTGACATTCTGCGGCACGAGCAGTAGCATTGCAGGGGTAGGGTAGCTGCAACCAGGTAAATCGGAAAGCCAGCGCAGTCAGTCTGAACCTAGACACGAAGATGCCGCGCGGAGACCTGTTCGCTGTATAGTGATTTTGTGTGCAAGTGGAGGATCTAGAATTCCTTGCTGGTGATGAAATCTGTTTGTCGGATCGGAGCTGTTCGGACCCAGCGATGTCGTTGTCTTATCCGTCGAACGGCAAGCCAGACGAGTCGACCCTGGTTCGCACTGTCGGCTCAAATCCCCGTGTCCCCTCTAGATGTATAGCAAACTTAACTGATACCTGGGCAAAGGGGTTATTCCCAAGGTCGCATCAACGACTTGCCTGCAGTCCAGTCGATGAGTACACAAGCCTGCTAGTGTACGAATACGAGCCTATATACCAGCTCGGGTTCGCCTGCTCGGAACACCATCGACGTAGGAATTGTCCGCGTGGGCTTGTAGGCCTACTCAATTTTCTGGGAACGGCCGAAAAGTGTATGTAGAGGTTGGTGGAGGAGGCCTGTCTGTTCTCTTGCACCGGACTGTGGTATTAACTCCTGGATAATCGCAGTTCTCTTAGCCCATGTCGGTATTGCTTCCATGTGTGTAGAGTGCTCGGAACGCGTTTGCCACTAAGCAAAGAGGCGACGTGGAGGAGGTTTACTCCGTCCTGGAGAGCATGTTTGAGCTGAGTTAACTTCGCGGCGATGAATATAGCTAGCAAGGGACCTGCAGGGTCGTTTGCAGCTTGCCATTGTACATACAGAATTTTGTTGTCTGGTCAGAGATCTGCAGAGTTAACCCCGGGCAGGTCGTTTCGATTACCGCATCGCAGAGCCTGAGATATTATTCTTCACTGTCTCCAGAATTCGGTGACTGCATAGCTGATCCGAGTGGAAGCGTCCCACAGCACCTGTACCGATAGGTCTTGAACAAGGCCTTGACGGCCTTGAGATCTGCTGCAGGCCAGGATACATCAAGCAAGGTGTGACAGAGAAGTCCGGCTTTGGTGCCATTGCTTGCTGTTGTGGTCCAGGACAAATTGGCTTTCGTGAAAGGAGACCGACCATATGCCTTCAATTGGCGCCGTTCTTCTCCGGTGCTGTGACGTTCGACCTTCGCCCCTTCTTCAGGGAAACCTTGATGCATGAAGTATCATCTTGGGCGATACTTCATCTGCTGTCATGGGGATCTGCTTCTTGAATTGGGCCTCTTTCGTCTCGCTGCCGAATGCTGAGAAAGGCACACGCAACCATCAATAATGCGTTGAAGACAGCCATAATGTAGAAAGGAGCTCCCAGTGACACTTTGTCGAATAACAGGCCTCCCACTTTAGTTAGTATCAGAATCGCAGCGCCCCCGTAGAGCGAGTACACGCCGGCGATAGAACCCTTCAAATCCGATAGTGGTGTTTCCCCTGTCGATTGCGGCACGGCTGAAAGAAGAGGGTCGACTTCATCTGCATGTCTCCCATTTCCCTGTCCTTCACTACTCAGACTAGTAGGTGAGGTTTTAGGGCTTGCCAGAAGTACACCCCTACTAAGTGTACCAAGGCTGCACACGATGGCGCCGATTTGGCTGATGCCGATGAGAGAGGCAGCCAGGAAAGCGGCGACGCGCTTCGACGTGTTTCTCTCATCTGGGTCAAATTCATTTGCAAACAAGGGATAGCCGATGACGCCGGCAATGGAAGCCACAAGTAGTGGGACCTCTTTCCTGGAGGCCTTTGCGGCCCAATAACCGAAGATGGGTGCAAATACTAGCGCGACCGTTTCCGTAACGCCAGTCAATTCTGCAGCGACAATATATGCTCGCGGACACTTCCTCTTGATATCTGGAAGTCCTGTGTGGTCACCATTTGTGTCTTGAGCGTCGCACAGAGCAGATGAGAGGAACATTGCGTTGACGAGAAGGGGTATGAACAGAGAGATGCCGACTGAGGAAGCGCGGGCGACAAAACCTCCGATATATCCGATGGCGATCTCTGTCTGCTTGAAGCCGGCAAGGACGGCGGTCCGAAAGCTGTGAAGCATCTGCCCAAGAGGACCCAAACGGCCCAGGACACGAACTTCAGCTTGAGAAGCCGAAGAATTCGAGAAGCCCTTCCGTGGTTTTCCTTCCAGATGCCGAAGACCGAAGAAGCACCAGACAGCAAGCACGAAAGCGACAGCAGCCACAATGTAGAAGCTGTCTTTTAAGGCTGCCTTTTCTCCAACACCTGCATACTGGAACTTCGCTGGAATGGGCAGGAATACAGTCAATGCGATCAAGGCACCGCAGCCGGTGAACATGCCAACGAACCCGGCGACTTGACTTGTAGATCTGATGATATCAGGAGACTCCGCGGGCAAAGTTCGATCAGCCTTATGTCGTGAGTAGCGGGACATGAATAGTTCGGGGGTAATCGTCACCTCTGACTCGATCGAGGGGCTCGACACATGACCATTCGCAACCAAATCCTGGGCGGCCCTCGTCTGGTGATGGTGGTCGACGGAGGTGTCCCTGAGCGGAGACGTGACAGCAGGAATAATAGCTGTGACCATGGTAGAAGCAGCGGCACCACCTAGGCTGAAAAACAACCTCGCAAGAAGTAGCTGAGGATATACATTCTTTGCTTGAACGAACAGGACCAATGCCAGACAAATGATGAGATAGGCAGATACACAGACCTGATGGCAGTTAGACTAATGCTGATTAGGCTCTCTGGATAGGTTGCTCACAAAACGTAATCCCATACGGTCCGATAGCAATCCCCAGAAAGGGCATGCTACAAGTGCAAGCAGCTCATCGGCGAAGCCCAAGCTTCCAACTGCGTTGCCGACCCCATCCCTCTTTCCAACGAGATCTGTGATGACGAAAGACACAGAGGAGTTCAGAAAAACCAGAAACGCTATTGAGAATGGACAGACACCCAGAAGGTACGTGGCGACTTGTAGTTTGGTTGCGGTAAACATGACTGAGGAGTAAAGGAATGTCGAAAACGACAAATTGTGGTAGCGAATTCGATTCCAGAGGAAGCCAACACCTAATTGTCACACAACCACGTCCCTAAGGTGTATCTGCCTGGTAGAGGTCACTGTCAACAAAGACGACTTCGTGACATTGACCGCGAGCACCGGAACTCGCAGAGCCACGCTAACCGGAAATGGGCGCGGGACACAGTCACTCCCTGCTAGGCGAATTTGGTCACTTTGGGGACTTTGCTGGCTTTAACACGTTGTCAAACGGTACAAACATTCGCGACGCTACCAGCAACGCACATCTCATCGAATCCACCTTCGATATCTCCTCTAGCCAGCTCACAGAGGGCCGTTTGCGCCCTCCGGGCCTCGCAGCCTAGAGCTGCTCACCTATGCGACCATGTCAGACCCTACCTTTGCGGACGACACCCAACTCATTGCAGGGTTGATACAAGTCGCGACCGCGTTGGAGGACGAACAGAGCAGAGAATCCTCCGCTCTCGGGAAGCGCAAACGAGACGAGGGCTTCATTGAGCAAGGTCATGCGTTGCACGGAGATGGTTTTGATGCCGCTGCCCAAACCAACACTCCTCAACTTCAAAATTCGGCTGCGGTTCTATTTCGCGAGCCTTCGTCGAAGAGCAAGAAACATACCAGGCCTCCCCTCGGGAAAGTCTTCTCGTCCTTGGAGCTTGCTCCAGAGAACTTTCTACGACTGCAGACCGCTGCCAAGGCCTTCATGTTGGACGAGGCGCACCCTGAGAGAAGAGATGTAGTTGGGCACAAGAAGAATTCAGGCGGTGCTGACTTGGCTAAGTTAAACCTGTGGAATTGTGTTGACGAGTTTCTCTCAGTCCACGGTTATGGTGAGAAGTACTTTACACCAGGAGCAGGCAGTAACATCCCAAACGCACCTCCAAGAACATTGTTTTGGCCTCAGGACAGCCAATTTATCATCAAACTAATGATGCCTCTGATGAGAAAGATGGTGACCAACGAGCGCCAACGCATCTATGCTGCAGCGTCGAGGAAGCAAGGCTCTGCAAAGGTGGCTAGCGAAGAGCAGTCACCTTCGGTGATAGAGGAGTCTATCACCTCTAACCAGCATACTGTTCTTGAATCAAGTTACGCAGAGCAAGAGACCGAGGATCAACCTCTGATGCCAGCACAACAGCAAGAGACGGAACCTCCACATGCCGTGCCAGCGCAACAAGAGGTCGTGACTGCGGCCCCACCTGTCTCGCCACCAACAACAACATTCAAGCAATCGGTCGTCCTTTATGTCAATGTGGTGTCAAACGCTGCCGGCACGCTGAGACGTATCACACCCCGATTTAGCTTGACGCCCGAGGCAGTCCCCAACCTCGCAGCATTGCTGTCCGAGGTGGACAAGAGATACCCTTTACCGTCAAGGAATGGATCAACGTCTGGAGTTGAGAATCGTCCAGGCGTCAAGGTGTGGTTGCAAGACGGTCTAGTGACTGTAGCAGACGACGGCGAATGGATGGTTGCTCTCCTTTCTGCGGGGTTCGTAGACTGGATGGACGCCGAGGTTCGAGTGCTCGTAGAGCTTTAGACGAGTGGTTGCTCTGGGGTCGGCAGGCTCTTTCCCCTAAAGACCGCTGCGAGACAGAGAACAGACCGGTGGGGTAGATTGTTCTTTCGGGCTTTGCGGAGGCGCCACATGAATCCCGAAAGAAGGCACAACGCCTCGTTATCAAGAAGTAAAGGCTAATGCAAGCCTCCAAGGGCATACAGTAGTTTCCAGGACAAAGTGGTTGCGACAGACAACAGCTCCACAAGAGGGAAAGCGCAAGACAGCAATCGCTTCAGCAATATATTTCGGGAGCTGATCGTCGCCTCTTCACCGTATCTTGACAGTTTTCAAAGCGGCACATGCGGGAAAGCTTGACAGAAACGCTCTGGCAGGACGCGGCTCACGCTCCCCGTTGCGCAAGGCCTGGAGGAGATCTCAGCGCAAGACCTCACTCGCCGGGATATTTCAGTTACAATCAGACTACGACGCAGAATCTGATGCGTATCTTGCGCTACGACAGCTCCAGGGACGCCAGGAAATTGAGAGCCCATTCATCAGCCAATGAATATCATGACCTACAGTACCTTTCAGCCAGCCTTCGCATAGGTGATACGCGTCCTCGGAGTCTGAAGCCAACCACCTGCGCAAGCTTACGTATTGGTTATCGACAGCGAGAACAGATGACATGTGGGTTCCGACGTGGCAAGAATCCTTCAGAGCAGTTTGACGGGCAGCTCACCATCGTCACTGGTGCGCAACGCGTGCTCGAGCACACAGTACGAGTACCTATTTTCCTATACCCCATAACGTGCGCCGTTGCAAAAGCTTCCGGTGCTCCGTGTAGCCTAAGTCAGTCAGCCCCGTTGACAAGACCGAATTCCCCGGCGCCCTCGTACACAGTAGGAGGCACAGGGCTATCGTGGAGTCCACTAGCTTCATGCAAGCCGCACAACAGCATCCTGGTAGAACAGGGGTCGCTCTTGGTAGCATTGGAGAGAGCACGAACTGGTGGCAGAGCGGAAACGACCACTGGGCACTTCCAGTTGACAGGCTGCCTACTGTGTTAGGGCCCGGTATCAGGGGATCACAATGCATTCATGGCCCACTGCCGTCTCTGCTGAACGGAGAATCTACTGCGTGTTTTTGAGCTGCTATAAATGGACTGATACCCTCATGCAATTGCCGGTGAGCCCGATTCTGAACTTCTAGTCCGATCGGCGTCATAGGCGAGAGATACGCGTGCTGTCGCTTGGGTCTCGGAAGAGTTTCAGCCCGCACGAGGCGGCAAGCGAGGAGGAGGTGAAGAAGAGGACGTTTAACTCGGATGGGACACGGTATGGAGCTAACGTGTAGCAATGTTTATCTTGCAGGTGGTGCTTGAACCGTTGAAGCCCGGGGAGAGGGCAGTGTGTAAAAGCTCAAACAGGAAGTGAAGGGTTGATCAACTTGACCCAAAGGGAACACTGGACCAAAGTCAGCGCTCCTCTGGAGGCGCACTGCGCACCGTATACGCAGTAAGGCTGTTTTGGTTCCGCTTAGCGCGCTCATGTGCTGCTGCTCAACGCCTCTTTAGGCACTCGCTTCACGCCGAATACCTGAGACAAGCCGAAAAGATCGAAAGGCTGGCTGCCGATGGCGCTTGGCTGCAGGGACAGCGAAATGCCAGACGAGACTGCCGAGAAAGCCACCCCCCGCTCGGTCCTCGTTGCGGTTGGCACTGGGTAGCTTGGTAGCAAGATTTGATGGCGCGTCCGCCAGCTGAACACGAGAGGGATGAAAAGCGACTGTGAGGTTGGCCTTTTTCAGCTTCTTGTTTGGTCGGACTTTTTGGCGAGAGGCTGCCCGCTACCACCAATCTGGTTGCAGCTGGTCAGCCAACGTTGGTCGCTCTTAACTAAAACCACGGTCAGATCTGCAATTGACGGACTTGGGCTCGGGACGATCGCATGACACCGATCCAAAGTGGAGGGGCCTTCACGTCAGTAAAGCCACAGCTAAGCCGCCTCAAGTCTAGCTCAGGCCCGAGCTCCGACAGGCACCTGCGCTCAATTGGCTCGGAAAGTCCACCACCATCATCGTCATCTCCAAGGGAGCTTAATCGCAGCTCCTTTACCTGGAGCATCCATGCGCATCTCTGCTTTCCCTCACCCTAGCATCACGGCCAGCCGGGCGCATGTGTCCAAACTGGCATGATGATTATTTGACATTGTTCATGCTTTTCTCTTCTCTTCCTCCCATGGTATCTGTGAACAGCCGTTAGATCGTCGGTAACGAGGCTTTATCTCGACCAACGGTGCCGCTGTCCTATTGCTCTTCCCGCTTCCCGCCGCCGCTCGTTTCCTCAACTGTCAGTTTTACGGATCTTCGCCGTGTCAAGCCTCTTTCGCAATTGCATTTCCTCGTTGTACTGCATCCTTGACTTTGGGTCTGCTGCAAGCCTACACTGCTGCGCTGGCCTTTTTACGTGTTGTTCTAAGCATAAGGCACGAGTCTACTCCCCGAGCGTCACTTCTCCACTCCACAGCTGTACATTCTACGCGCCACGTCCCTTCGCCATAGTCCGGGATGAGACATATAAACCATTGCACAACGACGCTATAGCTCTAATTCCAAACCGTTCGAACTTTATCGCCAAGCTACGATGAGACGCCTGCAGGGCCGCGTGACGCGGGACGACATTCGTTCAGCTGGGCTGAGGCGATGGGATGGCCGTGGAAGAGTCACCACCGACTGGATCAATATCTTTCATGTATGTGCTTTCTCTGAAGCGGACCTATATCTTTGGGCTGTGTCCAAACTCATGTCATGCACTATCTAGGAGCCTGAGCTTTGCTGGCCGACGGGCGATTGCCTCGTCTACCTGCGAGAACCGGGCCAGTCGAGTCGAGGGCCCGCCTTCCGCGTTCACACCGACTTCCTCAGAGTCAGAGGCTTTGAGTCACTTGTCGACCGCTGCATAGTGCGGAACTCGATTCACACCACAGTGCAGTGTGCTTTGCCGAATTGTGCAGGATGCGACCCTCACGAAACGATCCACGAACTATACATCCCTGCGCCACATGGGGCTTCTCTCGAAGACGTCTTCCATCACCACATCACCACACGTAACTTCTTTGCTTGGCTTTATAATCGACCACTGGCTGGTCGGACACTAGGGACCGCGCTGGCGGCCTTGAAGGCCAGATTAGATGAGTATCGACCCGACGCCAGCTCCCAAAATACCCTCGAGGTGTTATCCTATGCAGAGCATCAGAGGTACTTGGACTTCAGGGAGTGTGTTGATCATGCTCTTGCGGCGCTTTATCTTGCAGAGAAACTCCAAGTGGAGGATCTGTGGGTTGATGCCTTCGCACACTGTGTGGGAATGAGTCATCGTGGCCTTCGATCAAGTATCGAATACGCTGTGAGTGCTCCGGTCTTGCGACTACCGGGAGCAGCACAAAGACTAACGGCGTTAGGTCCTGAGTGCAAAGGCCAAAACACTCGTCAATCGAGCGAGACTTGAGATGGACGCTCGACTCGAAAACGTGAATAAGTCGGTTGTTTCCTTCTTCGAGAAGGAGGTCTCGTGCAGCTTCCTCGGCCTCCCCCAGCCAGCGCGAGAGCATCTTGACAAATTCCGTGCCTTTCTCAAATCAGTCTACTCGGAACAGTACGGTTCCTGGCCTCCTGACAACTTCGAGGAGGAGGTTGTACAACAGGAAATCTACTCAACGTTATTTTCCGATTTTCTGAACCTGTATCAGCACTTGGTCGATCCCGAGTCGTCAGCAGATATGGTGGAAAGCGACATGAGCAAGACGGGTGGTGTCTGCACGCTGCAGAATATCCAGGCCTTTGACAAGGAACACTCCTATACGCCTCTTGCCCAGCCCCTACCCAGGTTACCGGAGCCCTTGGAGCCTAGCTCTACGCGGCCTAAACTACAGCGAAGGTTGTCTTGGAACCCCAAACAGAGGCGTAAGGCACTCAAGAAGACACAACGAGCACATGACAAAAGCGCCCTGGTTGCCGCTTCTAACCGGGATATTCTGCTAATGGATTGCCCCTTGGTGAGAAGGTATTCGCACTTCGAGGAGTCGACAGTCGACGATGATTTGGGCGGTCTCCCTGCAACTGAAGGGCGCAAGGTCAGGTGGATCTTAATCTATGCAGTTCTGCAGACTTTCCACTCGATCGCGCAACCACCGAAAGAGGTTCGTAACATCTCGAATCTCACGTACTCTCTCTGCTGTCGACCGCCGGCCCAGAAGCCGTGGCAGGAACAGCAGCTGCCAGAAGTCCGTACTCTGGACAAAAGTGACTCGCAGCTGGTTCCTGACAACGGCTACTCTCACACCAACCTCTCCTCTCCTTCGCTTGGTGAGACCTTGACACGAGGCAGGTCAGCCAAGGCCCGCAGGCGGACGCTGCCGGCGAACTTATCAGCCTCCTTCCTAGCATCCTTGCCCAGTAAGACGCCTCCAGGCTCGCGGTCAACTTCTCTCCGGAGACTGGTGTCCAGACGAAGTAGGACGGCGGCAGATGAGGTGGCACCGACGAAGCGGCCATCGTTCTGCGAGATCTTTGTCGAAGGATATGGGAACGGTTTGAACGAGATGTCTCGTGACAGTGCGAAAAACACGCCTGCAGAGCTGACTGCAGACACGGAAGCAATGGAGAATGCAATCAAGGAAGATCCTACAGAGCCACAAGAGCTTCAGGGCGATGTTGTCCACGAAATGGACGCGAACGACAATGACAACCACCCCCCTCCTCCGTCATCTGACGATTCACCGACTACTCCACCCTCGATGTCTCGAGAGTCCTCCAACAGCTCCGTCAGCGAGACATGGTCAAGCACCAAGGAAGAAGGCGATATCAGCCCCGTCATGCCGGGGGCAAACGCTGTTTTGTCCCTGGTTGAGATTCTGAAAACCACCGGCATGAACCCAGCACCAAGCAGCCTTCGTACGCACGGAGCATCTCCGGTAGCCAAGCAAAGGCCCCGATCGCTGATTGTCGAAACCACTCGGTCCGAAGTCAAGATTGTTGACATGGATCGATATGACCCGGACTTCGAATCGCCATATGTCCATTTCAACACCCAGACTTGGGACATGATATTGGAGCCAAGGCCGATGACAGCACCACCTCCTTGTCCCATAGCTGCTTGAGTTGGAGCCATGGCAGTATGCCAGCATACATATCAGAAGGCCAATCCTTTATGGAAGTCATGGGCCATCACATTATAGCCCAAAGTCCCTGACACGTCCCTTGAAGAGCAGGGAGAAGCATGGTTGAGGGGTCACTCATAGCAATGAAACGATGATACGAATCTCATTCAACGATGGCAAAGGCTAGCTACAACGGAGGAATATAGTGATTAGTGTTGGTGATCAGCGTTGTGTGCTTCGGATACCCTTGGTTGATGTTTGTAGTTTGGTTGGCGTTGGGACCTCTCGAAACTTGGTTCTGGATATCTGGATTGGCTATACATAGCAACAATATCTTGGTCACACACGTCCTTCTTGATAGTTAAGCCAGCCAGTGATCTGACGAGTGCTCATTGACGGCTTGCACGGCGAGCTGGCTCGCTGGCCACCTGCTGATAATCACGCACCAAATGCATCGAAGTCACTGACGTCATCAGATGGACGCGACCCGGCCAGATACTACGCGCCCATTGATGCCTCTTTCACTAGGTATGTACGTCTCCTAGGGAAGCGACTTGCTCTAATTCGGACGATGGATTCAGTGGTGGATCTCGAAGCCCAACGTCTCAGGAACTTGCAGCACAAGCAGAAGCTGCTCGCCGAGCTGAATCTAAACAATGCCACTACACGGGGTCATCCGCCGGCAGATTCCACGGAGGTCAAGCCAAGGCAGAAGAGGCGACGACTCGATGATTCAACCGTTGTGCAGCGTGTCTCTTCACGGACGTCTGCCAGAATTGCTGCCAATGGAACGCGTCCATCTTACAAGGAAGAAAAGCGTACCAGCGACACGTATCCTCGGACCCAGACCAGGACAAAGAAGCAGAACGACCCAAAGCTGCGACGTCCCTCACCGGTACAGTCTCAGTATTCCAACCCAAAGGCCATATCACCACCGCTTCCCACAGAGCCAGCGTCATTGATCCGATACTACACTTCCTGGACCGCTTCTGCCGGTGTCCCTGAGCTTGATTCGCACACCAACACATACCACTTTGTCTCCCACCCGAATTTCACACCAAACATATCGCCCCTCTCGATTCTACTGCAAGGTGCTTTTGGAGGCACGTATTTCTCGCCCTGGCGTAGCCGCTCTTTGCCGGTGACATTGGAAGACGACTACCTCGCGACTCTGCCCGCCGACTGGCTAGCACAACTTCAACCGCCTGAGAAGTACATAACGTCGCGCACGTACAATGCGGAACTTAACAGACACGGCGTTCAGGGCGGCCAGACGCTTTCTCAGTGGGAGGACGCCGGGTGGATCAATTTCCAGCACGACGCCCGCGGATGGTTTGAGTGGTATATTCGCTTCTGGCTCGGGCGGAGGTTGGATGACGGAGAGGACGAAAGGCAGGTAGGACGGTGGCTGAGATGCGTGGGGCCGAAGGGGAGGTGGAAGAGGGTGTTGTTGAAGAAGTACGTGGAGATGGGGGTCAGGAGTGTCTTTGACGACGAAGATGGCGAAGATGGCGACGACGGCGACAACGCGGAAGACGAGCGGAAGGTCAGTCCGGTCATACATCAGACTTGCTTGCACTGGGGGTACCAAGTCACGCAGGAGGACTTAGATGAGGCGTGGCGGGAGAGAGAAGGGGCTTAGCCCCCTCTCGTTTCGCATAGAAGCTGTCCCTGTCGGTATGCGGCAGGCGCAGAGGCCGCTGAAGGTTTTGATGAAATCGATATACCACGGAAGAACACAGCCAGACTGTTTTCCTCGCTAGGTCGGCCTAGCGGAACATTTGATTCCATGCCTCCCAGTGGTTTTTAGCAGCAGGTTGTCGTACCAGTCCCCACCTCTGGAGTTCCTTTGTCTCATCGCCAAAGGACGCATCCGTGTCTCGCCAGAGTTCGAAGTCGATGATGGTGCATTTCTTGGACGCCCGTTCCCACAGAATGTTCCGCAAGCCGCAATCTACGGGCTCTATGCCTTGCTCGTATATCCAGCTGTCAATGGTCAGTAAGGGGCGTGATGAACGTGACGGAGGTCGACTGACTCCAGCGCCACGAGGAACTTCTCTCTGATCTGCTTTCTTTCCTCATCCGACATGCCCCAGTAGTACATGTTCCAGAGGGAATCGCCCGGCATTTTCGTCATTACGAGGAACGTCAGGTATCCGCCCGGCAGAGGCCCCTCTGCAGGCTGCACCGTGCTCATGAAATTGACCAACACAGGTGTGTATTCACTGCTGGTCTCATGGAACTTCTTCAACGCCTCGAGCTCGTGAGCCGTGGTAGTGCTGGGGCCAGGGTCGGGCGTATTGCTTGGTCTTTGGTCCCCTCCTGGGATTCTCAAGCGCAAGTCAGCTTCATCTGTTTCGCCCGCCAAACAATGTGAGAACTTCACAGTACTGGATCTTGATCTTGACGACATATTCATCTGTCGACAAAGAATCCGCCTCGATCCGCCGGCAGGTCAGTACGATCCGTGCCTCTGCTGGTGTCCCATCGTGGCACGAGCGATATGTCGCCAATGGCTTCAAGAGCTCATACGAGGTGCTGTCGGTGAATTTTACGATCTTGTCAATATACCCCGGCACGACAGGAGGACTGTCACCCATCTCATGTGCAAGGGGCGGTACCGACCAAACACCTCCGCTTATCTTCGGCCGTGGAGAGGATATTGATCAACCTCTAGTGGCGTGAAGGGCGGCTCAAGAGTGTTCGACGAGAAGGATGACTACTGTTCAATCGCCTAGACTCCAGAGCTGTCTCGGACTGTGTTCTGCGATCTTTACGACTCCCTAAGATCTCCAAGGCTTCGGTCGAGCGTAGACGCCTGGGCTGACGGCCGATCGCAGGGAACTGGGGGTCCAATTCGCTTGGCCGCTCGCGCTGGGGCATATTTGATCCCACTATTTGTCCCACCGCCGGGGAACCGGGCAGTCACCGACGAGAGCACTTGCTGCGTTGCGAACATCATGGAGAATTACTCAGAGCTCACAACACGCTAAGAGGACCATGACACCGAGCTAAATTACTTTGCCTCACGAACCAACTTGTCAAAAGCTCGCTTCTCTTCCAAATCCCCGAGATTCTGCAGACCATTAGAAGCTTCCGAACATGGCATGACCATCGTTACCTAGTGATCGATAGTGTGAGGGAACAGCTGGAGCCAGCAGCTTGGACCAAACCCTCGTCTCCATCTTTTATTTTGGAGCCTTTTCAGAACGACCTTTGCAGATCGGGAAGAGCGTTACTGCAGTACCTGCATGAGATACTCCGTATCGGCCTGGCAATCCCCACTCGACTTCCGTTTCGAACGTCTTGACGTCTATGGTTTCTCCTTTGGCTCTCTCGTCTCCTCGCCGTTGGCCAAGGTGAATCCCCAGGACGGGACGACCTCGTTCTGTTACTTCCTACCTGGTCTGCCGCGATCTGCTTTCGTTTAGCGTCCACTGCTGTTTTCCAAGCGATCCCACTGACGCAGGTCCGACCGCGATCCCAAGGATTCCTTCTCCTCCCGATCGAGCCACCGTCCACCTTTGTCTCGGGTGCGTAGCGTCTGGAAGAGACGATCCTGGGCTACGGGCTCTACCACCCGTGGACTCGAGTCGAATATGACTTCGACTTACCAGGAGACCGATAGGCCTTCACCTACTTCTCTTCGCTTTCGTGCTCACGATGCCGCCACTACCAGCCAACCGACGTCTGTTACGGCAGCTTCTGTGACCTCTTCTATTGATTACCCTACGAACTACTCGACCACCTCACTTGTTCGCGAGTCGTATACGGAGACGGATATGCCTCTACTTAATGGTACGCATCACGGGGGGCATGAGCTGCCTCGACTGCAAGCCAACGGACACCTGGAGAACGGTGACAACCTAGAGCCAATCTTCGAAGATGATCCCGCGTCTTTCAATCTAGTTTCTCCTCCGGCCGGCGAACAAGAGGTCTTTTCACTAGAGAACCAGACACTAGCGCTTTTCTCGAAAGGTCATCTGCAAGTCATCTTCGCCGACCCGAGCTACCTCTTCAAGTTCACGTCTTTTCTGGGCACGCACAGGCCGCAGTCCGTGCCCATCCTTGTACACTATCTCGATTCCCTTAAATCACTCCGAGCGATCAATTACGCGAACGCGATCTGCGAGGGGCTTGACCCTGTGGAAGGATACGAGTTTACGCAAAAGCCGGTCAAGCCGACGGTAAACATCGCATTGGAAGAGAGGGCAAAGGCGGCTTTCGAGGTCCTGGCGACCGAGGAGTTGCCCTCTTTCATCACACATCAGTACATACAAGTGGTCAGCACGACCATAACAGCCAGAATAACGGGATCGCTGTCCCCGGGTCTGCGCGAAGCTTCCGATGGGTTGGCCGAGGTTTTCTGTCTGACGGATCCTTCCAGACCAGACAACCCGATCGTCTTCGCCTCAGAAGGTATGCTGGATCCTTCGCACCGGAGAAGAGACAATGGCTGACGGGTTGCAGAATTCAACCGGACGACGCAGTATGGCATGTCCTACGTTCTCGGCCGCAATTGTAGATTTTTGCAAGGACCCAACACAAATCCACATAGTGTACGGAGGATCCGAGACTCCCTCAAAGCCGGCAGGCAGCATCAGGAAGTCTTCCTCAACTAGTACGTGCTCCCTCAGCCACCATTGTTGTTTCGATCTAACGGGCATAGTCGGCGGGATGGGTCTCCCTTTGTGAACCTCCTTATGATGGCTCCGCTTTCCGACAGCAGAGGCGTCGTTCGCTATCATATCGGTGCACAGGTCGATGTCAGCGGTCTGGTCAAAGATGCCTCGGAAATGGAGTCTCTGCGAAGGCTGCTAGACCTTCGCGCTCGTGGTGAAGATCCGCCGGTCCCTGAAAAGCCAAACCCCGAGAAGAATGACGAGTTGCGCGAACTGAGCGAGATGCTCAACCAAGGCGAGCTGAGCACCATCAGGAGACACGGTGGAAAGATGCACCGCGAAGTCCAGGAAGAAGATGTCGAAAGCGTGTCGTCCCACCAACCGCGCCTGTTGTTGAAGGACCCGGATACCTTGACCCCGCCAATTGGGAGTCCCAACGGTCGCCTTGGGGGTATCTATCAGCATGTAAGTGCTGGTTGGACTGGCGGACGTGTTCAAGTCGCTGACAAGGCTATAGTATCTACTTGTGCGACCGTATCCATCGCTGCGCATTCTCTTCGCCAGCCCGGCGCAACGATTGCCGGGCATTCTGCAGTCACCCTTTCTTAACAAGATAGGTGGTTCGCAGCGTGTACGGGACGAATTGACGACAGCATTTGCTGAGGGCAGAGGCGTGACTGCCAAAGTCCGCTGGATCAGCAAAGGCGACGAGCAAGGCAAGAACAAATGGATCCATTGCACTCCTTTACTCGGCCAGTCAGGGCAGATCGGAGTGTGGATGGTGGTGGTGGTGGACGACGAGAAGGGCAATAACAGGTGGACAGGTGCAGGACGACTTCCACCACAAGTGGCCACGCCAGACAGGTCTCGGACTCCAGCCCCAGCAGCCAATGGGCATCGCACCGCGGAATCAAGCCACCACGACTCTGGACCTAGCAACGGCGCACATTCAGAGCGTAATGGAGGAGGAAGTCTCGGGAGCGCCAGCGGCAGTGTCACAAGCCTGAGGATTATATGATGAACAATTTATGCACATATTTAGAGTGTATGTTCTGATCTCGGGCTTCATGCATGTACACCATCTCACGACTTGGGCGGGCGGGCGGCAGCGCTGTTTATATTGTGAGCGTTGGGATCAAACCTCAGCGACATCGTACAGTATTTGTATGGAGCTCGACAGTTACATCAACGCTATTAATACTACGAAGTAAATATTTTCTTTTCTTTCGGAGAAAAATGAAGTCGACCCTTGCTACGAATGTATGACGCTGGAGAAAGTTACAGTACCTAGGAGGTAGGTAAGCTTTTCGAAGCCCTGGACGCAACTGGGCGGGGCATTCAGCTCAGGTCCCGGGGACGCCTGAATCCCTGCCGGCCACCCGGGCTCCTGCAGCCACTGGCAGGCACGACGTGCATGTTCCCGGCGTGCCAGGCTCTTTGGCTCTGTTTTTATTGACACGGTTGACGAGAGCGACCGTGTCTCCGCTTCCCCTTTTCAGCTCCTCCTTTCATGCATGTCTTCAGCTGCGTCCCTCGTGGTGAAGGATTCGTCATCACGCCTGGCTGCTGTTGCGGCGCATGTTTCATCAACATCTAATTGTGGACCAGGCTGCTCTTTGGCACATGATCTTCAGTTATACAGACTCTGGAAGTGGGGTCAGCATGAGCATCTCGGGCGAGTCGCCAGCCCGTACAGGGTTCCTCGGTGAGTGGTAAACATGCGAGGACTGTCGATGGACATCCTGTCTTATACAAACGAGCGAATACTGTGGGTGACATGTCTCTCGCACCTTCTTTGCCTCCCGACTTGTCCTGTACTGACTCACGTCTGCTCGTGCTTTTGTGCCAGTTGCTTGCAGGTTCTTGTTCCTATCCATCTATAAGCACCCGCAGTTGCCTGGCGCCTACATACGTTGAAAGAGGACCAAACACTGCAAGGTCAGCCGGATGAGCCCTCGACAACGTCTACTTCTGTGTGTTTGTTTTCACCATGATCCTGGCGAGACGCACTCTCGGCTGCCTGATTATCGCGACCCTACTTAGCTTACTGGTCTATTATCGATCGGCCAGTGCTTCTGTTACTGTCAGAACGCTTCGAGAGAAAGTACCTCAGGTCGTTGGATTGGGCGAGTACTTCGAATCACAGGAGCAACACCTCCAAGATGAACACGTCCGACCTTTCAGCCACCCGGGCGATCTCCACGCCCCCAGCGACTCACCAAACTCGGCAAAACCTGCAGACACAGGTACAGATAGGCAATCGAGCAAGCCCCCGGGATCGATATACACGCGAAACCTCGTCATGGCCAAGATGACAAAGGAAAATGTCACCTGGCTAGATGAGGTCGACCTAGGCCCGGAGCTCACCAGGAAGATTTACGTGGCGGACGACCCAAAAGCAGCTTTGCACCCATCCGAAAATAAAGGCCACGAGGTTAGGACTTATTTGACCTACATTATCGACTATTACGATGATCTACCGGACGTCAGCATTTTTATGCACTCTCACCGCACCGCATGGCACAACAATGAGCTCTTGAATTGGGACGCTGGCGAGATGATTTCACGGCTGAGCAGCGAGAGAGTGCTGCGCCAGGGCTATATGAACATGAGATGCCACTGGAACCCCGGCTGCCCAGAGTGGATACATCCTGGTCAAGTGGAGGAAGACAAGGAGAAGCCTGAACAGTCATTGATGGCCTCGGCTTGGGCTGAGTTGTTTCCAGACAAACCCATACCCACCGTACTGGCTCAGCCTTGCTGCTCACAATTCGCACTCAGTCGATCCAGGATCCGTGCGGTACCACTGGCTAAATACAAACACTATCGGGAATGGCTCCTTCGATCCGACATCAGGGACACCATGACCGGAAGAATTTTCGAATACTTGTGGCAAGTCGTGTTCACAGATGAAAGTGTCTCCTGCCCGAACCAGCGGACATGTTACTGCGATGGGTACGGCGTCTGCTTCGAGAACGAAAAGACATTTGACAAGTGGTTCGAGCTGAGGTATCAGAAGCAAATGGCCGAGATAGAGCTTAGAGAATGGGAAGAACAGGCAGAGAAGGTCGAGGAGTTCAAGGGCGACGATGGAAGGTGGTTACAAGGGGTGGAGGCTGGAGAGCTCGAGGTGCCGGAGGTTGGGAAGAATCAACAGCTGAAGACGGTAATTGAGAGGCTACAGGCAGACCTGGAGCGGCGGAGGCTGGACGCTCTAGAGAGAGGGACAGATCCAAAAGCTAGAGCCGAGAGTGACGGACGGCCTTGGAAGGAGGGTGATGGGTTCTAGATGCCGTGCATGGCGACCGAAGGTCCCTAGGTGCCTTTTAGACAAGGCTATTTTGGCTGGATATAGAGTTATAGAAGGGCATAGCGTTGGGAGTTGGGACATGGTATGGCATGATATAGCTCCTTAGTACATTTGATGGGCAGGTCAACAATTGTACGCGGCTTCTACTTGAGTGGTACTTGGTGCCACCGACGCTTTGCGTGAGATGTAGCCAGGCTTATAGGCCTGATCGGGTGACGAGGCCTCACCTCCGAGTTGGTGCATGCGCTCGGCATGCGGAGGAACTTGACAGAAGGAACCGGGCAATGAACACCTTTCGTCTTCTACCAACGACCACTCCACCATTTGCCATCCTCTCGCCTGTTTTGTTCATGCGTCGCTCAATACCGATCGTCTAGCGTTCTTTCCGTGTGATTTTCTAACCTCATCGCGCTGCACGCTGCACCGATCGGCCATCAGATGATGGCATCCGCCAGGACCCATTTCATCCGTGTCTGAGGAAGAAGGACTTTGTTGTCGTACAGTAGCAACGATGCCGGCGAGGATGAGAATGAGGTGGACGGCCTACGCCGGGGTAAGCCTTCACGTTCCCTTGATCTCGACCTCACTGTGCTAATGGACACCTCTGTAGGTCTCTACAGCCCTGGCCGCCGGCGTCGTCCTCAAAGCTCTCGCGCAGCGACCCAACTTCTACTCCGCCGCCGTCTACCTGTCGCAGTCCTCTGCCAACCTCATGATTCTGACGAACCTACTTTTCGTCATTGCCTGCTCATTCATGCTCGGCCTACAGAAGCTACTCTACGGGAACCTGCGGCGGATTGAGATCGAACAGCTCTACGAAAAGGCATGGTTTGCCGTCACGGAGACGTGTCTGGCCATGACGGTGTTCCGCGGGGAAATTGGCCTCACGTTCCTTGCCATGTTCTTCTCCCTGCTTACGGGCAAGGTCTGGGGCTGGATAGGTGAGGGCAGGGTGGAAGTGTTGGAGCAACAACCACCGCGCAACCCCAGACTGTTCCACACACGTCTGGCATTGAGCTTGGGGCTCAGTGTCGCTTTCGATCTGACGATGCTCGAATACGTGGTGAGGCAGGTCATGAGGATGGCCCGGCCCGATATGATGGTCATGTTTGGCTTCGAGCTCGCCGTCCTCTCGGTCACGAGCATCAGTACTGCCATGAGGTATGCGATCGATCTGGTCGAAATCGGGATTCTCCGCGAGCAGAAGAGACATCGCATAGATGAGATCAAGCGCGAGCGCGTCCAGGCCGCGGTCACGCAGTTCCAAGAGAGTCTGAACGGGCGGACAGACGGCCCGCTGTTATCAAATGCTGGAGAAGCGGCTGCGACGACGTCTACGCCCACGCCGACTCAGCATACCCTGGAGCAGGTGTCGCAGGAGGCCCTCAACCAACCAGTCGACGAAAACGAGGTTGAAGTGGAAGGGTGGGAGGACAAAGGGCGCTACATGTTCTACCTGAACCTGGCCACCGATTTCTTCAAACTTGTCATCTATCTTGCTTTCTTCTTTATTCTTCTTGTATTCTACGGACTGCCCATCCACATCTTGCGCGATGTGTTCTTGACGATGCGGTCATTCTTGAAACGAATTTCGGACTTTATGAAATACCGGACCGCGACACGCGACATGAATGCGCGATACCCGGACGCCACGGCGGAGGATATCGGACGGGAAGATGTGTGTATCATATGCAGGGAGGAGATGCACCCTTATCAACCGGCCGTCGCAGAGCCCGGTCAACCGCAACCACGACCGAATCCGGTAGCGGAGAGGATGAGGCCGAAGAAGCTGCCCTGTGGGCATGTCCTACACTTTTCTTGCCTGAGAAGTTGGCTTGAGAGACAGCAGATATGCCCGACTTGCAGAGCGAACGTGGTCCGCACCGACGGAGCCCCCACGGCAAACGCATTTGGCGGAGCAGGTGGAGCGGGACAAGCAAACGGCGGTCAACATCCACCGGGAGCCAGACCAGGGCCACGAGTCTTTCAATTTGGTCCGCTGAGGATAGGCGTCGGAGCTGCCCGGGGGAACAACATGTTCGAAGAACTGCAGCAACAGCTGGGAGACGCAGGTGCCCCTGTCGCCCGAGGGCAACCCCAGAATCCAGGCCCAAATGCGCCACGGCAATTTGGCGTAGGCTTCCGGTGGTCACGCCGACGGCAGCCAGAAAACCTGACGACTCAACAACAACTTGACGCTTTAGAGGCGCGAATCACTCGGGAACTCCAGGATCTGTCCCAGAGTTTGCGGGAGGTGAACGTCTTGCGCTTGATGCAGGCCGAGCTGCAGAGATTGAGGAATCAGCGTGCTGTAGAGGGCTCGAGACAAGGGAATCCTACAATGCAACTCCCGGCGCCAGCAGCGGCACCGTTTCCGCCACCTCCTCCGCCTCCACCACGCACCCTCCAACGCACGACGACCTTGGTCTCGGACAGTCATACAATCCTCCACGCAGGGAGTGACAGACTTCCAGCTGGACTCACGCTACCCGAAGGTTGGACAATAATGCCCTTACAGCCTCAGGCAACCCACCAGCAATATCATGATGGGCAGGTACGCACTTATCCCCCTCAGCCTCTGGTGCCGTTTGGAGGGATGCCGATGGTTCCACCGCGGTTTCAACAGCATCCCTTCAACCCAATGCCACAGTTTCCGCAGCCTCCGCAGCCGCCTCAGGTCCAATTTCGACCTGAAGCCAACACTGCGAACAACGGCGCAACTGGAGGACCTGAGACCAATGGAGCGCAACCCGAAGCTACCGCCACTCAGAGTCAACAGCTGCCAGCACCTGCTGGAGGCCTACACGGGGAAGAGATGAGATTCACGTGGCCGCAATGGGGAATGCCGAACCACGACCAGCTGCACCAACAAATCCACCAACAGCATCACGCGCAGGGGCTGGCTAACTCGATGAACCAGAATGACCAGAGACCGGCGGGCGGTGCAGGCGCAAGTGTCATCGAGGCGACTGGTGCCGGAACTGAGCCGCGTATGCCAGTACCAGTAGAAGGGGGAGAAGCCCCGTTAACGGAGCTGCGTCGGCGAGCAGGAGAAGGGCGACAGGCAGAAGCGGCACAATCAAATTCCATCCAAACCCCGTCCACGTCTGCGCCTGCATTACCGGCTTGGGGTTCGGCTATTCCAGGGCCTGCGAACGGTGAATCTAGCAACGGCCATGCAGGCGCTGGGACTTTGGAGCCACAGACCAATGGGGACCATGACCATGGCCACGAAACAGTGGGCACGTCTCAGGCGGCGGCATCTTCGTCGTCGTGGTCGTCGTCGCAGCCGAAGAATAGGCACCCGACAGTGGAAGATCTGGTCGAGGATCCAGACTAACGAAATGCTCGGCCACGGGGCTGGACAAAAGGGACAACTGTACTCTGTACTTGGTACTTCGAACGGTACTGTAGCTACCTAGTATCTTCCAGCATAGCAAGGGGCAAGTTAATGAGCATCATCTCTTCGTACCACGTACAAACAGGTATCAATTGTCTCTTTCGTAGACGAGGCTCCGATATAGTCAGTCATGCGGAGAACTTTCTCTATCCCGAAAGTCGTTTCTTGAAACTTAAGCGCAAACTAATGCGAAGTACGAGACAAGCGGCGGCGCTCTCTTTTGCCCGTCAGAACGTGACTAACCTATACACCGTGCTCCAGGTGTTCGAGGTTATCTTCCGTGCATATTATTGTATTGGCCGCGTAGAGCGGCGGGGGACCACATGGCGCGTTTCAAGAGACGATTTTTGGAATGAAGAAAAGTACAAGAGGGGACCGTGTAATCCAGTGTAATACTGAGTAGCACTTACACACCTGCAGCAAGTGGTGTGTATGTACTCGTACCTCTGTACGAAGAGGATGGTACGAATATTTGACGCATGCATGTGGCGAGGACGACGCGTCACATCGCGTGTCAAGAAACTGCCGCACGGCTACGGTACGATTCGAGGCTTCTTCCGTCACATAATTGGAGTGATTGGCCGTCGGGCCCTCGTTGCGACCGCGTGCCTCCTGAGGCTCTTGTTTCATCTGCACGGCAACCGACGTGGCCTTGAGACAAGAATCAAGATCTGTGAGTCCCGAGTAAAGCAACATGCAGACTGCCACGCGTCCCTCGCCTGTCAACCCACCGCGGTGGTGCTGGGTCGCTGGCTCGTCGGGCTGTCTCTGTCAACATCAACAGGGAGTACGGAGTACGTACGGTGTATGCTAGTTGATTGATTTGAGTGCTGCGCCTCCTGATGGCTGGTGCAGCCTGGCTCTGGCAGGGTGGCAGGCTGGAATTCACAGATGCATGTTTCGGAACGCTCCATGCTGCTTCATCTTGCCCTTGTTACGTATCTTGCCGCATCCAGCATTGTAGACACTTCAGAAACTCAACTGCAGGTTTTGTGAAGCAGGCCTGAGGTCGAGCAGTGGATTCCAATCATTCGCTCTACAACTCAGTTGTTTAACCATACTCTTGCACTCCCTCTAACTTTCAACTGTTCGACGATACTCTTGTCTCCCTCGATCGCCTTGTCGGCATTGACACTCTTGTTACTCACTCGCTCACTCGCTCTTTATACATCTCTGACTTGCTGGACATACTACAAACTACACACTACACACTACACACCGCCCTCTCACGGTCTACTCTACCAAGTGACACTCACTGCACTGACGTCCTCGGTGGTAATACCACAAAGAGACACACACTCTGTCCGTCACTTCCTCGGCTTGCACGGCTGGCACGTCTATCCTCGCCTCTTCCTCCTCGAACCATTGCATACCAGCCGACTCGATCCTCCTCGACACCTCACATACTAGCCGACTTCACCCTCCTCGACTCCTTACATCCACCCGACTTCATCCTCCTCGACCCCTCTTATACCAGCCCCACTTCTTCCTCCTCGAATCCTCATATACCAGCCCGCCCGAGGCGACGGACCGCGAAGCAACAATATCATAAGAGCCAGAGCTCACAAGCACAATGGGCGTCCTAACGATCCTCAAGAGACAAGTGTCGACCGAAGACGACAACACCCCTTATGTGTGCGATAGTTTTGGCTGTTACGAATACTCCCGTGTGAGTTCTCCGTATACCTTGCCAGCACTCGCGCCCTTTGCACTCCAACCTGTGTCTTAACCTGTGCCTTGCCATATCACGCCCCCCATCCACTCAAGCCATGTCTAATCTGCGTGTATTGTTTTACAGACCGCTTACGCCGTCAAATGGGCCATCATCGCCGCCATCTTCCTCATCTTCTCCCTCTACTTCATCGGCGGATATCTGCATGCTCAGCGGAGGATGAAGCGGGGTCTTCCTCCCCTGGCATACCATAGGGTAGGAGACCCTTTCCCAAATTCCCGAGATCTCGACTTCAGACCGGCTAATTTACAATAGTGGCTCGTCACGCGCCGTCAAAAGGCCGCCTTCGTCCACTCCCACCCCCAGTATGCCGGCCAGTTTTCATTCTATCGAGCACAACAGCAGGCCGGGTACGGACACGGACACGGGCACGGCCAGGCATACCAGATGGGCGGGATGTATGGGCATGGGCCGCCGCCGCCCGCGTACAACGAGCCAGAATACGTCCCGCCGTACAGTGGACCGAACAAGGTCGACCCGGACCAGCGGTATAGCCCGCCGAGTGGACCGCCTGGCGCTGCGACGGCCACAACGGCCACGAACGCTCCAGTCGCGCCAGCGCCGGCCAGGGTGGCTTCGTGAGGGGTCATTGAGGATTGGGTGGTTAGCGACGAGGATAGTTTGGTACAAAAAACAGGGCACGGCGTAACACCACATGGCGAAACAATGCATAGCGTAGGATATCATAGCGTGGCGTGGCGTGGCACCGCATAGCATGGCGTTAGAGGTCCCGCTTCAGGAAGAACGGCTACATGCAGGAAGTTAGAAATAGGAGACCATTATTGACGTCAGCACTACGGAGTAATCATTTGTGGTTTCCTGGTGTTCTTGCCCTGCCACGGTGTGACCAAAATAACTGGGGCACAGCACGATCCTCACCAAAATACACTGTTTTCATGGCTGCGTCGCGTGCGAGTACGATACCTTATGGTACTGTATGGGCTGTGATTTCTTGACCTCGGGCTTGCACAGGGAGCCAGAAGCCAGGTAGTCATATGGCGGACGCGGAATAAATAGTGCTCAGAAGCCAACAGATAGAGTGCACCGACTGATTGTCTGTACCTAACTACTACATAGACCTGAGTCTCAGTTCACGTGCTTGCTACAGTAATGTTTCGAAAGTCTCGGGTGGTCAGGTCATCGAATCAAGAAGGTCACACTGCTCACTCTATGTCCATGGCGTCCGGGTCCGGGTCCGAATCAGAATCCATTGGGACCTCGTGGACCGCTCCCGCGTCTTGGAACGAGTGATCGACCATGCCGCCGTCGTCCCAGTGTTCCTGGAGGGCCCTAGTTTCCGCTTCGCGCGCGTGCCGCTCCCTCTCGCGTTGCTCCTCCGCCGCTTTTTCCCTCGCCCGCCTTCTGGCTTCGATGATCGCCTTCCGCACAACGTCCTCCTCCTCCGGCACGGAGATGCTGCTCGGGTCTCTGTATAGGACCAGCGCGGTGTTAAGATTCTCGGTCGGCGGCTGACCTAGATCCATCCCCATTCCTAGTGAGCCGTGCCGGTCGTGGTTCTGCCCTTGCTGTAATAAATGGTGGGGTAGGGTTGAGACCTTCTTATCGATGTCCGGGAGGAAGAGAGTGGCGTTGTGAGCCGCTTCTTCTGCTTCGATCTGTGCGATTTCGGAGGACAGGTCGTGGATTATTACCCTGTGGGGGGTTTCGTCGATGGTCATGAAGTCCGTGTCCGCGAGAGTTGGGGGCTTGATGGTCTCGATCGCGGGAGAGCGTGTTGCATGAGGTGCACTTGGGGGGAAAGCGAAGTCATGGGTATGGATGTCTCGATCGAGGGCAGGGGGTTCTGGTGGTGGCGCGACTGCAAGGGCCGGTCGAGCGTCGGTGTTGGCGATGTGAGGGCGGAAGGAGACCGTCGGGGAAGTCGGCTGCGCATGGTGTAGACTATACGTCGAGGACGGCAATGAAGGCACCGCTGGAGTTGGGTAGGAATGCTGTGGTGTGTATGTCTGCGAGTGCGCAGTCGCATGCGTCGGCTGGTTCACATGGTTCTGGTTCTGGTTCTGGTTCAGGCGGAGTTTCTTGAAGTGCGAGGAGATGTGTGACTGGGACTCAAAGTCCTCTTCGGCTTTTCGCTTGGAGTGGGAGAGGATGTTGCTGCGATGCTGGTTTGCGAGGGCGGGGTGCCATTCCGGAGATGCTGTGTAGGGTGCGTATTGGGCCATTCTACGGGGTGGACCGTCAATGTGGCGATATCTTAGGTGGTGGTGCAGCGACGGTGCGGTATATGCGGGAATGCAAGGCTGATGACGATCAGCGCCGGCGCGAGTGAGCGAGGCTGGCAGTGTCGGGAAGGCTGCCTCGTTGAGTTCGGCTGCAAATCAGTTTTGGTCGACCTTTCTTTCACCTAGCGTTTACTATTTTCTTTGGCGTCACGGACACAGCTTGCTTGAGTGTCGGAAGTCCAACTTGACATGATTTTAAATGTCACTTGACGAGTTGCGAAATCATAAGTCTCAAAGTCCATCTTGCCTCACCGAGAAACAAGCCTGGGGTGCCTGGAAGGTGCTCGAATCCCAGAAACAGTTGAAAGGGGAAGGTGAAGTGCAAGTGAATGCATGCGGAGCACGGGGCTGCACGTCGGGAGAGCCTTCTCTGCGGGCTGCCAATCGGCCACGGCGCCCACTAGCCGCACCCCTCGATTCTCAAAAATCGCGGGCTTGACTCACGTTCTCAATACAAAGTCGCCCAGAAGATTTTGTGGACTGTCGCATTCCCTTCGTGTCGGAGAAGAGTCAAATTCCACTCGGTCAAAGAAGGGACTGTGTTCAGCTACGTCCACAGGTGGAATACTCGTTGCTGCCCCTCTGACCGCTTTGCGCTCGGCTATTGTGCGTCGGCACGAGACCTCGACCATGGCGTCTTCGACGCCGGATATCCCTCAGCGTTGGACCGCTCCTAAAGTTCGAGATACATTTCTCAAGTACTTTGAGGAGCGGGGACACACGTTCGGTGAATCCGACCTTTCCCAGAGCTTTGGCGGCCAGGAATACTGACTCGCCAACTAGTCAAATCCTCCCCGGTCGTCCCCCTCTCCGATCCTACCCTGCTCTTCACAAACGCGGGGATGAACCAGTTCAAGCCCATATTCCTCGGCACAGTCGACCCTACTAGCAAAGAGGGCCAGTATAAACGCGTCGTCAATTCCCAGAAGTGCATACGTGCGGGTGGGAAGCACAATGATCTGGACGATGTTGGCAAGGACAGTTACCACCATACCTTCTTCGAGATGTTGGGGAACTGGTCGTTCGGCGATTACTTCAAAAAGGAAGCCATCACCTTTTCTTGGGAGCTGTTGACGAAAGTCTTTGGGCTCGAGCCGGATAGGTTGTACGTCACCTACTTCGAGGGCAATGAGGCTGGCGGGTTGGAGCCAGACGTCGAGGCCAAGGAGATATGGAAGAGCGTTGGCGTCGCGGAGGACCACATCTTGCCGGGAAACATGAAGGATAATTTTTGGGAGATGGGCGATCAAGGACCGTGCGGGCCTTGCTCAGAGATTCACTTCGACCGCCTCGGTGGACGGAACGCAGCACACCTGGTCAACCAGGATGATCCGAATGTGCTGGAGATCTGGAACAACGTGTTCATCCAGTACAACAGAGAACCCGACCGAAGCTTACGGCCGCTGCCGAACAAGCACGTCGATACCGGCATGGGCTTCGAACGGTTAGTCAGTGTCCTGCAGAACAAGTTGTCGAATTACGACACGGACGTCTTTACACCACTCTTTGCGCGCATCCAAGAGGTCACCGGCGCGAGACCTTATTCAGGAAAATTTGGCGAGGAAGACGCCGATGGGATCGACACAGCGTACAGGGTCGTGGCGGATCACGTGCGGACCTTGACGTTTGCCATCAGCGACGGTGGAATTCCGAACAATGAAGGACGAGGTTACGTTGTTCGAAGAGTGCTGAGACGCGGTGCCCGATATGCCCGGAAATACTTCAATGTGGAGATCGGCGACTTTTTCTCGAAGATCGTGCCTACGCTCGTCGAGCAGATGGGCGGCATGTTCAAGGAGATCGTCGCTAAGGAAGAAGAAGTGAAGGAGATTCTCAACGAAGAAGAGGAGTCGTTTGCGAAGACCCTGGATCGTGGTGAGAAGCAATTCGAGGTCTATGCTCACAAGAGTCAGGTGCAAGGACAGAAGAGTCTGCACGGCGCTGATGTATGGCGGCTATATGACACTTTTGGCTTCCCCGTTGATCTGACACGGCTCATGGCCGAGGAGCGGGGTCTGTCAATCGATGACAATGAGTTTGAGGCCGCGAGACTGGCCGCCAGAGATGCCAGCAAGGGACAGAAGAAGGCCGCCAGCGATTTGCTCAAGCTGGACGTACATGATCTTGGCGAGTTGGAGAAGATGCCGGGCGTCACGAAGACGGACGACAGTGCCAAATACGGCAGGCAAAACATCACCGGCACCATCCAGGCAGTATACCACGCTAAGAAGTTTCATCCCGGCACGAAAAACATCCCGGAAGGTGATCAGATAGGGCTGATCCTCGATCGGACGTGTTTTTATGCCGAGCAAGGTGGTCAAGAATACGATACTGGCCGCATTGTCATTGACGGACAGGCCGAGCTTGATGTGGAGAATGTCCAACTATACGCTGGCTACGTATTACACACTGGCTACATGAAGTATGGCCATTTCTCAGTCGGCGATAAGGTAATATGCGAGTATGATGAGTTGCGGCGATGGCCGATACGGAACAACCATACTGGTACCCACATCCTGAACTTCGCTCTACGGGAAGTCCTGGGCGACGGTGTCGAACAGCGAGGCTCACTGGTTGCTCAAGAGAAGTTGAGGTTCGACTTTAGCCACAAATCGGGTGTCTCGGATGAGGATCTCGCGAAGATCGAAAATATCTCAACTGACTATATCAGACAAAACTGTCAGGTATATACGAAGGATGTACCCTTGGTCATTGCGAGGGAAATTGCAGGTGTGAGAGCTGTGTTTGGCGAGACATACCCCGATCCCGTTCGGGTCGTGTCTGTGGGTGTCGATGTCGATGATATCCTGAAAAACGTCCAGGACAAGGGCTGGGAGAAGGTCAGCATCGAGTTCTGTGGTGGGACTCATGTGAGGAGTACCGGCGATATCAAAGACCTTATCATCCTCGAAGAAAGTGGAATTGCCAAAGGGATCCGAAGAATCATTGCTGTCACTGGTGAGGATGCACATGAGGTGCAGCGGTTGGCTGAGGAGTTCTCCGGCAAGCTCGAAAAGCTTGAAAAGATGCCGTTTGGTTTGCCCAAGGAGCAAGAGGCAAAGAACATTCAGCTTGAACTCAACAACCTCTCAATATCCGCGGTAAGGAAGTCACAGTTCCGAGACCGGGTTTCGAAGATTAGCAAAGAGATACTCGAACAGACGAAAAAGCTGCAAAAGGAGCAGACGCAAAAGGCCATCGACACGATAACAGAGTACTTTCAGAAGAACGAGAAGGCTCAGACCGCGGTGTTGAGGTTACCAACTGGTGGCAGCTCCAAGCTTGTCCCCGATGTTATCAAGCACGTGCAAACCAAAATGAAGGACAAGAGTGTGTACATTGTTGTCGCGGACGAGAAAGACCCGGAAGGCAAGGTATACCATGGTTGTTTTGTCGGCCAGGTAAGTTTGGTGCACCGCTAGTCCCTGTATTTGGAGATTTTGCTGACTGATTCTCCAGAGCGGCACCACAGCTGGATTGAAGTCCCCAGAGTGGTCATCCACGGTGTCGACTTTGGTGGGTGGCAAGGCTGGTGGAAAGGCGCCCGTCGCCATTGGAACAGGTACGGATCAATCCAAGGTGGATGAGGCTTTGAAGGCTGCCACGGAGTATCTCGAGAAGTTCAAGCTATGATCGCACGGAGCTAGAGGTTGGAATTTACAGGCGAAAACAACTACCAAGGTCTCTTCCGGGGGAAGCAGGCAGGTGCTTATCGGTCTTTGCATGTTGCTGGTACGCAATTGTCTCCACGATTGTCGGTCGGCGTGCCCTTCGCCGCATGCTATTTCCACGAAGCACACGCCAATGGGAGTTGGAGATATCGAGGAGGAGCACCCAAGCAGCAGCGGCAAGCGTTATGACGCGGTTGTTCGGTCCGCTGGCCAATCAGCCGTGCCCGTCTACGCGGTTCGGGAAATGACGATGAGGAGCAAATGACGTGGGCGAAGCTCACGCTGAGTTGTAAATGAACAGTCCAATGTACTCGTACTTTGGTGCCATCAGACTTTAGAGATATCAGCTCGAAGCCTTTTCTACCCAAGGAATGTTCAACTCGAGAACAATCTTACTTTCGCAAGCAGTGCAACGTCTGCCATCGCGGCTTGCTAGGAGAACTATTCGACTCACAATTCCGGCCTCGACTTCATCTCAAGCTCTTCCACGAGCTAGAGCTCTTTCTGCGCAGGTTAGTCTTGTACTCAACTCGGCCTCGAGGACTCCTCTTCGTATTCTCAAGCCTGCTTAACTTGTCCTTCTTGAAGGTCTCAACCTTAACCTCGCGGCAATTTCACACAAAACCCCGCTCCTCCAAAGAGGCAGCAACAACGAACAACATGCCTCAGACAATACCAGGCGGGTGTTACTGCCGCAAGATCCGGTATGAAATCACCCTCGACAACCCTGATGAGCAGGCCCGCACGTCCATCTGCCACTGCGGCAACTGTAAGAAATTCACCGGCGGGGAGAACGGCATCACGAGCAAGATTCCCAAGTCCAGCTTCAAGGTCACGGAGGGAAATGACTTTATCACCGTCCATGAGGCGGATAACGGGACCGGGACGATCTTGCATCGCGAGTTTTGTAAGGAATGCGGGGGCCCAATCTTAGAGTACGGGGTGAGTTAGCGTAGTTTTTGGATTTTTGCACTTGCTCAAGTGCTTTGAATAACGTCTGGTCATGCTGACAACCTTATCTTTGGGATTTCAGGCAAATGCGGGTGACTTCGTTTACATTTTCTATGGCTCACTAGACCATCCGACAACTCTTCCTCCGAAGGGAGAATTCTTCACCAGCAAGCGGGACTCATGGATGCCAGAGGTTCCAGGTATGTTTCTAGCCTCAACTCCTTTCTAGCCTCATGTGGAAGCTAAGAATATGGTACATGCAGGATTGTTCCAGAAAAAGAAGATCAAGGAATAAGTGACCGAGAAGACATCGAAACTCGGAGGTCAACTGTCGGCAACAATGATAGCCGCGGAGATGCACCGACCCTACCTAGCATGATGCGATCAAATTGCGAGTCGAGGATGCTTCTGTCCATAGGCGACGTAGATCCTTGGAAAACCATGAAACTTCCGATACCCAAGCTCTTTCCTCATGCCTGCCAACAATCTCTATACCCGGGGAGTGTCCCCTCTTGCGATTTCCCGTGACCAAGACCTCTGGAAATGCACCCTTGGACATCGGAATAAAGCCGTTGACGTCTCGCCGTTCCCTTAATTCTCCGGTCTTTTGAGGGTTGGTCATGGCACTTATACCAGACGACATTCGCCCAGGCTCACTCACATTCGAAACTGGTCCGGACATGCATAGAACACCAAAACAAGACCAAACACACATTATGAAACGTCCCGCATCCATCGTGTTAAGATCAGTGGCTCGGCGTCCTCAGTGTGAGCTGGCATACAGTGCCACGTCCATCGCCCGGTTACCGGCTCCTGTCTCAAATGCACGGGAGCGGGCAGCGCCGGGAGTCAGACTGTAGCGCAGAAGCTGGAGGTGCCGGCTGCAGGTGATATTGGTCAGGCCTCGCCGATATGTAGTGTCAGCGGACTCGTGGAGCAACGGACGAACGGTAAAGGGTCTGGATCAACGCCTGCGGGTGACAAAAGTGCAACTTTCTGGTGTTCCAACAGAGCTACATCTGTTATCAAGTACTTACTTATCAACCAATGCTCGGAATAAAATACAATGTACTGCATTGCAGCCGCGACGACTTCGAAGACACAACAACATGGGCCTGTTTCACTTTTCAACGCTGACGCTTGTCAGTCACCGCAGTCTGAAATATGGCCATGGAATAGGTTCAGTCTTCCACACACCTTCAGTGGGTGGGCGCACTTGCCTACGCTGGCTTTCTGTTCTGGCTTGTGCTTTACCGAGTATATCTCTCTCCATTGGCCCGATTCCCAGGTCCTAAGTTGGCAGCTGTCACGGTATGGTACGAGTTTTATCACGATGCCATCCGGGATGGAAAGTAAGTACACATTCGAGATTGCTTGGATGCATCAGCAATATGGTGATTGTCTGCGTTTACCGCTATGCGCATTGTTCCCTGACACTGTTCGTGAAGGGCCTTACCGTCCGAATCAGTCCTTCGGAGCTCCATATCGATGACCCTGAGTATTATGAAGTCCTCTACTCGTACAGCCAACCCCGCAACAAATACAAGTTCTATGCGAACATGTTCGGCAATCCGAAGGCGGCCATCGCGATACTGGATCATTCCCACCATCGCCTCCTACGATCCAACATGAACCCATATATCTCCATGCAGCGAATACGCTCGCTTGAACCCGAAATCCAAGCTCTGGTCAACAAATTGTGCCAGAGACTTGACGAGTTCAAGAATACAGGAGTGCCGCTAACACTCCAGCATGCGTATACCTGCTTCACCACCGATGTCGTTTCCGATTACACCATGGGCACTGGTTTCCACTACCTGGACGAGCCAGATTTCATTCCGGACTGGAGCGACACTTTAAGTGGTATTGCACAAGGCAGTGCCTGGTTTAAACCTGTGCTTTGGCTTCTGACGCTGCTGAAGGCCCTGCCGCAAGGTTTTGTGAAGATACCCAATCCAGGCATGGGCCTGATGTTTTCGTTCCAGGACTGCTGCAGAGTGCTCATCAACTCGGTCACCGAAAGCCGGAGAACCGGAGAAGAGAAGCGGCAATACAAGCATCCTACCTTCTTCCACGACGTGTCAGCGAGCGATCTTCCTCCGGAAGAGCAGAGTGCCGAGGGACTAGCACAGGAGATACAAGTCGTGATCGGTGCGGGAGCAGAAACTGTCGCGAAGATGCCAAGCTGGACGACGTATTATCTGCTCGAGAACTCCGAGAAGCTGAAAAGGCTACAGGAAGAGCTAGATCGTCTCGACCCAGACCGAAATGTCACGTTGGTGGATTTTGAGAAATTGCCCTACTAAGTAAGTACCTTGTGAGTTTCGGATCACTCCAGTCTTATCTGGACTTATGGTTTAAATTAACATCACATCAGACATCAATGATGCTTGAGGGACTAAGGTAAGTCAGGACACACATCATTCATTACTAACCAACAGGTTTTAATCTGGCTTCTTTGGCTCCAGGCTTTCCGCACGGTGTGAGCACTCGAATTGCAAGAATAGCCCCCGACCGCGCTCTGAAGTACTACTAGTATGTACCGCGAATACCTCTATTCCAGCTGGTGTAAGTTTCCGCTCGCGGCAAAGCCTCTTCTATCGACTCACATTGATGCTTCGACAAACTCTCGTCGGCATGACGAGTATACTAAGTGTCAGGAATGGCGACCAGAGCTTACTAAGCCTGCCAAGAGGACGCCTTCATCTCTCATGCAGCTCGCATGAGAGTCTTACCCTCCTTTCATGCTTTAAGTCCTGTTTGACCTAGAGGTCTAGGGACACCTAATATCATTGAATCCCACCACTATTACTCTCTGCCTATCGCTATAAGCTGTTCCTAACATTCTTAAAGCATCTCAACACGATCGGTCGGACGAAGTGATAGTGTAGGCGGTAATAGCGCCTAAAAGAGCTACACCCGCAGCTCGGGGGTCACCTACAGAAGCCGGGTCTTCAACTACAGCCCCCCGAGAAAACCCAATAAACGATGAACCCATCGAGGTACACTTAATACCCCCGACGCTTATACGCGAGTCGAGGACACCTCATACCTCAGAGGGTGAAGATGAAGAATACTAATAACTCGTCGCCCGGCGAAAAGCGCTCGAGACCGAGTTAAGACGCAAGCGACTCCGGGACGAGATTTAGGCGATAGAAGAAGAGAAGGCTAGCCGCGAGCCACTATAATATATAGAAGTTATAGGTATAACGCTACCGAGTCGTAAGCGACCGTATAGCTCCTCGTAAGTAAATAAAGATTACGAATAATTACAGCGGATATTACGAATACTTAAGCAGCCCCTAAAGTTTAATAGGAAGAATATATAAGCCTTACGCGACTTTAATAATAGCTGGTAAACAGTATTTAATGCGATTCCGCCCGAGGTCACCCTTAACTAGGGATACCGTATACGAACCGCGGCTAACGGGCTTAAAGACCGCGCGATTAACCGCTGGCGATAAGACCGCTAGCTAGTATAACTTATCCCCGAGTCGTAGCCTCTCTTCATCTTATAGTGTAAGGACACTATTAAAGACGCAGATATTCGTAAGGGAGAAGTACTAGTTGCGCTCGCGACTCTTAAGCAAGAAGCAGGCTAGTCCGTACGGGACTTAATACACTAGATGGAACTCTTAAAAGAGGAGATTAGCCCCCTTACTAAAGAGGAGCGGTAAGGCTAGGCCCTCTTCTATACTCTAATACTAGCACTGCGAGATACTATCTAGAGGGACTTAAAGAATATCACCTCTAGAGTATAAGTGCTGATATTAGCTTAAAGACTAGAAAAGACTATTAGTAAAGAGAAGCGAGAAAGTACTAAGCGAGTCGTACCCTCTATAATAAAGAGAGTTACATTAACTACGACTACTACTAACCCCGCTCGCCACCGATCCCTATACGGTTCCCGTACGCCTCGCGAGCGGACCTCGCCCTTACTAATAAAGAAAGCCCGTTATAGAGATAATAGACTAAAGTCACCCTTCGACGGAGAATACAATATCTACTATAAGAGAGGGTATCGGGCGAGAGATTATCGCTCGCGACTAACTAAACCGCGAGACGCACCCTCCTCGTATATAAAGAAGGAGACTAAGGGGAAGGGGAAGAAGGGCGACTAGTTAAAAAACTAAGTACTAGCTTACTAAGTGCCGTAGCAGCGCTAGGCTTAGATACTAGCAGGGAAATCGCTAGCTCTAAGGCAGCACTTAAGGCACTTACACTAGAAGTTCACCTTACTAGACTAAACGGTATAAGGACGGCTTATACGCTGCTTAATAGCGGCGCGTAAGCCAACTTTATTAGATATTTACTAGTAGCGGAGTTAGGCGTAAAGTTAACCGAGCCGAATATCCGAGTCTATATAGTGGCTGGCTAAGCAGTAAGAGTCTACGGTCGATACCGCCTTAATATAATAGTAACCGACTACTAATACACACGTAAGTCGCACCCTTAGGATTTCCTTATAACTAAAATTATATCCTATAACACTATTCTTAGGTTTCCTTAGCTAAGAGATGCTAACCCTAATATAGATTAGTTAACTGGTGTATAGAGCTTCCGAGATAAACCCGACTTACGTATAATCGAGATATTACTACTAGAGTTAGAAGCTAAGGCGGAGAAGGACGAAGTTCTAATCGCCTATATATAACCTATCTAGGAAGATAACGAGGACGAGGGCGAGTCGCACGAAACTCGCGGCGAGGTAGCACTCGACGCGAGATTAAGTCGGTTCGCTTTTATCTTTTAAGAGCTTAGTAGCGATCCTTTCGCTATCGACACGAAAACTAAGTATTAAATCCCGATTTAAGAGGGCGAAATAGTCCTATACGGCCCTATATACCCTCTTAGTACGAAGAAACTACGGGTCTTACGCGAGTACCTTGATTCTAGCTTAGAAAAGGGGTGGATTTAACCGAGTGAATCATCGGCCGGGGCACTAATCCTCTTCGTACCTAAGTCCGACGGTACCCTGCGACTCTACGTCGACTATCGGGGCCTAAACCGGATCACGAAGAAGAATAGGTACCCCCTACCCCTTATCCTAGAGATCCTAGACCGCTTAAGTAGCGCGAAGGTCTTCTCTAAGCTAGATCTTAGGGACGCGTACCACCGTATTCTAGTCGTAAAGGGGGATCGTTAGAAGACTACGTTTCGCACGCGATACAAGCACTTTAAGTATTTAGTTATACCTTTCGGGCTTATTAATACTCTAGTAATATTTTAAAGCTATATTAACGAAGCCCTCTAGGGCCTTCTAAATAATATCTATATTATATATATAAATAATATACTTATTTTTAGCGCCGACGAGGAGAAGTATAAGAGACACTTACTACTTATACTTAAGAGGCTAAAGAAGTATAGTCTATACGTAAAATTATTAAAATGTAAGTTCTTCACGAAAGAGGTCGACTTCCTTAGGTATCGTATAGGAGTCGACGGTGTCTTAATAGACCTAGGGAGGGTCGCGGCGATTCGGGATTAGCTTATGCCGAAAACTTTCCGGGAGATCCAGGTTTTCTTAGGCTTCGTAAACTTTTATCGAGGGTTTATTTACCGATACTCGGTAGTAGTAACACCTATTATAAACCTCCTTAAGGGAATAATTACTAGTAAAAAGATAAGATTATTCGAATGGACCGTAGAGGCGGAGTATATATTTTATATATTAAAAGAATGCTTTACGAGTACGCCGATACTTACTTACTTTAATTTAGAGAGGTAATCTCGGGTCGAAGTAAATATATCCGGCGAAGCTATCGGCGGCGTACTAATATAGGCCTACGAGATATAAGGAGGTCGCACGCTATAGAAGCCGGTCGTATTCTTCTCGCGGAAGATGTTAACCGCGGAGAGGAACTACTATACAGGGGACAAGGAAATGCTAGCTATCGTACACATGTTTAAGGTATAAAGACACTACCTCGAGTCGCCTACGAGTAGCACGATAGTCCTTACGGACTATAAGGCGCTATAGAGTTTTATAACCACGAAGATACTAAATAGGCGTTAAATACGCTAAGCTAAAGTACTAGCCGTATACGACTTTCAGATCTAGTAAAGGCGAGAAAAGGATAATCTAGCTAATAGGCTATCCCGCCGTCTAGACTATATAGGTAAGGAAGAACTCCCGGAAGAGAATCCCCTTTAGGTATTACTTAAATATCGTATGCCTATTAAAGACGATAAAGACTAAGGATGTATACGAGTAAGTAGCGAGGTCTTTATCGGGGTGTTAACTCGGGCTATAGTATAGTATAGTCGAGAACTAACTAAGAGTAAGTATAACATCGTAACTCTACTAACCCTAGAGGCCGAGTTAAATCTATAACTAAGCTTAAGCGGGGAAGAAGCGAGTGTACTAGGAGTACACCGCGACTCGCTCGCGATACGCCTAAGAGAACTTTAACACTAGGACGAATAGTGTCTAGAAGGGGCGTAGAGATCCGCACTAAATAGGCAAGTCTAAAAAGGTATATTCTAAGGAATATAGACCGTGGACTCGCAAGGTGTTATCCGTCGCGGCGGAGCCGTATATATCCCGCATAATCCCGCTACGAGATAGGAGATTCTCTGGGTAAATCATAACAACCCTTAGTAGGGGGGATATTTCGGCCGCCGGCGGACTGCTGAGACTATTATACGATACTACTAGTGGCCGTAAATAAGAAAGGAGATATATAAGTATATTGACTTATATAATCTATACTAACGGATAAAGGTACTAAGGTATAAACCCTATAGGTACTTAGAGAGCCTACTTATACCGAAAGGTCCTTAGAAGGATATCTTTATAAACTTTATAATAGGATTGCCGCTATTAATATATAGTAAAAGTGTATATAATATAATACTTATTATCGTGGATAAATACTTTAAGATAGTTATCTTAACGCTATATACTAGCACAGTAAACATAAGCGACTTAAGTAAGATTATCCTTAAAAAGATCGTGGCGAAGTATAGAGCACTAAAGTTTATCGTGAGTAACTAAGGATCGGTGTTTACCTCAGCTTACTAGAGAACCCTATACTCGTACCTTACGACCCGTAGGCTTTTCTTTACCGCTTTCTACCTGTAAACGGACGGGTAGACTAAAAGGATAAATTAAACCCTTAAGGATTACTTATATTACTATATAAACTACTAGTAGTCTAATTAAGCTATACTACTCTTATCCGCTAAGTATACGATAAACTCGTAAGTTAATGCAACTACTAGGGAGACACTATTTTTAAAGGTCCTCACCTTTATACCTTCGCTTCGCATAAACCTTAAACGCGACTCGGATGCGATACAGCCCGAGAACACGCTTATAGAAGGTAAGGCGAGAGTACTTATAGAGTTAATACGAGTCGTATAGAAGGCGCGCGAGACTATAGTAAGACACTATAATAAGAGGAGAGCACCTAAATACCTTAGTATCGGGGATCGTGTACTACTCTTAATATAGAATATCTAGACTCTCTATATAAGTAAGAAGATAGCTAATTAATTTCTAAAGCCTTTTATAGTACTAGAGCGCTTCGGGGCGAACGCGTATAAGCTAGACCTACTTAAGAAGTACGGTAGGCTACACTATATATTCTATATATCGCTGTTACGGGAGTATTATATACGAGCTAGGATAGAGCCGCTCGAGCCTATTAGTATTAAGGGAGAGGAAGAATAAGAGGTTAATAAGATCCTTAATAAGTGTACCCGGAGAAGAGAGCGATAATTCTATATAAGATAAAAGGGCTTCGGGGAGGCGGATAACTCCTAGGAGCTAGAGGAGAACCTTACGAATATACGCGAGAAGATTATAAGCTATAAGCGAGACACGGGAAGATAAGGGTAAAAATCCTTTATTCGAAAGCCGGCTTATAACTACTTACACCGGACCTATAGTAAGGGTCGCGGGAGAGTCAGCTGCGGCGAGCGCGGCCTCTACTCCCAGCCCTTCGCTCCTATAAACTCTACTAACGCCGACTTAATGCCCTCTCGCGCTGGACCCTATAAGGGAGTCGCAGCCGAGTACGCTGCGGAACTTAATTATCCTACCCGTCGAAATCCCTAGAGGTAGATAAGTTAGGGGTAGAAGGCGAGTTAAATAAATCCTCCTCGTCTTTCTCCTCCTTCTTATCCTCCTTATCCTCGTTATCCTCCTTATCCTCCTCGTTACTAAATATAGTTAAGATAATTACCTCCTCTATACGATTAAGCCGCTGCTCGAGACTATTAAGGTAAGTAGTTATAGTCGCTTATAACTTGTTAGTAACTCGTACTTAATTATATAGAACCCGTACTTACCGCTAAAGTATTAATAGCCCTTTATAACGCCTATATAAATTATAAGAAGGCACCTATATCCGGGTAGGCGGGCGCCGCGGGGGCTAAGAGAGAGGTAAGAATAAAGGCAGTCGTAGCTAAGTTAACAGCGAGAAGGCGGCGCGAAGCCGGGGAATTAGGAGGCGGGGCAACTAAAGACCGAGTCGTAATTAGGTCGGCAGTAACCGCACCCGCCGCACGCGCTTACTTATTAACTACGCGCGTATACGATATTATATCGAGGTGCAGCCGCTCCGCCAGCGACTCCACCTCGGCCTTAGTCACCCCGGACCCCGCGCGCGCTAGACGCCGATTCTTACCGAGCAACTCGCGGGCGTTGTCCTCGAGGTGCTCCGGGATTTACTGCGATTAGTATACGGCTTAAATATAACCAGGCGCGACCTTACCGAAACATAAGCCGAAATCGTCCGCTTACTTAAGCCGCAGCGGCGGCAATAGTGATAACCCGCTAGGGTCTCGCACGAGACGAGCTCCCTAGCGCCCCTACCCATCGCGCGCAGCGTGCGGATGCAGCGCTAGTAGGGTAGGGGGTCGCCGCCGCGCTTAGCTCGCTTACGGCTTAAGCGCGGGAGGGAGGGGGCGTCGTTTAGTAAGTCTATATATATATTAGATATAAGTCCTATATAAGCCGTATATATATATATATACTCCTCTTTTAACTACTTAGTAGCTTATAAGGCGGATCGCCGAAGGGAGGTATTATAATAGTAGTATCGGCTATAACTATTATATAATTAGTATATAAGTTAGGTGTAACTAATATCTTAACTTACTACTAAGGTTTTCGAAGTCTACTATATATATATAAGTTAGCACTAGTACTTAAAATTAAACTATAACACAGCGTAAACTTATAGGTAAAGGCAGCAGTAGGATAGAAGGCGATCTATAAGAGTGTCAGCGTATTACGAGATACAGGGCATACCGCAAAAGATGCAGAGCACGTATGTTGTTGTTGTTATTACTGTTACGAAGAGAGAGAAGAGAGGAGAGAAGAAAAAGATAAAGGTAAAGAAGTTTTAGCCGTAGGCGCGTGACTGTTTACAGGGTACGGCAGCGAGCTTACCGCCGCAGGCAACGACATGAATAGCAAGGCTGCGTATTCACGGTAAGGCTGCGCATTCACGGTAAGGCTGCGCATTCACGGCAAGGCTGCGCATTCACGGCAAGGCCCTAATGGTTACATGGCGAAGTAGCACTATAACGGAAGTGCTATATATTAACATCTGCCATATGCGCACAGGCACACCTATGCTCACGGAAAGACTTATCGAGCACGTGTCGCATGCGACTAGCCTGCTTCTCGAGGACGAGAAGCCTAGGGAGGGGGATAATGTCAGGAATGGCGACCAGAGCTTACTAAGCCTGCTAAGAGGACGCCTTCATCTCCCATGCAGCTCGCATGAGAGTCTTACCCTCCTTTCATGCTTTAAGTCCTGTTTGACCTAGAGGTCTAGGGACACCTAATATCATTGAATCCCACCACTATTACTCTCTGCCTATCGCTATAGGCTGTTCCTAACACTAAGCTACCCCCCTTAGGGGGTCTAACCCGGTCTGGACCCGGGTTCAGCTCGAGCTGAGACCAATTTAGCGATTTAAGACCGATTTAAGACCGATCTGAAGTGGTCTAGGACCGATCTGGGACCGATCTGGATCAGCTAGATCGATTCAACTGATCTAGAGTGGTCTAAAACTGATCTGGGATCGATCTGAGACCGATCTAGATCGAGCTATACTTAATTAAGTTAAATAAGTATAATTAATATATTTTTGGTATATATTTTATAAAGCGTAAAAGTTATATTAAAGAAAAGTTAAGTTATATACTGAAATACAGTAAAGAAATAAAAAATAAAAATTCGAGAAAATAGAGATTCGAACTCGCGACCTTTTTTAATTTACACTATATCGATCCCAGATCGCTTCCAGATCGCTCCCAGATCGCTTCTAGACTGGTTTAAACCCCCCTTAGGCGAGCTATACTGTATACTATGCTGAGCTTGGCAATGCTTGTGGTGGCCTACAACACCTGCAAGTCTGCATGTAAGCGCCCAATGATAGTCGTACAAACATAACCCCCAGCGACGCCTAAAGACTGCTGGAGGCCAAGTCACCTGCGCCTCCATGTTACTATATACATACTAGTCTACCAGTATATTGCAAACACCTCCTGCGTTACCTGGGCCCGTGTGTTCCTAGATAGGAATAGGAAGGCACAATGCACGCACCCCTGGAGAGAGGAGCTAACGTCCTCTCTCGTAGTAGCTGACTGGCATATGGAGAAAAGGCAAAAGCGAAATAAGACCTGCCAGGACCTTGGCCATAATTGCTCGAGGTCCATGCCTGGGTTCGCGGATGTGATGAGTGTCCTTAGTCGCTCTCACGTCTTGGTTGCTGTTTCTCTGCCGTCGATGTCCTAAGGTCAGCCCTTAGCGTGGTAGAATTGGCTCGTTTCGAAAAGTCTTGTTCCGCCTGGGCAGGTGTGGTGCTTCGCGCCAATACAGTACTGTATGTAAGTACAGTACGTACTAATCTTCCGGAACATTAGATGCGATATATGAAAAGTAAGATGCCGATAACTCGATTCGTAGGAAGATGTGAAAGGCTGGCTGGACGCGGTTGACAAATTTCGAGCTCGTTGATGCCGCTTCTTCGCTTTTGGTGTGTGTAGTACTAGTATGTACTTAGTACTTAGTATTTAACGAAGACTTCCTCCTGTGTTCGCCGTAGCTCATCGTCGTTTAGCACCTAGGTGTCCTTGTTGAGCCTGAGAGTTCTTCAAGTCTGACTGGTGATACGAGAGCTGACTTGCAAGTGACTTGAAGAAGGCTTCGAGGAGGGTGGGATTCTTGTCGTTGACCGCTCATCCTGTTCATTGAGCTGCGTCCTAGCCTTTGAAACAGAGTACTTGATACAGTCAGCTCTGGCAGGTGCGCTTGTGGCCTGTGAGGTGAAGTTGCGGTAAATGGGCATGGTATCAACGTGATGTTCAAGTTGGTAGGTACCAACACCGGGCCAGAAGCCGCCGCCCGCTCTCCGCATGAGCGGCAACAGAGCACCACCCGATACAGGGGACGCCTTCCCAAACCAGAATTCATCGTACCGTGCTTGACAAAAATTCGTCCAACTTTCACTTCAACTTCATCTCACACCAGAATCCCCTCTCTCTCAACACATGACTCCCGCGGCGCTTCTTGCACCCCATCGCAGCGGCGCAACTCGTCCCTCCCCACAACGTACACCTTCGACCTCAGCACGCCGAACATCCTATCCGAGCATGGCCTCGTGTACGCGACACCACCCAGATATTCTAGGTCGTCCTCGCCGAGCCCGAATGACCCGCGGTTGGCCGACGCCCTGAACCGCAAGATCTCCGGCCCCATCGAGGTCATCCGCCACCGCAGCTTGATCATGAACGAGAAGTGCGGCAGGTGGATGAAGTAGCGGGCGGACGGCCCATCTACCCTGACTTCCATGGAGACGACGTGCCGCCCCGGGGCTAGGAAGAAGCACACGACATGCGAGACGCGGGTGCGGGCAAGTCGGTTGATAAGGCCGACTTGGCTGTTGGAGACGGTGGCGGCTCGCCTCCGAGGTGGCGATGAAGGTGAATATGAAGGTGGAGTTGTGGAGGCTTCGATCACGACGTCCTCCAGACTGAATGCGACGGAGCCCATTGTGGTGTAATAAGTACGGAGGTGATGAAGTGGACGGCCGAGTGTGGATGCTACTGGAGGTGTCGCTCACTGGCAATTATCGATAGTCGTTGTGTGGTAAGCACTTCTGTGGTACTGTGCGTATTAGCAGTTCGGTGGGATTTCTCTTCCATCGACATCGAGGCGGCTGCTGCATTTAAATAGACGCCCGTATGTCCTCAGAAGTACTCCAAAGTCATCGAAAGGGCTTTGCTTGCGATGGTCGACGAGGACCTGTGCGAGGACCTGGTGGAAGCAGACCTGTTCCACATCGTGGTTAAACATCATCCTGGCGGCGTTTACCTGGAGTCGAAAGAACACGGAATTTGAGGACTGGCTGAACCGATGGCTGCGAATCAGTAGTGTACGTTGTCTGTCTTCCTTAGTGCATTGCCTAAGTGCCTGTGCGTTGAGATCTTTTCGAAGTAGTGGTTGAGCCGTACATTCATGGCCAAGTGAGGACCTACTAAGTACACAGTACAGTAAATATTGGAAGCGGGGACTCGAAAAGTGTGGTCTAGCCACTCATATCAGTATTCGCGGTTTTTCAACGGAGGTACGGAATCATATCGATGTCAAGACCATGCTGCGAGCAGAGTAAGTACAGAATACAGTGCCTGCACCACGGCATGAAGGGTCTGGTGGAGTGGTACGTGATAAGTAGGTTGCGTAATACATACGGAGTAGATACAGAGCCTCAGCCTCGTCGGTCACAGTTTTACCCCTGCCAAGTCCTCTCGTTCTCAGGTAGGTACCACCTGTTCATCCGCAACCCCACACCCATCCCATTCCTCTGGTCCACAATGATTAGGCCGGGACGAGTACGGAATACTCCGTACATGCTGCGGTAGTCAATGGCCAAGGCACATCAGGCTTGATTCAAGGCTCACCTCGATCACGGCAACTACGCAGTAAGCCTCGCTGCAACTAGGCACCGCTGGCGCCGGGCGGCACACACGACGGTGTCCTATGGATACATTACTGTAGTATTAGTGATCTTCCAAGCTGGGCCGACGTACCTACTGTATCCATGGCAAGCGTGCTCCTCACACTCCAGAGACCTCTACGCAGCTGCCGCGGTCATCACAATTCGGGGTCTTTCATAATATACATCACTCGCTAATATATCGGATATACTACTTAGTATGCATTGTAGAATTATAGTGTCGTCTCCGGTTGGGCGCCAGGGCGAATCATGCACGCCGGCTGACTTCGCTGGTCTTGGAAGTGGCGGAACAGAGCGAAGAAGAGAGGAGGATGTCGACAACAGTGTGGTGTTGCGGCATGGGCGTGACAAGAGCAAACTGACAAGCTGTACTCCGTAGCTATCAAGAGATGGACATCTTTGAAGTGGGACACGGTGGAAGGCGTGAGTGATGTTGAGTGGGAGTTCCGCTGGACTATGTGGACAATTTCCGGGAGCGCCTTTGCTCAACCAGTCCTAGAGAACTGGTTGTGTCTCTCACACCATGCGGCAGTCCTACTCGGCGTCAACCAACCGACTGGTGTCGGTATGATACATGCCCAACAGTGTCTCGCGCGCTTTTTGCAGGCTGAGACCGTCAATCCTCTGCTGGATGTCCCGTTGGCTACGCCGCACTTGTTCTGCCGTTTCCTTCCACTCCATGGGCCCCTTCTTGTCCAGACTGATGTCCGTAGCGACAAGTTTGCCCCCACGCTTCCTCAGCACCCCATTCACAATGACGTGTTCAATATCAGCAGCTTCACTGAATCGCACAATTGCAACAACAGGATCGTACTCGATTGCGCTCAACATACCTACGCTCCCCGCCGCGTCGAAGACCACCAGGTCGGCTTTCTTGCCCGCCTCGATGCTTCCTATCGCATCTCCGAGGCCCAGACACCTGGCTCCACGTATTGTTGCAAGGTTGAATGCTTCCTCCGACGTGCCGGTGACGTTCTCGGAGGGATATTTTCCTTCTGCGCCAATCCTCGCGTTCTTTTGAACTCGCGTGAGTTGTAGCAGCATTCGTGCCTGCAGGAGGATGGAAGACGGGTCGTTTGTGTGGCAGTCCACGCCAAGTGAAACATGCGCGGACTCTTGTGCTTTCAGTGCTGGGTCCAGGCCGACCGGAAAGCCCATGCCCATCTGAGATTCCGATCCGGGGGTGCTTGATATCGGCGTCCCGGTCGTCGCGAGCGTGGACATGTCCTCGTGCGAGATGCCATTGCAGTGTGATAGAAGCAAGTACGGCATGCTTGCTGACGACTCTGATGGTGGATAGGGAGTCCGCAGGAGGTCGTAAGACTGGAGTAGCTGAACATGGGAATGGAGACCTGCAACCGGTCAAGTCAGCCACGGCCAAGGGATATGCCAGCAAACACTCTCACCCATAAAAGCATTACGCGCGACGTGGCTCGTAACGAGTCGTAAACCCTTCTGTCTGAGAGTCTGGAACATGCCCAAGACCATGTCCTTTGGGAGGAACCAGAGATCGAAACCCATGCCTATTTCCACTAGCGATGCGGCGTTGTTGTGGTTCTCGAGCAGATCGCCTAACTGCTGGACCGCCCACTCGGGCACGAGATCCTGCTCGGGAACACACTGGGCTTGATCCCACCGCGCCATGCGTGTCGCAACGGTATACCCGAAGACAGCGCGGATGCCCGAGTCAATAGTTGCCTGCAGTGCAGATGTGGCTGCAGGAAGCGGTCATTAGACTCCCCCTTGACAGGCAGAATAGATGAGGCCGAGACATACCGTGGTCAGGTGTATAGACGCAATGCGCATGATCGAGGACTGTTGTTGTCCCCGCATGAATAGCCTCCAGACAGCCCGATAGCTGACCCCAGTACGTATCTTCTGGTTTGTAGGCATAGGACATCATATTGCCTAGAGTCACAGCCCATCAGAATGCGCCTACCTTGTAAAGGGAAAATTCATGAGTGACCGTACCAGAATACATATATGCAACAAGCCCCTGCTCGGCATGCCGGCCCTTCAACTGCGTCTGCCAGAGATGATGATGGGTATCCACGAAGCCCGGAGAGACGATCTTCCCTTTGCAATCAATAACTTGCGTAGAGCTGCTAGGAGGATCAATATTTTCCCCGACATGCTCGATGATATCGTTCCGAATGAGAACGTCCGTGTCACGGAGAACGACAACGTGGTCATCCTTGTCGTGAGTGAGGACCGTCCCACCTCGTAGAAGGATCGATGATTTGGGAGGCTCGTTCGCCATTGCGACGACCGGCAATGAATACTGCGTCTAAGGACCAGCAAGAAATTGAGAGGTCCAAGAGAAAGCTGATACACAAATCAGCAACAGTTCGTATCTCCTCCAGATATATTCAGAGAGTTGTGTATCAAGTATTTTTGATGTCCTGCCTCGAGAATATATGCCCTCCAGCACGTTTGTTGTCGACTTGGAGCGGTGTGTCAATGTCTCCGCATCCTCGGAGCAACTCTGCTTCCGCACACCACTCACAGGACGGCCAGCGGTTGTACCGGGGCACTAAGTACAGCGTTGGCATGACGTTGACGCAGAGCAGTTTCAGTTCCTTATGAGCGAACTCGGCCTCGTACAAGGGAAGTGGCCGAGCTGGAGGTTCATCGTGCCTCGAAGATCAACGGCCTGAAAGAGACCATCGCCTGTGGTGCGGGGCCCGAAGTGTTTCCTACCGCACGGACGCTTCCAGGTTGAAGTCAATAAAGGTAAACCGGCGGCAGATACAGCACAAATGGATCAGAAGCCACAGTCCCATGTGTGAGATAGGTACGGCTTTCCAGACGTGTAGAGGAAGTAGACGTTGATAGTTCACCGAGACAGGGACTGCCGTGTCAATGACTCGCGGGTCCGTTCGTCCTGACTCGACCGCGACCAACGGTGAGAAAGCAGGTCGCAGGAACGATAGTGGTCGCGATTGCCCTCGTAGGCAAGGATGACGTCGACTCTGATGAAACTTGAATTTATGTCGAGGCGCGACGCGGTGAAGGAAGGAATATCTGGACGCGTCACCCAATGATCTAGTCAGGCGTCACTCAGCCCTACGCCTGAGCCTATGCCTACATTACTCATGCCTACCTTGGTACTCAGTTAAAATTGTATCACAGCTTTTGCAGGAGCCAATGATCACGCTGCGACGCCTAATGCCATCCTTTGCACGTGCGAGAGCATCGCACCTCGTGGCCCGCCCGGCAGTGGTCGACGGTCCTTGGTCGATTCTGTTATCCTGTTTCGGAAAGTGTTCGAGGAAGTACTGCCCGTGCTCACTGGCTCCCGGAGACTCTTACAGGTCCATCAGGCCGGTAAAAGCTCTCCATTGACTGAGTTGTAGTGCTTACTTCGGCGTGATAGTCATAATGCTTGAACCGTCTCGCCCTTGCACGCTTCCAATGAAAAGCTGCTGTGCCGTCTGTGCTAGACATGCCGTGCGGTCTCGTCCTTTGCTCCCCCGACAACATTCAAAGCCCACTGCGGAGCTCAAGCTAAGCCCTACCGTGTTGTGATACCCCGGCAAAGCACCAATTGTGACACTAAAACCCTGCACCCTGTACCTTGTACCTGTACAGGCTGTACTGTGATCCCAGGCGGCATGCGGTCCGGTCGCGACCACAGTCCCAAAATCCCCGCTCACCGAGGAAATGTCTGTCATCCGCATCATGGGTTCGTGTGCCCAGAGCATGTCGCTACCCGACGTTGCACCGTCCGTCAAGCGAGCCTTGTCACCGCTCGCCGATTGGGAGCCATAGCCGCAAGCTCGCTTGAAGGGTTCGAATATCCTAAAGGAGCCATAGTCTAGAGTGCTAGACAAAGCAATGCAAATTGGCAGACCTGTCCAAGGTTGAAATCACCTGTGTCGAAATTCATGCGGTGGATGCACTTAGTACAATAAGAAGTGCAGCTACGAGGTAAGAGTGATGCTTCCTACTCCGTATATGCCCTATCGATCACCAACGCCACTATTATCACTGCCCTGGTCGCTCTAGTCAGGGCGTCAGGATCCCGAGAATTGAAAGACTCTATTACACTAGTGCGCCCTATGGCCCTCCACTGAATTAGTCGTCGGAACCTAACCACAGATGGGCATTGGGTTGGGGCATAGACAAAGTGCTTACGAGGACATCTTCCCGGCATGGTGGACGTTCTCGATCGGGCTCTGATTACCAGTGTCCTAAGCTACTGTAGCCCGCCATGGCCGGCCTTGCTTCGGTAAATGCAGTCCGACATCAGTCAGTATGCGAGTCATCTCGTATTGGGCCACTTGAGGCTCGCACGTTAGCTCGTGGTCCCTGACCAGGGCGTCGCACAAGTTGACTAAGCCCTCGCAGGGTCTGGTCCTCACGGTGATCGGGCGCCGGAGCGAGGATATCGGACGTGACTTCTGAGGGATTAGGGCTCGGACAGGGTTGAAGGATCAGAATAAATCCTGCAACGCTTATGATTCACGCATTATGCTGAGCATCATGGAGGCCGAGTATGTCCCCACAATCAGGTTCAATTGCTTAGTTTCGGACTTTTGTTCAACACCCCAGATGGTGCTGTCGTCCCTTGCGCTAATGCACCAGCCATCTAGAATGGTGTCTTGCGTACTAGGTATCATTGATACAGCCGTATTTCGGGACTGGTACTCCGTACGCCGCGTACCTATGCCGCGACTGTTGTCATCAGGCCCTCCACCGACACGGCAAGCAATTGAGCCTCCAGGACGGGGCTCATCGACTGATCTGTTCCCCTTATCGGTGTAATTTGTACCTCCGATGGGACACGACGGAGCCCTACCGTGGATTTGGCCTGGCAAGTCCACAGGGATACCAAGCTCCTTGTGATGCCGCATGGTTCCATCGATCATGGTTCGTTAGAGTCTCTGTTGCTGCTAGCGCCGCCTTGCGAGTCAAAGCATGTCCCTGTCATCATAGAGCCTCTGCCGCTTATGAGCGGGATCCTATCCGCCCTTGCGTGCAGCCAAAATTGAACCCATGATATCTCTGCCACCAGGTCCAAGAGGGCCTGATTGAGCGGAATGGTCTCCGGAAGCGACATCACTATCGTCCCAACTCTCGTTCTCCATGCCCCACCCTTTCTTCTTCGACGGTGGCTTGACCTCCAAACCAGCATTCACGACTTGAAGTCGGATCAACTTCATTCGAGCTTCACGAACAAAAGCTTCAACCATGTCTAGGGCGGACTGCTGGGCCTCCGCTCGATGATTGTGCTGGACGGCTTCAAGCACGCCGCTTTCCATGTCGATCCGTGCATCGAGCCTGCCGTCGTCGATGAGGGCGATGATCTCATCAAGGAAAACCCGTCTCGCTTCAGCTGCGTTGATTGCTCCGCTCGAGTGTGTGGGCGTGCCAAACATTTTCTCCATGCTTGCCAGGGTAACTTTGCTGAAAGGCTGAAAGTATTGTACGATGCTCTTGGTCCGGACTCGCTTGTAGATGTCTGCAACCAGAGGCTGCAAGTAAATGTCAAGAAGATAGTCCGCTCGATACGACTCAAGAATGTCCAGGCATTGACTGTACTTACTCCCGCAGAAGAAGGTAATAGCTCGACGAATATGGGGTTCCAGCTCGAGGAAATTGCGGAAATTACTGTTCTCCAAAACTTTGCTCTGGAGCTCAGCACGAGACATGGACGCCAGCGCGCACAGCCCGCCATATACAGCGATGTCATTGCTCGTGACTACGTCTCGGTAAGTGTCTCCCAGGCTGGGATCAGTGTTGATAAAGCTGATGGCAGCTTCATGGTAGTCAAAGGTGGACATCTGCTGGAGGCCCATTGCCGCTTGTATCTTGGGTTGATTTCTAGCAGATTCCTCGGGCTTCAGCTGAATGTTCCGGACTTTGTGCACCTGTGACTGGACCGCCAGCCAGTTTCTCTGTTCAATTGCGACAGCAATAATCCGGAATGCGGTCGATGCAATGTGAGCAGCAGTGGTGCAATAGTCTCGCATTCGGGAGTATGCCTTGACAGCGTTGTTGAGATCGCCGATGGTGTAGTAGTGTGTTCCCAGGTCTTCGTTCCCCATCTGTTCGTAGTCTTAGCAGATAACCCAGCGGCTCAGTACCAGTCTCGTCACGTACTCGAATGCTCTCCTTGATGAGGTTATTCTTGTAGCCTTTCAGTTCGTTCTCCATGCGGGCCGTCTCTGCGTTGTTTTTCTTCTCTTGCTGAGCAGCCCATAACGGATCAAGCAGATTGTCCAGGTTCTTGCCTGCTGACACCCGCTTAAGTAGCGCGACGGCCTCTTGATAGTTTCGGACATCATTGCCTCTCTTCGCCTCGATCAAAGCCAGTCGAGCAGCCTCCTCGGCGAGAACGGTTGAACATGATGCGATCAGGTGGAGGCGGCGGAAGACGGTGCGACCTACTCGGAAAGTTAGCACAAGCCAAGGGATACAGTGTGGGATCTGGCAAGCCTTTGTAGTTTGAGATGTAGGCGGCAAGGTCGAAATTTGGGGCCTCTTTCACCACGACACCGTAGTTGTATTGTTCCCCCAAGGGCACATCTTTCGCCATGCCGATGGAAAGCTGCGGCGGCCGTCGCCGCAAACGGTCTTGTCAGCAGCAGTAGATAATGGCCTCGGTCCTGGTGTTAGAGCCAACACTAGAAGTTTCTGTGGCCAGTGGTGGAGCGGTGAATTTGAAGATGATTGAAGAGTAAGTCAATCATCGGTGACTTTACTCTTCAGCAGGCAGTGAGGTCGTCGCGCGCTGCTCGCTTGCCTGCCGCGTGCCGATGACGGAAAGCTTGGCGTGTGGCTCTTAACAAAGTTAGTGCCTGAGGCAACACGCGGGCAAGCCCAGGCTTACCTGGAGACAAGTTGGGGGACTTGTGAGGACAGCCCGCGGCCCTAGTAGAGCCTCGGAAGACGTCTTCACGGTTCTTGAACCATTCACGGCTGTCTCAAGTGAGAGACTCAGTTCAGTCATATTCAGATGTCTGCACTTGATTCCACCAGCGCTCAGCGCGGTTGCTACCTTGCAAGATTATCTATCGTACACAAGCTTCTGCTCCCTGAGGGAGGTCATCGGGTATCTCTTGTGGCTTCGAAGACCCGGCCCGTCCGTTTCCAGGCAATCCCATATTCACAGTCAGTTCCCAAATCATTCATGTCGTCTCAGTATTTTGAAGTCCCGTCGAAGCCCATGTGGCCGCATTGAGATGTTCATCATCAAAATACATTAGATGATAAAAGAAGGAGCTCTCTTGAACTCAAGGACATCGAAGTCCAATTCCAAATCGCTAGAACGCACCACTAAAACACACATAGAACTTGCCAGTAGGCGATCATGCCATAAGGGCGTTGAGGTCAAAGGTGTGGCCCTCGTCCTCGGTTGCCGGGATCCAATGTCCTCTCTCCTCGGGGGCGGCATTGTGGAAGGCCTCCGCTCGCTTGAGAGTCTCCACGTCGAGGTCGGTGACATAGTTCTTGCCATCCGGCAGGGTCATTCGGACTTCAAATTCGTTGTGGAGCATCATGTCATCTTTCCATAGGCGCCGCTGGCCATCGTAGACGCAGAGCACGCGCTTCTTCATTCGCATCTTCTCCGCCGACATGCCCCACGAAGGGGGATAGTGCTTTCTCTTCTTGCGGCCTTTGCCGACGAGAGCGACGCCACCTTTTGACCAAGTCATGCCTTTCTTCGAAGACTTGCCTGGTTTCGAGATACCCCCCCCAATGATGGCTCGCGCAGAGGCGGGGTGCTTGTTGGATTTCAGAGCCCCCTTGCCGGACCGGCTGTTGAACGACGGATCTTCGTCCTCATCATCCTCATCGTCCTCTTCGTCGTCATCTTCGTCGTCGTCATCAAAGCTGGTGGGAGCGTCCTCCGTCTTGATCATATGACGGTCGAGAGTTTCTTGAACCTCATGGTCGTTGTTGATCTGAGAAAGATGCTGGACATTGACTGCTTCGGAGGGTTCCTCTTGCTGGACGACGCGCAGCACACAGTCATCCAAATGCTCATAGAAGTCTTGAGCATTGTTAAAGGTTGCCGAGCAGGTAGAACACTTGCCTGTCGCGTCTTGGCAGTAGCTGGAGAGTTTCCGGTTGTTGGCCGAGGGACTTCGCTTTCGGCTGTTTGGAGGGGTCTGCTCCACACCATGCACCGAAGTCAAGTGTCGCTTGAAGACATCTGCTCGGTTAAAGCTCTTCTCCGCTGGGGAGCCCGATCCAGGGCAGAAGCCGCAAACCATGGTGCCTTTGTAGTGGGTCAATGTATGTCGGTTCTTGTCGTATTTTCGAGCGAAGCCTTTCAGGTTGTACTCGCAGGTAAGAATTGGGCACTTCTCGGGCCTTTCGGCTTGGTGAGTCAACATATGGGCCTTCAGATCCTTGAAAACCTTTCCACAATCAGGGTGGGGACACCTGCCCTTCTCCGAACCATCCTCGTCTACATGTGAGGACGGGCTGGGGTGCGATACGCCTGATACAAAAGATGCCAAAGACGGCCTTCGGCTCATTAGGTGCTGTTGTTGATAGTAGTTCGCGTTCGTAAGGGGATCGGAAAATTGCGTGGTGGGGTAGACGCCGTATGGTCGCGGGGATGGAGCTGGCGATACTGAAGGTGAAGTATACGAGTGCAAGCTGGGTGCGAACTGGCCTTGCTCAGAGAATATGTGGTCGCCGTAAGCTCTGGGTGCATGGATCAAAGAGGGATCTGTATGTGACGATGTTAGTGGACATTTCCCAGTCGGAACCAAGCAGCGATCGGCAGATAATAGTATGCACGAGCAAGGGAATAGTCAAGGAAAGACAAAGGAAAAACAGGCGGAAGAGACCAACAGGATGTTTCAAGCGGTGGAATGAAATTACCGCTGCTTTGAGCAAAGAAATGAGACTGAAAATGGCTGGCTTGGTGCTGTTGCGGTGCATGGTTTGCAGTAGGACGAGGGGACATATGGGCATGGGGAGCGTAGCCTGTTTGCGAGCGCGACGTGGGTGGGAAGCTTCTCGCGTTCAAAGGAGAGACAACAGAAGACCGTCTCGAACATGCTGAAGCAGGTGTCGTTGGTGATTTGAAGCTGGGTGTCGCTCGGCTTTGGTCGGTTGAGGGAGAGTGGGCTGCAGTCGAAAAGACCGAACTGGAAGCAACTGAAGGTACAGTGGGGACTCGCTGGTCGAAGAAGGTATCGATAGACAATGAATGAGGTGATACAGTCAAGGACAGAGATTGGGCAGCAGGTGACGATGATGAAAGCGGAAGCGCGGATCGGGCTTTACGAGGCGCAACCCGCGGCGTCTGGGTCTGAGAAGAGGAAAGATCGGCACACTCACCCACAAAACTGTCCGGAAGCTTTTCATGGCTCGACAGTGACAGTTCAGCTTCCATCGCGTTTCCCAGAAAGTCTTGCGAAAAAGCTTCATGGTTGACTATTGCCGGCATCACGCCCAGGCCATACGAAGCTACCGCGTGGTCGTATCCGTCCTGACTCGGGACCATATGAGCTGGACCTGAGTATGGCGAGCCGACAGTGGAAGACGACGCGCTGGGGATCGACGGTGCCGAGCCAGAGGAGATTAAAGCGGGCGGTAGATCCTGGAACTGATGCATCTCTTGCTTGATGGAATGCATCGGAGCCGTCGCGAACATGGACGGGTTCTCGAAGAAGGAATAAGGGAGAGGGTGGAAGTTGTTCAGCGTTTCGGCGGACTCATACATGTCCATGGTGAGGCCAGGGAATGGTGCTTGAACGCTTTGCTCGAGGTCGTAGAGTTGGTCGAATTGTTGATGGCGGTTGTGCTCGAGCGCGAGCATTGTTATGGGGGGGCACTTGACTCAATGGGACTGCATGAGGTCAAAGATGGACAAGTGCTGGTCGTCGGTGAGAAATAGATCTCCTAGAGGCAGGCTCTCGGAGGATGTGGTCAGGCTTATGGACCAACAATGTCTCCAGAGAAGTCGCGCGGGGCCAAAGAAGGTCTTCGAGTGGCGTGTAGATGTGGGTGTTCTAGGTCTCTTGATGCTCCGGAAGCGATATCGATAGAGTCCGAGGATACGGACACTAGGGCCTAGACGCTTCACGGCCGTGGTTTGTCAACACGAGTTATTGATGAGGCTTGCTGAGCAGTGTCGATCAATACTGGAAGTAGCAAGGAGGGTCTGCGGGAGGAGACGGTGCCGAGGGAGGGAACGGACGGTGTACCGGTACGTCGTCGAGGTCGTGGGCTAATATCGCCGTTGACCGTCCAGGTAGGCTGTCGCTACAGGTTTCGTCGACTATCCAAGTCAACAACAAGCTGTTATGAGAGGGAGAGTCGAGAGCAGTTCTGCAAAGTGAGTCTCAGGCTGGAGATGGGGGGCGAAATCGCCGTGAGTTATAGTCTTTCATGAAGCAAAGGGTCTTGCCGAAATCAGACTGACCAAAGTCCCAAAGATCGCGGATAAGCCAAAGCGTTCCCACAAACTGGGTGGTTAGCCCTATGGGCTCGGACCCGGACCAGGACCAGGGTGTGAGGAGACAAACCCCCTGGAAGACTAAAACTTCAGAAAGAGAAGCAGTGCCTCACCGCGTCGTCCGAGGACTAGCTCGTTAGCGCTTGCATTAGCCGGTACGGGGGCTTGGAGTCCAGTATTACACAATCCTGTGCACGTCCTAGGTGGCCTTAGCCAGAAACAGCCCAGTACAGAGCGCATCCTAATGGATTGGTCTTGATGACTCGTTGTCAACGACTACCCTGCTGCTCATCCAGTGTATGCCTAAGGCTCACCAGAGCGTGGGATGTCGCTGCCGGTCCAATAGCTGCCGGCAATGGCCAAAATACAAAGGTGGGCATGTTTTGGGACCGGGGCGGCTGGCAGTACTGTAGAGCCCATGGGTTAATGGGAAGCAGCATGGAATGCATGTTTTTCCGGCCCCTCTCCTTCGTACAGTGAGCATCGACTGAGAGCAAAAGTACACCTGTTTTGGTTGGCTCATGCTGTCTTCCAGCAAGCCATTCGTGACGCCGAGAAGCATCGTAACCTCAGAGCAGACTACACAGTACACTACCCTGTCCGTGGTAGCAGTCGTTTGGAGGAGATTTCGCTACGGAGTGCCTGGAGAACAATTCCCCGGAATGAGCAAACGGGAGGCCGTCCCGCGGCGCAGTCAAAACGTGGTGGACAAGTCACAGGAGACGTATCGTCATATTCTCCTCACGGCACCAGGGAGTGGAAATGTCAGAGTGGCAGGGATTAGGCTCGAGATGCTGGATCTGGAAGAGTGGGGTCTGGGCGACGAGTTCGCGTCTGGGGACTAACACTCCATTCGAGTGAGCCGGAAGCGAAATGTGCGGTTTGGGTTGCCCGGTTCGAGCGACAAGGGAAGCAGGATGCGCCAAACAGAGAATGGGCCAACCATGAAACCCCCTTTGTGGGTTGTGACACAACCACCTCGCCTGCTGCTCCTGCGGCCAGCAGTTGAAACGCTTTCCCAAAACAGGTGTAACACGGTGCTGGTGTAGGCGAAGGCCGATGCGATTGGCGCCATCGTGCAGATGCGGTCTGCTTCCCTGCCAGAAAACGTGGCTATCAAGTCTGATCCACTATAGCTGACCTGTTCATTGGCTTCAAGTGGTCGGGGTCGCCAGTCTGTGCTCTTTGATGATGGCGCAGGGTCATTTAGTGGCGGTGACAGGGCTCCTGATTCGCTGCTTCTCCCTCCTGAGCCACAGTGCGAAAATAGACACACCGCAAGATGGCTGTGACCCCCGTCGACGATGACATGCACAACATCCACAGTCACCGACTTCTATGCAGCGAGCAGGAGCATGGTGACATCTTCTGCGCATGACGCCTTGGAGTCCATGACCCAGTCACAGGTCAATTGGTAATCGCAAAGCACGCTCACCGATGCAGGCTGCTGGTTTCGTACTGAGTACGTTGCGGCCGTGGTGAGCACCGAGCGGTGACGAGTGATTGGTGCTTGAAGAAAAGCTCCAGGCAAATTCCTCTGCATGCAGCACTCCGTAGTTCACCCCAGCCTCCAGTCTTGGCCCGCAGGTGAAAGAGCGACGGAGCAGGTGCGTGGAAGGCGGCTTCACCACTGAGTAAGACAGGATTCATTTGGTGGTTAACACGCATCGAATTGCATCCACCAAACTGAGTGCACAGTAATTTTCGAACTGAAGCCCCCATTACGCGTCCACAGCAGCAGCCCATATGCTCATCTGTCAGTAATTGACAATACCATAGCACTTCTGAGCTACGTGCGTATACCACACACGGTACACGGCTTGGTGTTGTTGCGCGCCCTTGCAAATGCTGAAGCCGCTTGAAACGCACCTGCCCCTCCAACGGCGAGCCCGGACGGCGGACGGGGAGGCTAGGCCGCAAACAGCACGTGGTAAAGGACTAACCTCCTGCTTCGTAAAACTGGTGGCCGACTCGTCAAAAGGACGGACCCATAGTTCAAGGACGTACGCAGGACTTCCCTTCACTGCATTTGGGATTGAGCCTCCCTGGCATTCCTCCTCGTGCCCTGCATTCACAAGTCACGCATCATTCACCCCCTGTTTTCCTGGCTTGCAGTCAATCCATTCCCGTCCGATACGATCAGTCCATGTGGCACAAAGCGTTGTGGTTCCCGGCACCGGTTACCCCTCTGCCCTTGTATCGTTCTTGCTTCGCAGCCCCAAGGTCCAATTGAGCACCGAGCAGTTCTTTGGCCCCCGAATGCATCTTCAGAACACGAATTCCAGGATTGACGCTACACGAGACTCTGACCATGCGCCCCTCGTAGGGCTGCAGCTGTCGACAGCGCCCAACTGCTGAGAGCTCGACCTTGCATGATTCATCCATGATATCGTCTTCGGGTCTTCTCATTGCTTGACTTGAAGGCCACATCCAAGGCTTTGAGCGCCGCTATGCCCAGTGGTGCTTGGTGGGGAAGTTGTTGCGCCCTGGCTTGAAACTTTATGCGACACACCCAATGCAGATGAAAGCGCAGAGGCATCCACCACCGCACATGTCCAGAACCCACGAGGTGTCTCAATAGAATCTCTAGAAGGTGATCTGTGGAAGTCCGTTTGGTTCCGCCAGCCCATTTTTAGGCTCGGCATGTCGCTTAAAAAGAATCGGTCTGGCATCGTGGCCTCTATCCAATCAATCGGAAAACCCCACCATTTCCTCCCAAACCGTGTCTGTTTATTGCACGTTCATCAACTGCAGCGACTCTCCGGACCGCTCGAGTTCGACAGCCTTCACTTCACCCCTGGGAGCCTATCAATTTTTTGTCGGAACGCTTTACTGGTGCCTGGTACGTGGGACAATACTCTTCCGTCCCCGCGAGGGACCGAAAATACTCACGAGCTAGGTGCCTAATATGCAAGATAAATCGAAATTGATTCCAAGCAGTGATTATGTACGGACATAAAGCATCAGGGAAGCTTCCCAAACACCTTCACTGCCAATTGGCCGAGTTGTCTTTGATCGCTTTCCTCCATTTGCCCTTTTGAGCCGGTATCGCTCTCTCGTTGACTGGAATAAGAGGGCCGAAGCCTGAGGTCGTGATCTGAAAGGGTCTGGATCGTGAGGCCATTCCAGATCCGGTTGTCGGAATATGCTTAAGGCTGCAAAATCACATGCTTTCGTCTGATAGCCGAAAAGTCAATCGAGGCTGGCTGAGCTCCCTTGCTCCTGCAGATCCTAGCACGGAGAACTGCAGAAACTCGCAGGATGTCAACCCATACAGAACAATTCCAGTAGGTAAGCAGAGGCAGATTCCCGAAGTAGATGAGTCGAGAATCTCAGCGCGAGGGGTGCGACAGATTGGGACGCAAAGGCTGGTGGCAATGCCCTGTCACGCCTGTCAACTTGCCCGTTAGTGCCAACTGCAAGCATCCTGAAGAGCTCGTATTGGAGCAAGAAGCTCGGGCAACTCATTTGACCCTGAAGATGCCAGAGACGGTCGCTTTCCAACACGAATTGGTTCGGAACCCCGCGCCAACCCCAGCGATTTCCAATATTCAGCCCTACGAGCATGAACCAACCGTCGCTTGCCCCATCCCATCTCTCGTGTTGGCTGTCTTCGCTTGTTCTCCTGCACCGCTTGACCGGAGCTTTCCAGTCGAAAACTCTCCCTCGGAAACTGCAGCATAGTTAAATCGTGGCTTGCGCAACAAGCGAGGATTTCGGGGTCTGGACTGCTTGGATCGGTCTGGTTCCTCCCCAGTTCGGGTCGACTGTAGCTGCTCGACTGCGGCTTCGCCAGGCGTTGCTATACCTTATCTGCGATTGACTGTGTCGGGTCCGCTCACTGTAGTGCCCTACCCTCGATCCGTACAACCTATCGTGGAAGTGCACACTCTCGCCATGGCGTTGTCTCTATGTCGGAAAATGCGGTCAGACATGCGCCATCGCAGGGCTCTTTCAGTCCGTATTTACTCCTTGGCGTCGGAATCCGTGCTGAAGTAATGCTTGCAAAGGTGGTTTTCCGTGATCACCAAAGAGGCATTGACCAGGCTGCTGACCCTCGACCATTTTGTCAACGACGCAAACCAAGCTTCGAATTTGTCTTGCATTCCGCAATTCTTATAAGTCACCTCGTAAACGTTGTTTTTCTTGGTTCTTCACTAACACTCTTGGTATTTGACGCTGGACGAGGGTGTCCTGCTGCTCGAGGCTGACTTCAGGCGTCGTGTTTGCGGGCAGCTGCGGTTTTCCTTACCATGCGTCAGCCGCCGATGGTGAGGATCGATCCATACAGGGTTGTGGATAGCACGCTATAACCGTGACCAAATTCGCCAATGCGCTGGGATTTTGGGTATCGTACGGAGAGGAAGCTGAACAGGCGGAGGTGAGTGCGCACTCAACCTGACAGTTTTAGCCATTCTTCACATTATCGCCGCGAAGCTAAAGGATAACCAATAGCTGTTAGGAGCTCGTCAAGAAGGGCATGATCCTGTCGAAGGATATCCCATTCTGTCTCGTCCTTGACCATGAGGGTGCCCGCGAGAATCGTGCCGTTGATTGCTACCGAACTTCCTGGGCCAGCTCCAGGAATGGCTGTTGCTTCTTGGCTCCGGGGACAAATGGCCATCCTGTCAGTTGTCATGGCAAGGTTGTACGAGAGGAGAGTTTGGCCGTTCATTTCCACTGCTAATTCCTCGTTCCCGTGCTGATCAGGACGTTGCATGGCGGACATAGCTGCTCTCATCAGTGACAAATATTTGCGATGCAACTCTGCCTTTGAGACTCCTTCTTCAAGTGGTGTCGAGAAGTGCAAGATCGGCAAACAGGGATCCTGAAACAGTGGCATATTTGGATGAACTCTGGTGTTCATGCGATCAATGAGAGGGCCCCACTCTTGGTTGTCAGAACTCGCCATGTCCTCGACGGGGAGGAACTGCAGGTGACGGTGCACCTGGCTAGCCCCGCTGTGCTCTCCTGAGTTAAAGAAAGCAAAAAGACGTGAAGAGCGTCCCTCATCCTGATGAGTCTGCCAGGCGCGCAGGCAGGCATAGGTAAGGCCCAGGTCGTCTTCTTCCAAAAGGTCTGTTTGCGGCTTATTGTCCTTGGTGGCGATGATGAAATGATTGTGAATGACCGGGTACTTGTTCAGGACTAATGTATGAGACGGGTTCGGGGCTGGGATTTGGGCGATGAGGAGTTCTGGTGCTGGAGCTGCAAAAGGATCAAACTTGGTGCCGGTCGACTTCGGTTTGGAACCCGAATCGTTTCCTTGCGGCTTCTTCTGCAGAGCGGGACAATACCGCAGTTGGAACTTTGAAGGATTCAATAAGCATCTGAAGTGCAGGATGGTGTTTGCGCACTTACTAAAGCTCCTCCTTTGGCACGAAGATGTGCAAGGCTTGTCTGAGAGAAAACAATATCCTTGGCGTGGAAGGCGGTCGTGAACTTTTGGGCCACGGTTTTGGGTAGTGGCTGCGCGAGGCCTAGCATCTTCTCCAGATCTGTCATTATGGACGGCTCTGATAGTCACACAGTGGGCGTCGCCGAAAGGCGTAAAAGACCGAGTTGTACATGTAGCTGCCCGCCGTAAGATGTCATGGAGGAACCTCGGCCCACTCTCTTGGCGATCTGGGTTTCTCACAAGTTTAGAGAGGACTGACACCCAATTGAGCTTAATTACTCTCATTTCACTTCTGGTTCACTCACCATGCTTCCAAGACTCAAAGTCCAGTATTGCCACCCATTGCTCAACGAGACCTTTCTCTCCTCCTTGAGCATAGCTCACTTCCCATGCCAGTTCTACTCCACCGCCTCTTTGCTTGAAAATGTGGGTGACACAGTAAAATGAGCGTGCTTCGAGCAGGCCGAAAACAGCAAGAATCGAGCGATGCAAGCCATGCAGCGGTTCACGAAATTCACTGGTCCAGTGCTAGGGAATATCAGTGTGGCAGCCACGTTATAGAAGAGTAACGCGTCTGTAAGACGATACGACACGATGGAAAGCCGCGAATTACTACAGACACCATACTCCTTACCCATAGCAAGTCAGTCGCGCCCTGGAAGCCATACAACAGGAAGTCAGTTGTTGATCGGGTCTCAAATGAATCTCAAATGACAAGCGTCCCTGGTTCCGCTGCAGCCGCCCGCACATGACAGCTCCAAGACGCGGGCATATCAGTGCGGCGAACAGGTACGATTCAGAAACCCCTGTGCCTCATATCTGCTTGCGCATGAACATCTCAAGGAGATTAAATATATGCTGTTCTTGCCTCCCACACATAAATCTCACGGTGGGAATTGACCGGAAAAAAGCGGACCCGCGAGCTATCCCAGAACTGCTCACTGATTCCGGCAAAGCGCGCCAATAATGTAGCACAATGCCCCTGATGTTTGCTTGCATTATCCCATATTTTCCGCCTGGTGACCCCCTCAGCATATCACCAACCTGATCTAAACACAGATGGGTGGATTCTGCGACGATGCCCACGCTCCAAGTGGTAGGTGGTCACTGCTATGGCTCTGCGAGCACGAGGAGGGGCTGTCTACATTCGTGGGCTTGCGATGCTGATGCATGTGGCAGGCTAGGATCTTCGCAAATCGTGCTCTGAAAATAGACAGTTCTCGTTTGCCGCTCTCAACCATGGCAACTAGCAGAGACGAAATTACGGAACACTGCCACACCGCGACTGTGTCGAACGCGGTCACCTTTCCCTTTCAAGACATCTTGATCCCTTCTCCCTATACTTCTGATGGCGGCAAGCGCTTCCACGTGCCGCGGAGCAGCATGCACACAAGATGAACAGAGCATGACGACAAAGCTGGGCTGCTTCGGTCGGTTTGTCGAGATCGTACTTACTGACAGATTGGTTTCGAAAAGCCACGTTCGATCGAAAAGTGTGCAAAATCCCATCCGTTAACGAAGAGCAGCTGTGCAACACCTTCATCCGCCAGCGTTTCGCAGGGTTAAGAGCAACATCTATTGATGTATTGAAGCCAATCGACCTGTGTATGGGGGGTCCCGAAGGTGTCTGCGGCTGCTCAGGTAAGTTTGCCTCCTTATATGCAGCCTCTTGTTGGAATCCTCAGGGTCTTCGGTTTGCTCCCGAACCCGTGAGAAGGAGTCTGTTTGCAGTACGAACAAGATGTGAACCCTTTCCTGGGAGTGACAGTGCAGATGTTGATTGTAGCGGCCAGTGACTCGATATGAAAACGCACTCGCTTGTCCGGGCTATGGCCCTGAATGACTTCAGCTCGCTCACCAGTCGGCACCCTCGCATTCTTCGACACGTACTGCATTTCACAGCCTGGAGTTCTCTAAAGATGCCACCTGGACTCATGGACTCAAAGTACGTGTGCCCATGCACTGATACAGGCGTCGATCGAGATCCGAGGCGTTACATACACGAACTTATTACCTTGCGCAGTCACCTGCCCACGAGGACTCTGTCGAATGCTTTCACTATCTACAACAGTCATGCATCACGAACAGTATTTTCTGACACAACTCGTGCCTGTCACCCAGCTGGAATACGATGTTCAGAAACCCCTGTGGCTACTTATAGGAGTTCGGTTCCGACGGAAGACTGTCAAAACCGCACTTCCATCCAGAGATCCATGGAGCAACCTGAGCTTTGCCATAACCTGGATCGTTCAGCCTCCCCTGGCCCTAACGCGAACCTCTATTCCTGTCGATACCCGCAGGACCATACACACATAATGCCAACAAGTAATAGCACTTTGTACAATTCATGGATGGCAAACGGAAGCGGGTTTGGCAACGCTGTGCATATCGATGACGAAGCGACCTCATCGACCTCTGCCGGGTTACGGGACACACAAGTGCGCAGTCCGACTCATAGCAATGGCACTCCCATGTTCTTGCAAGGAGGGAATGATGGCGTCGAGGACTGGCCGCCCCCTAGGGCCGCGGCTGAAATACCATTCCACACCACCCAGAGCCCGTTCCTAAACGATCCTACCTTGGCTCCTGAGCTCTCTTTCGACGACATGGACCTCAACGCCATGCTTCAGACACCCGGCAACGTACCAACATCGCGATGTGCTCCGCATGAAGTAACCCTTCAAGCCAAGTCCTCAGTTGACAACGAGCTAACAGCTTCGAATGTTGTGGACGAGCATGCATATGACGCCGGTGTGCATTGGGGCTACGACTTCTCGGGATATGCGGCGGACCATCCAATTATTTCGACATCATCTGCAGACATACAAGCAACGTCAGGGCTCGAGTTTTCCGATATCGACCTTGGATTGGCACCAGCACAAGATGCGATGGGCCAGGGTTCAATGTCGATCGACCCGTTTTTACCTGGGCTGCATGGCAGTCAACTTGGGATTTTGGATGAGAACTCCCTCTTTGCAATGGACTATGTCTCTCCCACACCGCAATATCGGGGAGCTGACGCATCGCTCACTTCGACCTATCCACTACAATATCCTGACCCGGAAGATTTCAACACTCCAGTCTCCTCAACGCCCGGCCTTACGAGCGCTACCACCACGCCGAGTGGACAGCAAGGCCTCAGATGTGCACAGCGTGACACATCCAAAGACGCTCTGCTCGTGAGACTGCGACAAGATGGGAAATCATACAAGCAGATCAAGGAGATTGGGGGTTTCGAAGAAGCAGAATCGACCCTCAGGGGGAGGTATCGCACCCTAGTCAAGCCTAAAGAGGCACGTGTCAGAAAACCTGAGTGGCGAGATCGGGACGTGAGTGAGCTTTGTTGATGTGACTGGGTAATGAAGATGCTGATCATCGTCTTATCGCAGATCCAACTCCTTCTGCAGGGCGTTACCCACTTCTCGAACTCGAATCCTATTTCTCTCGGGGCATGGCATGGTCTTGATGCAGATGCCATTCACCAATTTACCAACAAGGTGCCGTGGAAGCAAGTCGCTGAGTGGATGGAGGACCAAGGGACCTACAAATTCGGAAATTCCACGGTCAAGAAGCAATATCTGGCAGAATTGAAGAAGCGAGGTGCTCCGGTATGAAGGCGCTTGCGTGGTATCCGAGCCAGATATCTCGAGCCCGACTTTGAGTACGTGGTATTTATCGCCCCCCCAGAAGTCCACCCCAGGGGTTGCTCCCCATTGCCGACTCTTCTGAGCTCCGAATCCAAGACCTCAAGATCTATGCGACATTTGAGGCACCCCACCGATTCAACTGTATGAACACAAGGACGACACTTCGCACGTACCTACGGCACCATCTTCATGGCTGGAACAAAATGGCTGTTGTTAATAACGGGAACCTTCTCCATCCTTGTAGTACTAATTCCTGGCTTATTGCTAGGACTACTGCAAATCTACCTCCTTCTTGGACGTGTTCGACCAAGAGAACATATCAAATGCGGCTCCCCTTTTCCACGACACTCGACTTTTGCAAACAACCAGTGCCTGGAACTACCATCGGGGCTCGACAGCAGGATCCTGGTTTTTGTCGCTTTGTCCACGGACTTTGGTCCCTGCCAGCGGACTCATTTGCACGCCTGGAATTACATTTACCAAAACGAGAAGTCCTGCTGAAGACTGGCTGGTCACGCACTCAGAGGCGCTTCGACTCATTCGACTTGACTCATTCCCCGGTCGAACGCTTTCTGACGCTCAGATATCTGAGTCAGGGAGACACTACCGAAGGCCACGCGTCTACTGATCACTTGCTGCACCAATCGCCTTTCACCTACTAGACCAGCCGAAGCCTCTCCGTGGATTCAGCAATGGTTTTAAATGCGGGGAATTCGGGGATGCTGGGGATTCAAGCTTCAATGAATGCAGTGGCCTTGCTAGAGCGGGTGTTAGCCCGTTCACCGCTGAAGCGAGGGCGACGGTGCCGCAGATATTGGGCCAGTGAGATGAACCGACAATCACCACATTTCACTTGATCTGAGGATCTTAGTCTATAACTTGTTCGTCGCCCTCACCCAAGCTGGAGCTCTTGTTTGTTACCTTCAATCTACTTGCTGTACTCCAGAAAAAATGCGTCGCAACTCCGCGTCAGAAGGCCTTCTTCGCAAACAGAAGCTCAACGTACATACCTGTGCGGTGCTTGCTGTATTGGGATTCGGCTCCTTGACATATGGCTACACAGCCAGTATCATCGGAACGACCCTAGGTTGGTGCTGGCTGCTCATCGGCAACAATTTTCGAGCTGACGTCGTCGGTAGGGCAACCATCGTTCATTGAGTACTTTGATCTTGACACACGCACCAACGCGACGGATCTGATATCGACAATGAACGGCCTGTTCCAAGCCGGTGGTGTGATAGGCACAATGATGCTACCCACGGTTGCGGACAAATGGGGACGCAAGTGGGCGTGCGCTGTGGTAAGGCGATCAAGGGTCAAGTCCATGTCACATCTTTTCTAACCTGGTCACAGTCAGCCATCCTAGCGATCTTGTCTGGTGCTATCGTGCGTCCTTTTCCCCCGTCAAGCTCTTGTTGCTATCTTCAGACTCTGTTCTCCACATGTCCGTTGTTTCGATGAACCTGGTGCAGCTCTGTCTCAGGGAGGATGCTAATCTGCTGTGATCCAAGATGGCAGGATCTGTGAACGTCGAGATGTTCATAGTCTTCAGATTCGTGGCAGGAGCTGCGGCCTTCATGATCCTCGCTGCTGTGCCCATTCTCATGAATGAGATTGTGCCGGTCCATATGCGAGGGGCGCTCGTGGACGTCCATGGTGTCATGTTGGTGCTCGGTTACACCATACAGGGATGGGTTGGCTTCGGGTTCTACTTCTGGCAGAGCGGCAGCACTAATACCTGGAGACCCCCTGTTGCGATTCAGTGCTTCTGGCCGTTGTGTCTGCTGGTCGGATTGTTCTTTATCCCCGTAAGTTGAGCTTAAATAATCACTATCCCCTCCAGCAAAGCTCCGAGATACCCTGTGACCGAGTACCTCAATGGACGAGGCTAACTTTATATGTGTTACAGGAGTCACCCAGGTGGCTAGTCATGCAAGGGCGCGACGCCGAGGCCGAAGCCGTGCTCATGAAACTACACGCCGATCCCACCGACCCAAACAACGACGCCGCCAAAGCTGAGTTCTACCAGATACAGAAACAAATCGCCATCGACCGAACATTGGGCAACTCGTGGTGGCATATCTTGAGGAAACCGTCCTATCGAAAACGCGCATTCCTGGCGGTCGGGATTACCGGCATCATCCAGTGCTCAGGCGTATTAGGTACGCAGCTTGTGCCCGACAATACTATGGTCCCTTCGTACTAATTTCATGGTCGCAGTCATCAACAACTACGGGCCCTCTCTATACAGGTCCCTCAACTTCTCACCCGTCAAGCAGCTTCTCTATCCTGCGGCATGGCTGACCTTTGCGCTGGGCCTCAACGCCATGGCCATGCTTGTGGTGGACCGCTTTCCTCGCAACAAGTTCATTTCCTTCGGTGTGCTGGGCTGCATGGCCAGCTTGATCGTGGAGGCTGCACTGGTGGCCAACTTCGTGCCCTCTAACAACAGAGATGCCCTTTCGGCGGCAGTTGCGATGTTCTTTATCTTTCAGGTATTCTATGGGCTGTGTCTGGATGGCACCCAGTTCTCGTACCTGGGCGAGCTCTTTCCGACACATCTGCGAGCCAAGGGTGTATGTCTGGGGGTTTCTATGATCTCGTTGATGAATATTATTTGGCTCCAGAGGTATGTTCCGCAACAACTTTGTCATGCTCTTGAACCAGCTGTTTGCCACGAGCTGACCGGAAATTCCAGCGCACCCACTGCATTCAACACCATCGGCTGGAAATTCTACCTCTGCTTCATCATCCCTGGCACGATCGGCGGAATCGTGATGTGGTTCTGGTTCCCGGACACGAACGGCCTACCGTTGGAGGAGGTAGCAGCTCTTTTCGGCGATGAAGATGAGGTCGCAATCTACCAGCGCGATATCGAGGTTGACCTCGCAACGCATACGATTGTGGAACATCATGCTGGAGAAAGCGTCAAGGGCACTAATGCGGCGCATTATGAAGCTGACCCGCTTCCTTCAAGCGAAAAGTAAGGGTTGGTCAGTTTTTGCTTACCGGAGCAAGCCATGGGACGTCTACCCGTGACTTTCCGTGCTGCTAGGGGAGCATAGGCCGCATAGCTGTTTCGTAGAAGACACGGGCTTATCTTTTCTTATTGCCCAAGTCGTCGTCCGTCACTGTCGAGGAACGAGTAAACCACGGGTACTCGTTATCCGCATCCAGCTTGTCAACCTTTTGTAACAAGTATTTCATTCATCGCTCAATTTCAAGAGCCTCGCTTGCTAATTTCAACTTCAGACGAGGATGGCCTCCAGCCATCCAGGCTGAAGAACTGGGCCTTTCGGGTTGCAGGACATCAAATGACATTAGCGGAGTTTCCTCCGTCGAGGGAACAGTTAAGGCTAGGAATAGAGAAAGGCATGTTTTGCATTTCGGCGGTGTGTGCGACAGTCACATTGTGGTATCTGTTGTTCGTATCTGAGCAATAGAGAGGAGGCAGGAAGGAGGAAGGAGGAGGCCGGATTTGGTGTGCGTGGGCCGGTAGCGGCGAATGTATTTGCCGAAGGGCTTGGCAGCAGTGTTCAACGTCACTGCATCACCGCCACTCAGTACGACATCGTAGCACCGTCGAAGGTCCCCTGTTGGATCATGGATGCCCACATAAGCGTGAGCTGACAAGATGAATCCAGAGCTCAGGAGACAAGTAATCCATGTCTACAAAGGTATATACTACTCTGCCCCTCATGACCCAAGCCAGCAGGGGACCTGACTAGCAAGTAGAGCTCTTGGAGATGGGCAAGCACTATCCACTGGGCTACGACTATTTCAGGCCCAGACTGCATAAAGCATTCATGTCGAAAGCACATCTGCAGAACGAGGACGAAATACGGCAAGGTATCCAGCGAGCCGAGTATGTCAAGAAGGAGATTGAAGCTCTGTATTTCTTGAAGAAGTATCGGTCGATGAAGCAACGATACTCATGACCCCGGAGATGTCTGGGACGCAGCTAAGATCTGCCTTTGGCCGTCTCCAGCTCCAGAAGTATCAGCAGAGCCATATCTGGTCGACACACGTGCCACTGGGAAAGACAGGCGTACGCAAGAAGGGACAGCTCCTTTCTACTGGTGTTCTAGCCGGACAGAAGAAGGGAGCCTGATCTGCTAGAGGATGACAAGCCGTAGCCAGGAGGACGAGACCAGGTCTTGTGAAAGGAGAGATTTGCACATATCGTGACAATTTTGCACTGAAAGTCCCAAGAGGCAGTGTGCAAGCCCGGGTTAGTGTTTGTGTATGCTGCACATCGCTACTGTACTGTAGATGTCTGCCGGATAAAGTCAGGAAGACGCCTGCAGTTGAGAAGGGGCTGAGACGAAGCCAAGGCGTGGGCTGGGTGCCGCAAGGGTGGATTGGGGCCGTGCCAGGCACCTAGGACGCCCCTGCGAGGGACAAGGTACGCACCTCACTGCAGCTGAGGCACCCCGGAGGCAACCAGTAGCAGCCGCTAGTTACATACGTACTAGCAGTTCCTGTCCTGCTACTTGCTACTGCGCTGCGTATCCCACCCGGACTTCCCTCTCCTGCAGAGCGCAAGTCCAACAAACACCATCTTTCACCATCTTAATTACTATCTGCGCAGTATCTCCAGGTCAATATTCAGTCAGTCGCCCACAACAATATCACCGCGGAGAGACAGACACCCGACAGTGACGCACCACCACACCAACCGTGGTTTTCCATCCGGTCATCTGTCCTCGAGCGTGAAGTCACCCAACCTTCTCACCGTGCAGATATTACGCTTCGGTGCCAGATATCTCAATCCTCATCACTGCGACAGCTGCAAATCGAGCCTGTCTTCCTCGCGGGTCTGATGTTCAAGAAACGACGTCCGTGCCTTTCCTCCGCCCGACCCTCGATCACGCACAGCGCCGTTCCAGCCCCTCCACCTCGATCCTCACAACCGAGAAAAGACGTAGCCCGTACCTGCCTGCCTCGTTAGATGGCAGATGGTGCATTCCGGTTCCATCAGCCTGGAGCCGGGCAATATTATCCCACCCAGCACAACAACCATCGTAACCAGAACCGGCCGAGCTCCCCATCGGGCGCACGAAGACCTTTCACCAACGACACACCTTCTCCGTCAAGATCGCCAGTGAATCACTCGCTCGGCCACAACTTCAACATGTACGCCCAGAACGGATACCAGGGACAGCATGGCCTGATGAACGGAGCGCAGAATCATCAACGTTATGGAAACATGCATCTGTCAAAGTACCAGCAGCCGCACCATGCTCACCACAATGTCAACCAACACCACGCGCAGCACCATCACGGCGGACAGTTGGGCCACCAGCACAATCTCTCCTCTGGCGGCTTCCAATCTGCGACCCCTCATCTGCCCACCTACGCTCACGAGCATCTGCCCAACGGTAACGGTAATGGGATGCCTCACGACGATGTGGACGAGCCGGACAACGAGCACTGGCGGGAACAAAAACAGTTTTGGGAAGAAAGCAAAGATCTCAACGGGCCGAATCAGCGGGCGCGCACGGTGGCGCATCATTCGAAAGGCGTCAACTTTGTCCCTTTGGGTGCGGCTGCGGAGGACATGAACACAGACAATGCCCGCATTGCAACGTCGAACGGACAGATCACCAGCCGACAGACATGGGACGAACTAGATCTGGGCGGCCAAGGTCTCTGCGCGCTCTCTCCCGTGCTCTTTAACCCCTCGTACCATTTCCTGAAACGTCTCGATCTCGTATATAATCAGCTAGAATCGCTTCCCCCGGAGATTGGACGATTGAAGAATCTCGAGCATCTCGACGTCTCTTTCAATCAACTGACAGAACTGCCTGAAGAGATCGGCATGCTCACGAACCTCAAACAGCTTCTCCTCTTCAATAACCATATCCAGACACTCTGCTATGAACTTGGATTCTTGTACAAGTTGGAGGTGCTTGGTGTCTATGGCAACCCCTTGGAGCAAGGCCAGCGCGACAAGATCACCGAAGGTGGAACACGAAAATTGATCGAGTATCTCAGAGAGAGCATGCCAGGTCTGTATTATCCATCAGTCTCATGCTATCGACTAGCTGACATTTTGTCTAGAACCTCCCCCTCCGCGAGAACGAGAATGGCATCAGCTAGAAGAGATCGACGGCGACGACCCGAATCAGGATACCATCAAAGTATTGAACTACAACATCCTGTGCGACCGTTATGCGACACAGCAGCAGTATGGCTATGTCCCGGAGCGCGTTTTGACTTGGGGCTTCCGCAAGACATTGATTCTAGAGGAAATTCGAGAGATGAATGCCGATATAGTCTGTCTGCAAGAATTGGATCGAAACAGTTACGACGACTTCTTCCGCGGGGAATTGTCCATTTCCGGCTACAAAGGTTACTACGCTCAGAAGAGTCGGGCCGAGACTCTCGGTGATTCCGCCAAGTTTGTTGACGGGTGTGGCACCTTCTGGAAAGACAAGAAATATGTCGTGCTGGACACTCAGCATCTTGTTCTTGGACGAAAAGCGGTGGAGCGTCCAGGTGCAAAGGCCTCGGCAGATATGCTCAATCGAGTCTGGCAGAGAGACGACATTGCAACTGTCGTCTTCCTCGAGAATCGTGTGACCGGGTCTCGAGTAGTGGTCGTCAATGCTCACATCTACTGGGATCCCGCATTCAAGGACGTGAAGTTGATTCAAGCCGCGGTTCTGATGGAAGAGCTGTCGAAACTGACGGATCGCTATGCGAAGATGCCTCCGGCGACAAACAAACAAGCTTTCCGCTTCTCTGACTCCGAGGACGACCCCTTACCCGAGCCCGGCCCGTCGCTGTCCTATTCTACAGGTCCTCAGATACCGATGATTATTTGCGGCGACTTCAACTCCGGCGCAGGATCAGCGGTATACGATCTGTTCACCAAGAAAGGTTTGACTGCTGAACACTCTGACCTGGATGGAAGAGATTACGGCGCCTTTTCACGTGCGGGCATGTCCCACCAGTTCGCGCTCAAGTCCTCCTATGCCGCCATCGAGGGAGAGATGCCCTTCACCAACTACACGCCCAACTTTGTCGACGTGCTGGACTACATCTGGTACTCGAACACCTCCCTACGTGTGGTTGGTCTCCTCGGCGCAATCGACCCCGAATATCTCAAGCGCGTCCCGGGGTTCCCGAACTTCCACTTCCCGAGTGACCACATCGCCATTGTCGCGCAGTTCAAGGTTGAGAAGCAGAGAGGCGCGCAGAAGACCATCGATGCGGACTTTGGACCCTCTTCCAAGAAGTAGCGACGCGTGGAATTTGGGTCCATCGGATGCGGAAGGTACTTTCGTGCGTGTTGAGAGACTCTAGAGCAAACAAGATTCCGACAGCTCTCCGAAGCAGCATTTTCCTGGGGTGCAAGGTGGGCCAGAAAGGCCGGGCCGGTCAGAGGTAAACGACACATGAACTGGGGGCAAAAAACGGAGGGAGGGTGGTTTTTGCGGCAGCTGGAGTTCTTTGTGCAGCTTGTGAAGATATGTGTCCGCGGGATTCTTTCGGTCTCTCTACGGTGCTTTTCTTGCATGGTATTGTATCTATGCGAAAAACAACCAAAGTTTTGTTCCTGAGTCGTTGGACATCGACGGGATAGGCTAAACGAGTACTCCATGCGCAGTCCGGTAGCTTGCGTGTTTTTGCGCGCCACTGCGGGAATGCGAACACAACGTCCAGGCAGGTGTGCAGTCTGAAGGTGTTGGAATTGTTCAAGCGTGCTTCTTGCGCCTCTTCTACGTCGACTCTGTTCTGTGCTCTGTCCCCCGCTTTGCATACCCATCGTGATGCTGAACGGATGTACTGATTTGCCTCTCCTCTTAGGTACTGTAAAGCAGAGGTCCACAGCCGGTGGGGATTGCCGAGAAAGAATGAGAATCCAAGCACTTTGTGCCGGATTACTGGGCCTTTTTACGGAGTACATAGCTATGCTTGTTCTGAACTTGGGAGGCACTGCGTTTAAACATCGTAAACAGACGCTATACGGACCCACAATTCATACGTACGTGCTACGAGCCTACGAGTATAGCATAACATAGCATAGCATATACATACAAAATGTATGCCTCACCCCGTAGTTTCTCTATAGCTCGCTCCACGCTGGGCCCTTTGCGGCGAATTCACCATGCTCTTAGGGTGCTACCCATTGTGCGTACGAAATAATGCGTAGCACGACCCGCCAACCCGTGAAATATCTGTCAAGCATGTCTGGCCTGGTCTGTCAGGTCCAAAAGGAGTCATCGCCCATGATATTTGCTTGCCATGGGAGGTTTCCCTTTCCTGGCGTCACCTCGCACGCCGAGTTCGAAAGGTCTTCCTCCAGGAGCGAGCGGAGCGAAGCAACCAGGATCTCGCCCGCGCTTCTTTATACCCCTGTATGGAACTGGAAGAGCTGTGGGTGAAGACGGCGAGGCTCGGTACCACAGAGACCACTGGGAAGCCATTATCGTCACTTGGGAGGATCTCGATCTCGACCTCGACCTTGCAGTCGCAGGACAGCATTAGATCATGCGATCTTTCAAAGAATCAACTCCGCCCCCATCTGAACAGCAGACCAGAACGAGGGACCAGTGGCGTCCCGAGTTGCTGGTAGACTCCTGTGGAGGCTATGCAATCTGTCCATGTCTGAGGCAAAAGAGGGTGCGACCGACGATTTGATGCAACCCCCTCTGGATACCGTTGCGGCCGTCCAAGCCGAGGAATCAAGGGATTCTGAGGACTTATTCGTTGTTTTCATGGATGCAATGACTGTTGTTCGATTCCACGGCAAAATGGGCCAAAGTTCAATTCCAGGATCAACTCGGCCATCACCATCTGGTGGAATACTTGATGAACGCCATGACCCGTGTCAGATTTCGTGACACTCAGAAGGATACTTGGGTCGCCAGACCCGGTGCTGATCGACACTTGGTGGTAAAATTGCCAAGTTGATTTCCCCATGGCGCCCAGAGAATACGGCGACGAGCAAGGCTTCTGGAGAACGGGTGTCGTCCACGCGACGAAAGTCGGTCTCGTGGAAGCCAAGCATCTGGTCTCATCTCATCTTTTCAACCCGAACTCCTTCATCTGCCTCTCCTCCTCGGCCTTCCTCTGCTGGCTCAGGCGGAAGTCGCGTAGCTTCGTCTCCAAGCCGACCTTTTGGGCGACAAGCTGTGCACGCTTGTTCTGCAGTATTTCCAAGCGTTGAGCGTATTCTTGTTCTCCTGGAGCGTTTGTGGTTGAGTTCGTCGCGGCTATCTCAGCCTCCTGGGTTTGCGGCGGACTAGTAAGGCGCTGGACTTGCTGTTCGAGCGGACGAAAAATGGTTAGCATGAAGATGGACGAGACAGAACGATGATCCTGACAAGGAGGCGTTGGGGTTGTCTTGCTTGAGAGATGCTTGGTATGGTGGGTAGGGTTGTATGGGCTTACCTTCCTTGCTGCATTCTGCTGCTGGCCGGTCTTCAGGTATGCGCCGATCAATGCTCCCGAACCAACTATGCCGGCGATTCCAATGGCGTAGATCAACGGACGAATACTGCGAGACGGTGTGCCCCGTGGTAAAGAGGGAGGTACCTGCGCTGGCGTTCGGACATTGTGTTCGGCGGGTCGTGCAGGAAGGCGCGACTTTGGGGCAACGGTCGGGGACATTATCAGTTGTCTGGGAGAAATGAAGCCATCCGTGCTCAGGCGACGGCCATGTGTCTGCCGGCTTGGAGGGTGGACGTTGCAGAGGTGAGCGGCCCCCGCTGTCGTTACTCGCCTCGCTCGTAACATGTGGTGGCAGGTGGAGGGGAAGGTTACCCGGAGCGCGGACATTGACCAATGAGAAAGCAGCAACTCTGGTCTCACAGTCGCGGCAGCCTCTCCTCTTCGCGTTCTCTTGCAACAGTCGTCGGCGACCGTCCATGACACTCGACCACACCATGCGGCGGTAGCTTTGACAGAGCAGGACAGGGTACAGAACTACAATCCTAGCCCAACATGGCGGACGAGCCCGGCTCCCTCAACTGGCGTCTCAGCGCCCACCCGATCACTCTACTCACGTACCTGGGTTTCCGAATAGGTATGTATGCATTGCAATGGCTGGCTACTCATCGCTTCACAGTCGAGCCAGGGTCCCACGCATTGCTTCTCCCATGTCCTTCTGCTAAACTGACCGTACTCCAGGAAGCCTCCTCATGTACCTCTTTGGCGTCCTCTTCATCCGCAACTTCGTCCTGGTCTTCATCTTGACCCTGCTGCTTCTCTCCCTCGACTTCTACTACCTGAAGAACATTGCTGGTCGCCGCCTCGTTGGTCTGCGCTGGTGGAATGAAGTCAACACCTCCACGGGCGACAGCCACTGGGTGTTTGAATCCCGCACCTCGCAGGAGAACCAAGGCGGGTGGGTCGAGAACAAGACCGACAAGCGGTTCTTCTGGTTGAGCATGTATATCGTGCCGGCATTGTGGGTGGGGCTGGCCATTCTGGCGATTGTCAGGCTGCAGAACCTGATTTGGCTCGTTACTGTTGGTAGGTACACGGGACAAGGTCTCGTCGATTTCGAATCTTTGCTTACGAGCCGACCAGTGATCGCATTAGTCCTTACCATCACAAACACCGTTGCATTTTCACGTTGCGACAAGTTCAGTCAGGCGTCGAGTTTCGCGGGTTCGGCGCTGTCAGGCTCCGGACTGGCCAGGAGTCTCGCGAGTAATATGGTTGGCCGGTTCTTCAGATGAGCACATGGGTCAGGGCTCACCATAATGCATGAAAAGGCGCTTTGGACGGTTGATTCTTGTGAGCCATGGACGGGAGCAGGGTGTGTGGGTTATAATTTCACGGACAAGGCGAACCAGAACAGAATGCGCGCTCGAAATCTACCGCAGAGAATGGGCACCCATATCGATCGTTAGCGGTACGCTGAATTATCAGAGCAAAGTTCCTTCCACGCCCTGATCCAGCGCACATCACAAGTCCATAGAAGAACAACGTCCAATGGTTCCCAGATCAGGTCAAGTCAGGCGCAATCCTCACCTCGCCGATACATTGGATCGCATCTATGGCAGGGACACACCCAGTGGCACCACCAAACAGACCCAGTGAGGGCAGACATCTCCAACCTAGTACCAAAGATCACATGCGGAACCTATTTGACTGGGAAATCGAGTGTAAAAGGTGAGTCGTCTGCGAACGGACGGGGCTTAGGGGTACTATGCAGGAAGACAATTGATGGCATACAAGGCACCCATGCATTGCTTTTCCACCATACATCACCCTTCTCCGTCTTACAGTACAGAATGCTAGGTAGTCCGCTACTGTAGAACACTCAATTTCACTTCCTGCCATGCTCGGCGAGGAGGCGCGTCTCCATCGCCTCAAACCCTTTCAGCGCCCGTGCATACCGATGCCACACCTCCTCATTGTACCCGTCCGCGATCTTCTCGACAAACTCCTCCTCCCTCCACCTCTTGCCGATCAATTCCTCGAACGTCTCGCCCTTTTGCCTCTCGACGGCCCACACGGCTTTATACGCGGCCCCCAGGGCGCACGCATTCTCACCAACATCTAACTTGAAAACACCCTCCGAGCCGCCGAGGACTTGGCCCGCGACCTTGGCGATGGCTTTGTTGCGCGAACCGCCGCCCACGAGGTAAATCCGGCGCGGCTGGGCAGGGAGGCCGCTTGCAGGGTTAGACACGAGTTCCCGAGAGCGGAGGCGGAGGGAGAGGAATTGGGACTCGACTATGACCCTCGCATCTTGTTCAGGAGGCTGTGGGACAGATTGCTCGGGCTGAAGGTCATCGTTGGACGCGTTATATGAGTAATGCCATTCTCCCACGGGCAGGTTGGGGATGATTTCGGGTCGTGGAAAGTACAGGCCCAAATGCATTGGGTCCTTTTCGTCCGCTTGCGCAAGAGGGGCAGTCTCCAGCAGATGCTTGTCGAATTCTTGCCACGAGTTCTTCTCCTTGCCTAGCTTGTCGTTGATAGCGTCTCGGACCTTTTCTCGGGCAAGACCGCCGTTCTTGTAGCACAGCATGAACATGTATAATCCCGGCGTCGTCGGGTGGTTGAAGAAGTGAGTAGCCGGGTCGGGCTTGTACTGGCTTGTGGACATGAGAAAGGTTGTCGAGGTGCCCAGGCTGACCATGGCGTCGTTGTCCCGGAGTGGTAAGGCCAGGATTGTCGAGGGATTATCACCTGTAGAAGCGATGATTGTGCAATCATCGGAGAATCCATGTCGCTTGACGAAGTATTGAGAAACGGTCCCAAGATGTATACCACCGTCTTCAGGCACATCGCCTAGTTTCTTCTTCAGTGCATCCACTCCTGACGGGCCGGCTGTCAGTTCGAGGAGTTTCTGATTCCAGTTGCCTGCTTTGATGTCCCACAGATTCATGCCGCAGACATCCGAGATGTCGAAGGGCGCAAACTTCCCAAGGAGTATTGTAGCAATCCAGGATGAAACAAGTGTGATCCGGTGCGTCTTTATGTACTTGTCCGGGTACTTGCGTTGAAACCGCATTATCTGGGGTCCTGTGAAGCGGTGATGAGCCTTACTTCCGGTGACGTTCGCCAGTTGCGCCTCATTGCCCAGGATGGCATCGAACTCGTCGCATTCTTTCTGCGTGCTCGCATCCTGCCAATTCGGGCTGTATGGATGCGCAAAAGCTCCGTCAAGTTGTGATTCCAGCGTCCTCGAGGAATCCAATTGTGCCAGTAATTGTTCCGCATCAGCATTCCAGAAGACACTTCCATGCTGCATGCCGGAGCCGCTAATTCCCTTGACACGACTGAAATCGAGACCATTGTCTTTTAATCTAGCCAGGACAGTGTCGATGGCCTGCAGCCACATTGCCACGGGTGCGAAGACTTCATGTTCTGCTTCGTTGACAAGGACACCTTTCGTAACACCGAAGCCTTTGTTATCCGCATCGAAATCAAATTTGGCCTCGTGAATCTTTTTCAGACTCGAATCCACGACTAGCCCCTTTAACTGTTGGGTGGACAGGTCGAAGCCCAGATAAAGAGGTCCGGAAGAGGTCATGGTTATGATGTCGATCGCAACAAGCTTCTAGGTATAGACCGTACAACGACCAGACTATGCGTATAGTACCAGATGAGCGAAGAAGAGCTCGACTCTTTCATCAACAATATTTTCCGAGTGATGAAAGCAGGTGGAGTAATCGCGCGTCCGTCATGAGGGGAGGGATGCTCCGGTGGTCCTCTTGGCATGATGATATCAGCCTGAAATCGATCGGCGAACTGTGGTTTGCGCCGCACGGAGTGACTGCCCACAACTGGCAGGGGAAATTTAAGCCTGCTTCTTCTTTGTGCCCGAGGCTGCAACGTGCCCATCTGAACGCCCGTGTGCATGAGAATGTTCGTTTCCATGTTCGTGATGATGGCCGTGGTCATGCTCGTCCTCTGGTTCCGGGCTGCTCCTAGGGCTGACGTCGGCCGCAATAAAATCATTCCCAAGGCTGGCGTTCGTATCGTCGAGCTGGACGAACTTGACACGTACTCTTCTCACGCCCCGAACTTTGTTGCCACACCGCTGACGGACCGCATCCTCGATAGGTTCCATTTGCTGTACCGTAAAGTCCTTGGGAACGGCGAGCTCAATGTCCATTAGATAGTTCTGACCAGACTTGACGCCCTGGATATCTCGGATCTCGGTCTCTTCGCCGTACTGAGCAGGTTCTAGCCCGGTCGCGGGATCGCCCTTGAGTGCTCTTGTGGCAGCTCTTCGGACGTTGGACTTCACCTCACTGTCCACGGTGACATCAGCGAGCTCGAGTAGTGCTGCCTTGGTGTTGCCCCAGCCCGCCCTGATGACCATGGCAGAGATGAGGAGCCCACCGACGGGGTCTAACCATGAAGCGTCTGCAAATACGTGCGCACCACCAATAGTCGCAAGCGCCACAATGCTGGTGAGTGAGTCGATACGGTGGTGGACGGCATTGGAGGCTAGGACCGAGGATTTCCGTTCTCGAGCAATCTTCATAGCTGCAGAGTTAGGTTAGCGACCGGGATGCAAGATGGGTCCAAGCAGAAGAAAGGCCTACTAGCTCGATATAACCACTCCTTGACCACGATAGAGCCCGCTGCGAGCCACGCAGCATTGAGATCCGGCAACGTCTGTCCATGACTGTGACTGTGCCCGAGGAAGGATAAGAGTCCACCATGTGCATGCTCAGCATGGTCATGCGCATGCGCAGCAGCCTCAAGAAAGAACTGCGTGTAAAGAGCGTCCACCCCGTTCAAGCCAATCCCGATACCGCCAAAGAGCAATAGCCCACTGACGCCCAACGCACCCAAGCTCTCAATCTTGCCATATCCGCTGGGAAACCGGTCGGTGGCTGGCTTGAGTGACCAGGAAATCGTAGCGAGGGTCATGAAGTCGGAGACAAGATCGGTCAGAGCGTGGAACCCGTCTGCCACGAGGGCTTGGGAGTGGAACATGACGCCTCCTATTCCCTTGCCTAGGGCCATGCCCAGGTTGACGAACAGGCCAATCCTCGTGATCCTAACCCCGGCGTCATTCCTATTCTGTGAGGTCAAGTAGGTGTTGTCGTGCGAGTGGCCGTGGCCATGCGAATGTCCTGCATGGCTCCTGGTCTGCTGCCGGGTACTCTTCTGCGAGGCAGCCATTGGAGCGCAGGCAGTATCGAAGGATGTGGAATGAGTGAGGGAGGGAGACAATGTTCTCGAGGGCCGGAGGGTGGCATGCAGACGTCTATTAACAGCCAGGCCGCCTAATGCTCGCAGTCTTGGTCGCTGGGTGGCATTGTTCGAGCTGAGGAATGCTCGTGGACAAGTGGAAATGTGTCGCGTTTCGGCGCGGAACCAATGCGTCAGCGGCATTTGGAGATTCGATCGGGCGGCCCTGACACGCGCAGGCACACAACGAAGGGGAATGATGATAAGCTGTTCTGTATCTCGCGACCCATGCTGTCGTGGAATGCAAGGGCAGCTCACAAAGCCATGGGAAAAGAGAGGTCCGTCATCAATTGTGCACGCAATTGGACGCGTCGCAAGATCTTGCCGAGAAACAAATTAATTTTCCAGGTGAAAGTGAATGAAGTCAGAGGCTCTTTTGCTGCTCCGACTACGGACTCGCCCGGCTCTTGGGACTTCTTCATCTTGGCGAGCCACAAGCCGACACATTAAACAAGCGTCCTCTCGGTGCTCGGGGGGTGGCTCTATCTAGCCAGCAGGAGGACAACTCCGATGCGGCTAGCCTAGCTACGACGGACGGATGCTCTTCGCTAATCCTCTAGAACCCTGAATGCAAACACTTGCCCTGGCTTTTGAGCCATCAGACGAATACACGGGCTTGATCAGCCCTCCAGCTTCAATCTCTCCAGGTCCTTGATCGCCTCCTCCAACCTCTTGACCTCGCTCTCCGCATCTTCGAGCTTCTCTTGCTCCTTCTTCCTGGTCTCTGGGTTAGCTTTCTCCCACCCTGCTCCGCTCATAATCTTCTTGCTCTTGTCCGCACGAGCCTTAGCATCCTCGATGCTCTTCTCCCGCTTCTTCAGTTCCTCGGCGACATCGATCCGGCCCACGATCTTCAGGTACACAGCAGCGTCGGCGTTGATGCTTTGCAAAGCGCAGCCTGCGGGTGGGAGGGCGTCGGCAGCCGGTGGGAGGACCTCGATTTCGCCGGCGTATTTGCCACTCAGCGACTTAATTGACGTCTTCTCTTCCGAGGCGGTCTTGAAGGCGGACTCCGCGTATGTTTGGATGATAAGATCACCAGGTTCCTTGAAGCCGTACTGCGCAAGCAAGCTTCGGGCACCAGAAGAGATATCCATAATGAACTCGTACTTCTCAGCTTCTTCCGGCGCATCCAGCTCCTGCTTGAATTCAGGGTACTTGGCAATCATGATACTCTCGGTTGTATCGCCCTTTCTTCGTGGAAGTTTCTGCCATAGGGCTTCGGTGATGAAGGGCATAATAGGGTGCATTAGCAACAATCCGCCCTCGAGTGCGGTATACAGAGTCTGCTGTGCGGACTTTCTCTCATCCTCCGGCGCCTCAGGCGTCAGAATGTATTTCGAGTTTTCAATAAATGTGTCGCACAGTTGAGTGAACCAGTATTGATACAGCGTGCCTGCAGACACCGAGAATTCGCGATCCTCAATGGCTTCGTTCACCGCTTTTGTCGCCTGGTTCAATCTGTGAAGGATCCACTTCTCTGCCAGCGACTTGGGTTTGTTGTCCGTCAAAGTAGCATCTGGGCTGAAGTCTCCACCGAGCCTGCCTAGGGCGAAGTTCGTCGCCTGGTAGATCTTGTTGCAGAACCGTCGCTTTGCTTCAATTTCTCGGACGTCGAAGGCAATATCGCCTCCGCCAGTCGTGTAGTTCACAAGGGTGAACCGAAGAGCATCAGCACCACACTCCTCGACACCTTTGGGGAAGGCGCCCTTTTGATATGCCTTGGCCTTCTCAATTTCGGCAGGGTCGAGGTTGCCGCCGTAAAGAGTCTGATGGAGACCCTCCAATGTGATACCTCGGATAATGTCCAGCGGGTCGATGACATTGCCCAGCGACTTGGACATTTTCCTGCCCTCAGAGTCGCGGATCAGGGAATGGCAGTAGACCTCCGTGAAAGGCACGTCACCGGTCATCTTCAGGCCGAGCATGACCATTCTCGCCACCCAGAAAAAGAGAATGTCCCAGCCTGTCTCCAGCATAGAGGTCGGATACAGTTCTCGCATGTCTGAGGTTTCCTCCGGCCACCCTAACGTCGACCACGGCCACAACCCTGACGAGAACCACGTGTCGAGGACATCTTCGTCCCATTTCAGAATGAACTTCTTGCCGGGGAATTTCTTCTCCGCCTTGGCGCGGGCCTCGTCTTCATTGTAGGCAGCCACCCAATATGTGCTGTCAGCATCATTACTGGACTTGTCCTCCAACTCAATGTAGTAGGCTGGTGCTCGGTGGCCCCACCAAAGCTGTCGCGAAATGCACCAGTCTTGGATGTTCTGCATCCAGAAGTGGAACCGTTTTGACTCTGACTCGGGTTTTATCATAATGCGTCCGTCGAGCACGGCTTCGTCTGCGGCTTTAGCCATATCCGTCATTTTCATCCACCACTGTGGCTTGAGCACTGGCTCGATCACGTCCTTACTTCTCTGGCACATGGGAATCACCATGGCGTTATCTTCCTGTTTCGTGTATAGATCGAGCTCTTTAAGCGCATTGATAACGCCATAGCGAGCATCGAAGCGTTTCTGACCGGCGAAAGGGCCTGCGTTGGCATTCAGCGTACCATCGTCATTGAGAATATTGATGAACTCTAGATTGTGCTTCTTGCCCTTGGTAAAATCGTTGGGATCATGTGCCGGAGTGATCTTCACAGCTCCAGTACCGAAATCCATCTCCACCTCTTCGTCCGCGATGATCAGGATCTTGCGGTCGGCGATGAAAGGATGGATGGCCAACTTTCCAACGAGATGCTTGTACCTCTTGTCTTCGGGATGTACGGCGATAGCTGTATCACCAAGCATTGTCTCCGGACGAGTGGTAGCAATCTCAATAAACTCGTAGCCTTTGAAGCGGTCGGGTGAGCTGGACGATTTGTGCGAGTCGTCGCCTTTCTCAATCGGATACTTGAAATAGGTGAGTACACCGAATTCGATCATCTTGTCGTAACCGGGCACTTTGAGCTTGGTGCGACCCTTCAGCTCCTTATTGTCCACTTCCAAATTAGACAATGAGGTGCTCAGCGCAGAACACCAATTCACCAACCGATCTGCTCTGTAGATGATACCTTCGTCGAACAGGTCGATGAAAGTTTTGCGCACTGCCAGAGAACGCGTGTCGTCCATGGTGAAGGCCTCGCGACTCCAGTCCATCGAACCACCCAGTCGCTTGAGCTGCTCCGTGATGTTGCTGTGATATTTCTGCTTCCAGCTCCAGATCCGGTCGAGGAGTGCTTCTCTTCCTAATTGATGCCGAGTCTTGCCCTCAGTCTTGTAAACCATCCTCTCCACCACGCTTTGGGTAGCGATGCCGGCATGGTCACAACCAGGAACCCACGCCGTGGTCTTCCCTTTCATTCTAGCATGTCGAATCATGGTGTCCTGTAGGGCGTTCGTGAGAGCATGTCCCATGTGTAGCGATCCTGTCACGTTCGGAGGGGGGATTGGGATGACGAATTTGCCCTCAGGCTTGATCTTTCCATCCTTGGTGAATTGGGGCTTGAAGAAGCCTTTGCTCTCCCACCATTCGTAACGGCCACTCTCAATCTGTTGGGGCTGGTAGGCATCTGCGGCGACAGCCTTCTTGACCTTCTCCTTCTTTGCAGCAGCTTTGGAGGTGTCGGGCACAGTAGCGGGTGCGGTCTGTTTCTTGGACTGTTTCTCCTGGAACTTGGCCAGCTTTTCGGCTTTCTTACGCTCTTTTTCAACTGTAGGAGGCATGGTGGTCAGAGAGGAATTCTTCAAGTGCGAAAGCCAGCGATGTCGTGCGGGTAACAAGTGTATGGAAGTCTATCGAGGAGTGAAAGATTGACTATGAGACCCTGCTAGGTCTTATGAAATCCTTTCCCAGTCATACACCACTGATTATCTGGCGGTCCGGTACTCGTCTTCAAGTGAGTCATCTTTCGTCATATACTCCGATACGAGTGCGCGAGGGGAAGTCGTGTATCAATGCGGTCCTTCAGTGTCATCGTGCGTACTTTCTTTAGCAGTCTTCTCCTTGCCTGCTTCGCCCATTACTGTCTGGCCCTTGTCATTGTTCTGGAGATCCGTTCCAGGCACGTTTTGGCCCATGGCGTCTTTGGCCGCAGAACCTTTTGCGGCGGACGTGATATCTGAGGATACCGGGGGTGGAGGGCCCGACGGTGAGCCAGTCGGCTCGCCAGCTTGAAGACCATGTTAGAACAGCCCATAGAGCATGATTAGATCGGGTAACAGCCATACTTGTGTTATGTGAGGCGGCATTGAGGGCCATGTTGAAACGAGAAAGCCGTCTCCAAGCAGGAGGGCACCGAAGCAGAGGCCTGATAAGTATTTTGCTCGACTGCCTTTCGGCAGAATTGTCGCCGGAAGAAGTTTGCTCAGTATGTTAAGGAGAAGATGTACATAGAATACAGGAGGAAGGCAGCTCAACGGCACGAGGGGTATATTGGTATCGGAACGCTGCAGTCTATGTATGAGTCGCAGTGCTCAGCGGAAAATTATTGGTGACGTAGACGAGGAAGGTTTCCCGAACTCCTTTTGCGCTCTGCCTTCAAAGTACGGAGTACCCATACTCCCTTCCACCCTCAAACAACCGCTCATGACGCCCTTTCAGTCGACATTGACCTGCGTTGAGTCCCATCCGCTCAGTTCCCATCCGCTCAGGCCCGCTCCCGCTCGACTGCCATCCCTTCCTCACGCAAGGACGCTCTCGATCACGCCAAACGGCCCAGCCACAGCACTCCAAATCTTGACCACCTTTAGACCCACACTCTCCAGCAACACTCTCCACTGCTGCTCCGTGCGCTGCATGGAAGAGAACGTCGTGCGGCTAATATCAGCCAGGCTCTCGAAGCCACTGCATCCTGTGGCCGGTAGGACAGTTTCGCAGACCAAAAGCCTCGAGGTACCGGCCGTCATGGCGGAGACCTGGTTCCTGAGGATTTCGCGGCATTTACTGTCCGGAAAATCGTGCATGACACGGCGCATAAAGTATATGCCGGCTCCTGTGTGCGCGCCGCAGGCGACGCATGACATTAGACTGAACCCGACAACCGGAAGGTAGGAAGAACATGTCTCGACTCCTCCGCAGGAAAGGAGAACGTGCGAATGTTACGTACCTTTCACTGGCTGCTCCGTGAAGAAGTCATAGTCCATGACCTCGAATGTGGGCTTCTTTGCCCTCGCCTCGTCGATGATTTTGCCAAGATCCTGCACGAGGAAGCGTCCCTTGATGGCCGGGTGTGCTTCCATCGCTTTCTCCGTGACTTGGCCGATACCGCCGCCAACGTCGACCATGACCACGCCGGCCGGGCCCACTGCTGCTCCTGCGGCTTCAAGGATAGGGGTCGGGATCGGACTTGCAAGGATCCCTCCGGCACCTTTCATGGCCGAGTTGAAGCGGACAAGTCGTGCCGGGTCGTTGCGTAGGTAGGCAAAGAAATCTGTCCCGGTGGTGTAGTGCGAGAGGGTGTTTTCGGGCTGGTCCGGGTTCTTGTACTCGAGAGACTTGAGGTAGGCTGGCATTTTCCCGATGCAGTCCCAGCTGCTGTCAAAGCTGAAGAGAGTAGTATCTTGTTAGTAGCAAGACCCGACGGACGACTGCATGAAACTCACATGTGCTTGTTGAGGTCAGCAATGCCGGGCGTAGTCAGTGCCTGCGAGACAGCCGTGTGGGCATAGATCATCTCCCCAAGCTCAGCGACGATGCTGAATCCTGTCAGGACGCGCATGAGGCGTGCTGGATATCTGATTTAGTGGTGATGCCCGAAGGGAAAGCTCCTCGTCACTCAAGAGACGCTCGCACCTATCAACACCTCGTCCGCTCCAGTTTTCTGGGCCAGCTCAGCCGCTGTCATCGAGTCTCCGAGATGATTAAACAGTTCCAGCTCCAACGCCGTGCGCACAACTGCATTCAGCCATGGCTGGACAGAAGGCACCCGTCAGAGCCTCGTCCGCTTCAAACCACTCTCCATGCTCACCTGGAAAGCGATCAAGGTCGCCTGTTGCTGCGGCACGACAGTTTCGCTGGCAAGTTTGGTCGCTGCTCTCCATATCTGCTGGCGTGCTTGGTCGATTTTGGGCTTCTTCGCTCTCTCTTCGGGCGTCAGCGACACATAGGCATCGATCGAGGCATTGATTGAATCTCGGATGGCGAGAAGGCTGCTGAAGTCATCTGAAGGCGCCGCCATTGTTCAGCCAGCTCCCTGTTCACCAGCGTCGAAATTATCGCGTTATCGGGCTGGTAAATTACCTTCTTGAGCGTTGGACAAACGATAGAGTTGACCAGCCAGGCTGCTCCATCAACTGGAGGTCGACACAATTTATTGCTCGACATAAAGTGCCGTGACGCCGGGCCTCCGCCTCGAAGGAATAAGCCCCCTTGAGATTGTCCAGTTCAGGAGGTGGGTCTGATCGGGCACGGCTCGTATCGACCTGCATTGAGCGAGGCACCTACCTGCCTTCAGGCGTGACGAGACGTACCGCAGGATAAGAAGGAGAGCGTGAGATCTCGTAAATGCTGACTTGCCGCTAGCCACTTGGGCCTTGGCTGCTTCCAGGGGCATTTCAAGGTACTTCTACCTCCACGTGCTTGATATTCCAGGGAGAACAAGAACAAGTAGACTTCTCTGGCGCAGGCTATGCGAAGGTCTTGATCAAAATACGTACCTTCTGAACCTCCTCCGGGTGCTCTCCGCGCTGAAGGAGCCATCAGACGTACGGTAGTAATTGACGTAGAGTCAGCAGCCACATTTGGAGTCTCCGGAGCTACAAGTTATCTTCTAGCCAGCATAAGCCGGTGACTCCCAACTTGGAACTGCGTTGCAACGACATCGACTCAAGCTTCCCGCCCCGGAAACCGTCGTGCGTGGCTGTCGCCTATCACGGCGTCTTCAGTTTTCGCCAACTTGGTCGCGGAACACGGCACCATGGCCACCTGGTGGTAAGCGTGCTTCGACGTACCCATCGTCCCCTGTCTTGGGCCACTTCCTGCCCAGACGTTTGGAGGGAACGACTAGGTACAGTAGCAGTAAGCTGAAACGGGACGTTGTTGCCGACCTAAGAGGGGACACATGAGGCGATTTCGTGTGGTAAATACCCTCCGTGGTTTGTTCCCTTGCCATAGGGTGTTTATTCGCACGAAGAACGAGCACATCTCTGAGACGGAAGGGCGCAGCAGCAGTGTGAGGTGTACTCCGTATAGACGCAATGAATTAATCATACCAGCCATAGCGCCAGTGATCCCCAATTATGGTTTCATTTCCACCGCAGGATGCCGTAGCAGAGCAAGAAAGCGAGGGAACAAACAAATGAATATATCAGATTGAGTCGAGTGGATGGACCGATCCTCTTCCCCGTTCCATACCATCGCACGCTGCACATCGCGGCGTTCGTACATCCTTTTGATATCATACCACCATATCCTCATCACGGCCGCTAACGACCCGTCGTTACACTTCGTCATCCCATGTCGAAGAACCATTAAGATGAAATGGCGTCACAGGTAGGCTTGCGAAACCGGTCGAGTGTCAGAGTCCGATCCGGTTTTGGGACGTGGCTTGCCCTTGCGGCATTCATTCATCTTACTTGATTCAGGTGGTCCTCATAGACGGCCAATGTCTGTGTTTCGAAATCTTGACGACATTCAAGAAACGTGGTTCTGAGAATTCTGCTGTTGAGCTGCTTGCGTCCTCACAGGTGCAAAGTACGGATGGGCCATGGCTTCTTGAGCAGTAAGACGTTCCTATGGCTCTAGTTAGCTCGCACATCGGGACGCCACAGAGGATGCCATAGAAACACACCTGATGGTCATATCGCAACAACTTGTCGAGAAAGTCAATAGCCTCGGGACTCACGAAGCGCTGATTATCGGCATTGACAAAGCTCTGCCACGGCTTCTTCGGAAACCGGCTTAGTATGTCGTCGTACTGCGCGTCCAGCTCAATGTCATAGCGATCAAGGTATTCGAACAGGTCGTCCGTGCCGAGGACCTTGGCAATCTTTACCAGTTGATCCGAGTTGGAATTGCCGTGGAAGAAGGGCTCTTTTCGGAAGATCATCGAGGCGAACATGGCGCCCAAGGACCACATATCGAGGGAGTAGTCGTACTCCTGGTAGTCGACCAGGAGCTCGGGGCCCTTGAAGTAGCGGGATGCGACGCGGACGTTGTATTCTGTGCCTGAATGGTAGAATTCGGCGAGACCCCAGTCGATCAGTCGAAGCTACGCGAATGAGTCAACACCAGGAACAATCATCGCTCTCCTGTGCGTACCTTTCTTTTCGCATGGTCGATCATAACGTTATGCGGCTTGACGTCTCGATGCATGATGCCCTTGGAATGGCAGAAATCCAGGGCCTTGAGCAGCTCGAAAATATAGTAGCGCACATCGAAATCCACGAACCGTGGGTAGAGGGTCCTGAAATCGGTGTTGTCGACGTTCTCGAAAATCAGCGACGGAGTCTTGCTCTGGCTGTCTCGCACCACGTCCAACAGGGCCACAATATTCGGACCCCCGGAGAGGTTTTGTAAGATCTTGATTTCACGCTTTATCTTCTTCTTCTTGACGGGCTTCAGGACCTTGATGACGCATTTCTGGTAGTTGACAATGTTGATGCCTTCGAACACTTCCGAGTACTTTCCTCTTCCTGTAGGCTCCTCAGTAGGTGCACTCCACCTCGTGGTTTGTGCGATTGATGGCCTCACCGATCTTTCGGACGATTTCGTAGTTCTCTAGAACGCCCCACGATATCGCGACAGAGTCGTAGTCCCAGTATGACCGCGGCATGTTGGCGTTGACGTCGGCGTAGACTCGTGCCATGGCTGCGGTTGCGGCGGTCTGATCGATGTGGGATGGTGATGTATCATGCAATTGTGGGTGGAGGGAGTGGGGAGTCAGGCTGGATATCGCGGCGACTGAATGGGCGCGCTCGCTGTTGATTATGCCGTCGGACTGGCAGGCAATCAATATTGGGAGGAGGGAACAATGTGGATTGGAAGAGGTGTCGAGATGGTATGCAGTTGCGCCCAGCAGGGCAGATGCAAGATGGCGCTGTTGTGTGGGAGCCTTTGCGATCCGCGTGGGGATCCAATACGGTACCTCCGGAATTAATCTCCGAGGCGCCGTGAAGCCGAGAACTCACATCAACAGAGAATCACTCCGTAAGTCCACCGCAGTTGTAGTCGATGGCAATACATGAACACCACTGTTAACGCTGGTGCTCGCTCAGATTTCTTCACTATACCTGAGGTCCATCATGCTGACCATATCTGACATCGGCCTGACGCAAAGTTGCGTCCCCCATCGACACGATGCCGTTCCATGATCTGAGCCTTCCCTACACAACCAACCATGCGGACCTCTCGCACACCCTGGCCTTCCACGCCGAGCTAGGTTATTCGGTGGTCGCTGTCTCCCTGACCGTGACGGGAAAGCTCCCATCTCAACCTCAAGAAATACCCATCTCAGCCTTGACAATACCCAAGACTGTCACGACAGTCCTCACACGGCTCACACTGACTATCTCTGACGCAACCCAAAACCACCGCCTCACACAGTTCTCCCCAGCCTACAATCTCCTCGCCTTGCGCCCAACCACCGAAAAGACGCTCCAACTTTGCTGCACGTCGCTCGAGTGCGATCTGATCTCTCTCGATCTGTCTCAACGCCTGACCCACAGCATAAAATTCAAAACTGTTTCGTCCGCTTTGCAGCGTGGGACCCGTTTCGAGATATGCTATGCTCCCGCCATACAAGCTTTGGGGAATAGTGAGGCGAGGAGGAACCTGATCAGTGGAGCGACTCAGCTCATCAGAGCCACGAGAGGGAGAGGAATTATCTTAAGCAGTGAGGCGAAGAATGCGCTGGGTGTGAGGGGACCACATGACGTGATCAATCTTGCGCAGATATGGGGCCTGGGTCAGGAGAGAGGGAAGGAAGCCCTTTGCGAGGAAGCCGAGAAGGTTGTGAGGTTAGCGGCCATGAAGCGGACAAGTTTCAGAGGTATCATAGACATTATCGACGGCGGTGGTCAAGCAACTGAAAAAGGTAAAGACATTGAGAGGGGAAAGGAGGTCATCAACAACGCCGCGAAGCGAAAAGCATCCAACACCTCCCTAGCGGCTTCCACGGCTCAAGAGGATCAAAAATTGTCGGACGATAAACCGCTCTCCAAGCGTGAGATGAAGAGAAGAGCGAAAAAGGCGAGATTGGAAGCAGCACCTGGAAATGGTCACGATAGTAAGGCAGGGCCCGACGACGTCGGTGCTGATACAGCCCGCGCCCAGGATACCTCTGCGTTGCATTTTTCTATCAAAGCATGACCACCCTCGCTACAAGTGGCCACCAACAAGAGCTGATAAGCTCAAGAACCCGGCCGGGCTCGAGCTTCGCTAAGTGCCCAATATATAAGAAATGAAAAGAAAATAGGCTACTCTAGTTCCGAGAGTAGGTGGACTCATCCATCGCTTCGCCTCGTTTCCAACAGGGGTATAAAACTAGGTCGTCTGTAGATGTTGCATGGATTTTGGGTTTCGTCTATGATAACATTGTCGGCGCTGGGGCTCTCCTCCCGATACCCAAGGTGTAAGCGTTCTTGAGCGTGAGAGTGGCTGGATCGATAGTATTGAATGCGCCGAATGGGATCCCATCACCGGCTCCGGTAGGGCTCGAGGCGGCTTCCGCACTTGCCGAAGATGCACTTGCAGAAGAAGATGAAGTGGTTGGAGAAGATAAGGCCGCAGCTGGTACTGTGGTGGTGGTACTCGATGTTGCTGATGGTGACGAGCTCTTTGTTGTCGTCGTACTTGTCGAAGCTTGCGCTGGAGAAGCCACGTCTGATTTAGGAGGCTGGGCTTCGTTAGATGAGACGATGCTGCTAGAGCTAGAAGGTACCGTACCAGATGACGTTGCGGCCGAAGCGCCTAAGGAGGCAACGGTTAGCATAAAGCTATTCTCTTCGGACCCTGTTTCGAAACTCACTTGACGATCCAAAGAAGCCGCCTGGAGAAACAGTGGCCGTGGCGGCTGGTGGAGGGCCAGCAGGACCAGCAACTAACACACCAGTCTTGACAGCCTCCGCGGCTGGGATGGACGAGAGACCCGGTGTGATTGAGACGCTGGCAACAGCAACCGCTCCCCCAGCCGGGAGGCCGGTGGGAGGAGGACCGCACCAGCACCCAGGGGGAGCGTTTTGCCACTGAGTGACATAGGCGGTCACAGTGCTTCCTGAGCAGGCCGACACCGCGGTGACAGTGGTCTAGTTACTCACGTCAGTCGCGCCAACGGTAGACTCGAACCAGGACTTACAGTCTCGGTCTTGGTCTCGGTGGCGGGGGGTGGGCAGTTCTGAGCTGGGCAGGTCTGAGGTGGGCATGTCTGAGCGGCAACTTGGGTCGTTGGGGGAGCTTGCCACTGGCTCGCGGTGTACTGGTTCTTGCCACCCTGATCCCAACCCTGACCTTGACCACCCCAAGAGCCACCACCTTGGCCACCACCTTGGCCACCACCGCCTTGACCTCCCCAAGAGCTACCGCCTTGGCCACCACCCTGCCCACCATCTTGCCCACCGCCGAACTGGCCTGCACCGCCAAATCCGCCAGAGCCACCATCACCGCCAGCGGAAGCCTGATGCCAAGGTTAGCCAAGGTCCAACACAAGACTTGGAGAGTCGCAGAAGTCGACATACTTGCGCCAGGCAAGCGGCCAGGATTGTAAGAGCAAAGAAGGAACGGAATGCCGGCATCGCGTCTGAGTATGTAAAGCTGTTCTGTTCAAAAAGGAATGTCGAAAGGAAAGGGCAATTAAATGCTGGACCAGCAACACAATGAACGAACGACTTGTTGGGAGAAGGAGGGATAGAGATGGAGGTGGAGGAGAGAGAGAGTAGAAATGCGAAACTCGGGCCTCTAAATGGACATTTTGAACCTGTGAAGACCAGGGGAGAAGCGACTACCGGCCAAATTGAAGGGGAAGAGCTGCTTTCGGCGTCATGGACTTCCGGACAGCGGCTTCAGACCACGAATGCCACGGAGTGAGTTGGCGAAATCGACGGCGAGGTCAGCCGAAGTGCTTGCATCCGCTGGCCGCACGGTCGCCATTGGGCGAAGCCTTTTCTCAAACACATCATGCGACGTTTGGATCTTCAGCCAAGGTCTCAGAGGTCAGCCATTCAGTGGCTGTACCGTGTCAGGTTGAGGTGAAAGTGTTGCAGAAGCCGTTTGTTGAGACAGGGGGTGTTTCATGCCTGGGCGCTTGGCCAAGGAGTGCGATTCGTCCACATGGATGGGCGCTCATTGGGCAGCCTTACCACGTTCTAGATTCTAGATGCGCTAGTCTACAGCCTCGCACTCCTGCCGCGACGAAGCGTTGCAGTATCCACCAGCGGTGTCTAGCCATTCTCATATCGCGTGCGCCCCTCGTGGCTCCTACACAGCATTCCTATTGCTACTTGTCAAGCTTTTCCAAGACCGCTTGCACTTTAGCGACGAGCTCCTCTGCCTTGACAAGTACACCGTCCTTTTCCGGGTGACCGTCAGGGAGGCCCATCTGCTTAACCTTGACCTCTCCCCGTGCCTGCTCGTCCTCGCCAAGAATGACCGCAACAGGCGCCGCGGCACGGTCTGCGAGCTGGAATTGCTTCTGTAATTTGGCCTTCTGCTTGGAGAACGTTTCTGCCCGGAGACCTGCCTCCCTCAAAGCAGCCAAAATGTCAATACGCTCCTCGAACATACCGCTGAAGCCGGAACCGCCGAATGCCATGATATATGCATCGGTTCTGTTGGGCTTAATGTAGCTGAAGCGCTCGCCCTTGGCCATCCTCGCCTTGGTAATGGCAATTATTCTATCGATGCCAAAGCTTACGCCAACACAAGGCATATTGGCACCGGGCCTAAAGCGTTCGACCAGGTTGTCATAGCGACCGCCAGCCGCGACAGAGCCGACGCCAACTGTAGGATCGTCTGACCTATCTTCGTCTTCAGAGGCTTTCTTCTTCTCCTTTGGTCTCCTAGGGACACCGTTCGTGCTGCCATTCGAGGTCACGGGAGCGTCACTCGAGGCTGACTCTGTCGAAGCGACAGGAGGCATGGGGGGCGTAGAATCTTCGACGGTGGCGGGGGCAGGCGCCTTTACACCGGCAGATCCCTCTGTGACAACTTCATAGATGACCCCCGTGTAATAGTCGAGCCCGCGTGCTAATGAGAGGTCGAAAGAAATTTTGTCCAGAGCCTTCCATCTCTGTAAATACCGCATCAGCAGTTCCATTTCTTCGATCCCTTTCTTAGCCTTCGGGTTGTTCATGAGAGCTTCGTCCTTCTGCAGTTCCTCGAGTAGTTCTTTGCCGCCCTTCCTCGTGACGTACGTCCGAATCTTGTCCGCGACGGACTCGTCAAGACCTTTCTGCTCTACCATTTCCTTCTTGACCTCCTCCCACGGCAGTTTGTCCAATTTGTCAACCGCGCTGGATATTGTCCTCAACTTGTCCTCCGGGACACCGCACACTTCAAAGAGCCCATCCAGGATTCTCCGGTCATTAAGTTTTATTGTGTATCCGGTCCACTCCAACGCCTCAAAGATCTTGACCACGCAGGAGATGATTTCACTGTCGTTGAACATGGGTGCCGTCTCGCCAGCAAAGTCGATGTCGCATTGCCAAAACTCCCGCATGCGCCCCTTGGATATGGCGGGTTGATCCCTCCTGTAGACCTTGCCAATCGCGTACCGCTTCGAAGTCTCCATGTCTGGATTCATGGCTAGCCATCTGGCGAAGGGAACGGTCATGTCGTAGCGTAATGAAAGGAGCTCCCCACCCTGATCCTGCAGGTCGTAGATTAATTTCGAGTCTTCGCCATATTTGCCCTTTAACACCTCTTGCAACTCGAAGACTGGCGTATCCAGCTCCTGCGCACGATATTTCTCGAAAACGGTCTCGATCTGACGCCGAATAGCTCTTAGGAGGACAACATCATCGCCGAACCAGTCGCGTGTGCCCTTGGGATTCTTGAGCGTTTCCTTGTTCTTGCTCTTCTTCTCTTTGGCCATCGTGGCACAGGTTCTAGTGCAATAGCTTAGACGGACAGGTTGGAGCGACGCGCGTACAAAATTTCGGGTGATCAGTGAGGACGTGCGCCAGAGTCGCAACGGACCGCACATATAGTACTCGGGGTAGTATGACTGCCGCAGGTAATGGTTAGAGTGAAGTGAAATGTAACTAAATTTGAGCATGCAAGTCACGTGCCACGTTGCGACTCATAATGAGCAGGTAGGCTTGTATGCTCTGCTGCATGCTACAGCTTACACCTTTTCACCCTCGACAACTTCACCAGCTCCATTGTGTTCGGCGGGCTCTACTGGGTCGAGATGCAACGGTATCCCGTTTGATCAACTAGCTCTGACGACGACGAGATTTGCAGCGTACTAGAACTGGCGGGGGCTACTGCGAAGGAAATCTGATCGTGCACGACCAAGAAGTATTTCTTTGGAGCTACCTCAAATCTGCTACCTGGATCAGGGATACCTGTTGTCAAGGGATAACCTGCATGAGCCTCCATTTTTGTACTATCGCAGCTTTTAGCTCGATCACTACCACGTAGTCGAACCCGGGATGTGCCCTGGGCTGTAGCTGCCTCTCTGCGGACTGCGCAACGCACCACCAATGATCCCGGCTGGGCTGCCGTTGTTCTTGCCTCTGCTACTGCCGCTGCCTTTTCGACCAGCGGTATCGTACTCCGTCGTTGTCGGCATAGGAGGTATAGGGTCCGCATCCTCAAAATCAGCAGAGAAGTTACTAATTCCGCCGGCTGAGTGGTTGGTGTTGGATCTTGGTCGGCGTTGATCAACGGTGGGAAGAGTCTTGGCGTATGCCGCAAAGGGAGAACCTTGGACTTCTGGGATGACTGGACTGTTGGGAAATGCTTGAAAGCTGCCGAATGCGTAGGGACGTGCGTGCTGCGGCAGGCTACGGGTGCCTGGCAGTTCACCTTCTGGCGTCAGAGGACCGCTGTTACTGAGCATCATCTGCCTATGCGCCATTTCCTGCCTTTCAAGGATATCAAGCTCGCGAGCGTTGCTTTCCCATCGCATCTTTGCGCCTCTTACCTCCCGCTCAAGGTTGAGAATCTCTTGGTTCAACTCGGATTCGCGCTTCTGCTGCTCAGCGCTTCTAGCAAGTGATTCAGCAGCTTTCCTTTCCTTTTCATTGAGACCCTCGACATTGGCATGGGTGATTCTGTCGTGCTGCTCGGTCAGCTTCGAGTTGCGGCCGGACAGGCGTTCTTTCCGCGCGACGATCGTGCTCAATTCCTGGTTGACACAAGTTGTATCGTCATTTGCAGCTGCACGAGCTTTCGCCAGAGCTTCGTTCGCTTCCGAGAGGAGGTTCTGCTGCTCGTCGTGTGTAACCTTGGCGGTTGCGTAGTCGTCATGGTCATCCTCGGGCGTGGAAACCAGATTTTCAAGGGCAGCGCCAAGCTCCACGTTGGCGTCCTCAGTCTGCTGCCGGGTCCGTTCAGCTTGCCACAACTTCTGCCTCTGCTTGCTATCGTCGCTGGCGATTTTCAGACGAGCCGTGAAGTTTTCCACTTCCTTCTCAACCTTGGCTTGTGTGCTTCTGTGCTGGCGCTTAACCTTGGTGAGGCGATTACGGGCTTCAGTTAATTTAGCTTCGCCTGTCGCAATGGAGTTTTTCAAGGTGGTCGTGGGCGAGGCAGGCGCAGTCGGTTGAAGGGCAGATACGGGCGCCATCGAAGGGGGTAGATCCTTGTCCGAGAGCATTGGGGTCTTGACCATAATAGAGGCAAAGTCCTCATCTCCCGTGCAGTCGATGAAAGTGCAGGTATAGGTGCAGTTGGGCGCTAATCCTGATATTGTTCCAGTCCAACGAGCGGTTCCGTCGGGTTTGGAGCGCGTTACCGGCGGGTCTAAAGATAGTGCGTGCCATTTCGCTCCGTTGATGCGAACGTAGAATGGCCGGCAATCTGCTTTCCGTGAGGAGTCTTGTGGCTGCGCAGATTCGTAGGTGTAGGTTGCTTCAAACATGATGGACGAGGGTTCTACGTTAGTGATAGACACCAGGTCGTGGTGGGTTGCTTCGAAGGGGCTGCCTTCCTGTTTTACAACGGTTGGTAGTGCTTTGTTGTGCTCGACCTCCCTGAGCACATGGACTTTGGTGCTAGCAAGCGCAGCCCAGAACGGTTGTTTGCTTCTGACATGGTTCGCCTGGCGCCTGCGTTTCTTCGCACTTATGCTTTTGTTATCCTTGCCATCCTTGAAACCAGGCGTGGGAGGCGGTTGGTAATCGACCGAGGACGACACCCCCGCCGGAGTCGAGCCGTCCAGAGCTGAAGCGTCAGATATGGAGCCTGCAGAGGCTTCCGTATCTATTCGTTTTGATTTAGCGGACCCGGTGGAGTATGAAGAAATGTAGCGACGAAAACTCGCCATTCCACCTTGAGCAATGATATGTATTGCAAAAAGACTTCGGATATAGGACGGCGGCCCGGGGCTATCCCCAAAATCACGATCTGTCGGAAGATATTTCAAGTATTCCCATAGCCCGGTCTGAGAAAGCAGGTCGACCGGTACCAGGTTCGAGTAGAGGAAGCGGCGCACGTCCCTGCTCCGAGCCAGATGCAACAGAAGCACGCCTGCAACGCAGAAGGTGTTGACCCTGCTGGTTTTACCGGAGCTACCATTGCCTAGAGTGATGGCGATTTGTATCTGGGCCAAGTCGAGCGCAAAATTCTGTGCCCAACCCCACAAGCAGATCCATAGTCCAAAGATAATTGTGTCCACAATCCCTATAGTGCTGAAGTTCGGAACTCCTGCCGATCCCTGGAAGATATCGAGCAATGACAGCAATGACGTTGGGGTACCAGCACCGCCTCCTGGCATCAGGGTCAAGGATGCGAACAGGGCCTGAACGATGGTCAAGATTACCGAGGGGAGAGCCAGCAGCACAATCAGCAGGGAGACGGTGTCAGTAGCTGGCCGGGATCGCAAGATTGTCGACGCCAGATGGAGGACACTGATGTCTTGAGCCTTTGATTTGGAAACCCCCATGTCGCCTCGTCGTTGATGTAGCATAGAAGATCCATTCGCCTCCAACTTGATATCTTTCTCTTTCGCCGCGCCTGAATCCGTGTCGCCAACCACGGATTGAAGGTTGAGCGCGGGTCTTGAGGGATCTTGTTGCGTATCCGAGGCTGCTGCCGATCCACGGTCGCTGCTTGCTGTGCTCACGGGGTTCTCGGTAGGACTGGGCTGAGAAACAGGCTCGGATGGGACAGGGCCCTTTGCGGTGCCATTGAGGTGACCATTCGACTTTTGCTTGGTGACACGTTTTCCGGGTCCTACAAGACCATTCTCATGGCGGTTGTTATGCTGGTGCTTCTTCGCCGCCGGGTGCCGCGGCATGAAGGTCTGTAGAACAGGCGAAGGGCTCCGTCCCAGTCGGCTTGGTGACTCTCTTCGGGTCAGCAAGCCAACTGGAGGGATCAACGTTCGGGTAGGCCTCGGAAGGCGAAAGGGGAAATCGGCGGGAAAGGGTGTGCGTGGAGGACTACGCCCCCGTCTGTATATGTCGATAGATGGTTGGCGAAGGTGGTGGTAGCGATAGTGGCCACGACCTGAAAATGCGAAGGGGAAGAAATGGAAACGAAAGTGAAAAGCTCAAATTACACGACCTTGGGCCAAGTCAGAATCTGGATGTGCAGTCGTTGCACCACCTACCCACTTGACAGCCGTGCGTTAGGTGGTTCGGATTTGCTGGGCAGGCATCCTCCCGGTTTACATACAAGCAAAGAAGGCCAACCCAGCTGGTCCTTAGTGCCGCCCGCAAGTGGCTTGCTGCACCCTACGATCGCCCATCGTCATCATCTTCAGCCTTTCTTCACGGCTCACATTGTCGTTTAATTACTTTTGACCAAGAATCCATCTACCCTGGCAGGACTGCCACCGTACTCCCCGCGGACAACTCTGTCTGACCTAACAGGCTTCCAGTGGCATGAGGCCATGGGAGACAGATGCCATGAGAGCGAGTGACTGGTTACTACAATCAAAGAGGGGCTGCGGGCTTGCAGAAATCGAGCAGATGTGGGTTTTCGACCTCGAGGCCTCGAAAGCCCATTCGCACAGGAACCTCACCCATCGCCAGTATGAATCCTGCCCAGCTCTTCCTGAACTACAACAGTCGATTCATCCTTGCTGTTAGCTGCATGAACATACAAGCATGAGTCCAGCACATCGGATTGAGTCAAGACCGCTGTATGTTGTTCATCCCCTTTCAATGTTCGTACCCGGTCTCGGTCAGCCGGTGCTTCCTGCACGCCCATGACTGAGCATGCTGCCATTCGCCCATTTAGTTAGGCGCAAACCTGAAACATAAAACTCTGCAGAGAGTCTGCCCGCTTGTTCCTGCCTACTGGGTAGACCTTTGGAGCCACTTTCCCAGCTAAGCAAGCCTGCTGGCTTGTTTGGGGGCCTACGTGGAGAGCGCAGAGTCGAGCAGTAACCACCCCACACCACCCCTAGGAATAAAGGCGCCCCTAAGCATTCTTTAGCTGCAGCGCATGCACACAAATTGTCCAGACGGAGAGCCTCTTGAAATCTGCCACTTGGGGTTGCCGATGGCTGCCGACTCGCTCAACTGGCTTGCCTCATTATGAGGTGCTGCTGCAATGTTGTCCTACCCCTCTCGAACACTTTATTCTGCCCTATCCTGGCGCTATCCGTCGATCATGGACCAAGAGCCTGCTGAGGAAGGTCTTGTTACGTTTTAGCGTCCCATTTCCTCAGTGGAACTCACTCTTGCCTGCGTGGGCTTGTTGACAGGTGAAAGAATCACCGACTTCTCGCCGCAGGCACCTCGATTTGGCCCCTCCAAAGAAAATGTTCAGCGGATTGCGGAAGGGGTTTCGCCATACACATTAAGCAAATCATCCGTGTTTGGCTTATCGTTCGTTGTCGTCTGGCTGCTTTGTCCGCATTCAGCGCTACCGCCTCAACCTTCACGGACTACTGTATTGTGTGTACTATGTAAGCTTTTCCAACCTTGTCTCAACATTCTAAAGGGAGTAGTAGGGACGTCCTACGAGAGTCAATTCCGATCGGGTCGTTTTCATACAAGTATCCGGATCCTGGCGACCTTATGCAGTTGATCCCTGACGGCTTCCCCATAAGGTCGGCTTGGCTTGCGCTCACTTTCTTAATACCTCATCTATGCACCCCGTATTAGAGTCGGTGAGCTCATCTACCGTGGTAGTCCCGCGGAACTCGTTCGATGACCAGACAGGAACTCCCTATACGCGCTTAGTGGAAGAGGCGGTCATCTACGAGAATATTCATCATCGAAGAGCATTGGACCTTCAACGGAGTGTTCCACTACCGCATCCCCACACACCCTGCAAGATCCCTGTTGATGATCAACGAACGTCTATTCGAACATTCACATTTCCTTTTGTTCGCAGCTCATTTTTTCGCAGGAAACACAGTGTATCATAGCAATCATGGGGTGCGATAACAAAAGAAGGGCTTGGTAGCACTTCGTATCGACTCCTGATCGGTCGTGTCGGACACAACTGATGCAGGGTGCCCGAGGATAAGAAGAATGGTCACACGCCCTTTGAGTTCCTCTGTCGATCACATCGGCATGGCACTATACTGTAGTCCAATGCAAGCAAGCAAAATCGCCGGACCACTGAGAGGCCGAGCAGGGACAGATATGACAGTCAAGCTTCTCCGAACGTTGACCGCAGTTGTGACACAGGTGTGTACAGGTCGGGTTGTGATTGCCCACAGCCTGACGCCTATCCAAGTAATGAGGTGATCCAGCCTCCTCGACTGACTTTTCGCTCACAAGCGACTTAGCCTGTAAAGGATCATGATCACTATGACTCGCTAGGTCGCAGGATCGGCGGCCTTGTGCTCGGTGAGAAGCCCTCGAGAGAACGCTACACGAGATTGATATCAGTCACTAGTATGTCAAATGCATATGCCGTATTGACATTGTCACCCCGGTTGAGATTCTGCGAATGGAGCAGTCCTCAGATTCTACCATCATACGCACGGTCAGTGTGTACGCAGACAACGCCAGAAATTGCGAAAAAGGTAGGACTCGGGTAAAGCCGCCGGCTCTGTTAAGGGAGTTTCGATATGTATCCAGGCATAGAAGAGATTAATCCCTTCTAATTACAGCTTGTAATCAAGGTTCCCTTTATCGATATGCGGAGACGAAGAGAATATACTTGATATTGGTGTCGAGACATTGTATTTAGGCCGGATCATGATCTTCCTCTCTACGCGGTGCGGAATACAACGCCACCTAACTAAGGTAACATAGCTATTCCCTGGCACTAAGATGCACACAGAGCTCCCTCACGGGACGGAGACCAGAGATATCCCTTCAGTCGCTACTGTAAGTCGGCGGCAGCACCGATTCTTATTCATATCTTACTCCGGTCAAGACCCTCGGTCTCCTCAATGCGGTACACATACTTCACGGCACTAGCCTTGCCATGCTGGAGATTCTCCAGCCCAGTCTGCACGCCATTCAACCCGCCCGGCACGACTTCATAGGGATGCCCGCTGAACCAGCCCTCCTTGAGCCCCAGGGCGAAGAGTCGGAACCAGGCGTATCCGAAATCGCTCAGATCGTCCGGCACTCCATGCACGGACCCGACGGTCGTGAGCGTCTGGTCGATCGAGTCCGGAATCTCCTCGTACTTCTTCCCGGGCAGCACCAGACTGATGTGCCCCTTGGGATCGAGCACCTTGCAGACATTCTGGTAGCTGCCCTTCTCGCTGACCGCGTCGAACGCATACATGAGTTTCTGGCCACTGGGGACGGCGCTGTGCAGGGCCTGGACGACATGCTCATCCCCTTTCCGGTAATCGACGACGACATCGCCCTTGGATTTGTCCAGCAGACCCTGCACAAAGGGGATCCCGCGGCCCGCGACCGCGATGATCGGATGGATCTTACTCCGGACGAGCAATTTGACGGCAAATGCGCCCACAGCGCTCGCCGCGCCATACACGACCACTCCGCCCGCGAGGGCGTCCTTGCGCGCCTGCGAAACACCGCCGACCCACGGCTCCGGCAGGCCCAGGCGACAATACAGCCCCACCGCGGCGGTCATGGCTGCTAGGGGGATCGTGGCGGCCTCCTCAAAGGACGTCGACTTGGGTAGATGGAACGTCGTCTTGGCCGGCGCGATCGCATACTCGGCAAAGGAGCCGTGCTCGGTGCGCATCTCATGGAAGGCGCCCACCCGGTCGCCGACCTTGAACTCGGTCACCTCGGAGCCCACGGCCTCGACGTACCCGGCAATGTCGTCGCCCGTGTTGAGGCCCTGCGAGCCCTTGACCAGGATCGAATACTTCCAGTCCTTGGGGTTGGTGCCCGACACGACCACCTTGATGAGAACCTGGTCGGCATTTGGCTTGGGGACGGGAATGTCCTTGATCTGGACGTCGAGTTGGGACTCGCCCTTTTTGTAAACATGTGCGGATTTCATCTTGGCTGCGGGTCGAGACCGGGATGGAGTGGTCGTGGTAGTGGTGCTGATAAATTTGTACTCGTACAATCGTGGACGTCGTGGAAGCGTGAGCGTGAGCGTGAGGCGAATGGATTGGAACGGTACAGGTACTCGTACTGTCCTCAGCGATGTGGCCAGGGGCTGAGATTGAGATATCTTAGTCGTAGAGGCACACACGAGTACTTTGAAAGGCATAGATCACATGTGGTACTGGATCTGGATGGATCTTCTCCTCCATCGGCAATGCATTATTAATACTGCCCTGCTATCTTTGCATCATGAGATGTGTGGCCGCTCGGCAAATCCAAACTGATCCTAATACTGGCTGCTGGCTGCTGGCTGCTGGTTGCGTTCTTCTCACCTACCGAGGCGGGATGAGGGGAGCTGAAGCCGTTTTGTGGAGATAGGACACTGGCCATGAGCACGAGCCGAGCCAATTACTTGTGAGCCCTGCGTATGGTGTCATGGTGGTGACGGCGTGGTGGATGGAGGGGCAGGGAGGGCACTGTGATGGACCGAGGTCGGTGCCGGATATACATAACTCAATGCCCTTGGGCGAAGCGGTACATAGTGGGACCCTCAAGTATTCCAAGCATCTTGTTTGAGCACGCTCGTGACGCTGTACATGGGAGCAGTTTCTTTGGGTTGTGTTTGCCATTGAGCGAGGGACAGGGGGAGGAACGAGACGAGAACTTCTCCTTTGAGGCCAAAGTCGGACCTGGAGCGAGCTTGAATCGGAGGACTCGGGATAAAAGTCTCACATCAGTCACTACAGGACAATCACCCAACAATGGCACAATTGTTTCGATCCCCGTGACATTACCACCCCGCGATTCACGTAGAGAGAGGTATGGCAACTGATCTTCTTGTCTTAATTATGTTGCTGTCATTTATGACTCCCAACCAGTTCCTGTCAACTGGCCCCGTATATCTCCCGTCGTGGCCAAGGCTGTAGGGGGTAGCCTTGCACACCAGGTCGCTTCTGCAGACTCGAGCGGACGAGAATCATTCTTCTTCCACGTCTCTGAGTTTCAACGGCTGCGTCCTAAGTGCACGTCTGAAGTCGTGTATGCCGGACAGGCCTAGTTTAGCTCAACTTACCACGCTCAAGACACCCAGGTGGAAGTCCCTTAAAGATTATGCCCCTGCTGATGACATCGAAGTCGATCCATTCTGCGAAAGCCCTTACAGACCACGAATCGTTGCCTTCTCTGTTGGCTTGTGTCTGTAGCTCGGATTTTAGGCGGAAGAGATTCGAAATCTGAACAATCAGTAGACACGGAAACAAGGCAATGTCTCTGTTGGCACAGGTTGATTGAAGAACAAAAGGAATCGATTCGAGGACTGATATGTATCTAATTACAATGAGACACACTCGTTTGACCGACCGCTGCAATCAGTTTGCAACTTGTCCTGTTTGTGCCTCAATTCGAGCGGCGTCGTCCTTTTCTGACCGAGCCAGAACATTGTACAAGCAACTCTTCCACCATCACATCTGTTGACGGCTTAGCCTTGCTACTGTTACGTTGCGCGGACCACACGTACCTATGATGTGAAGCTCTTGGTGAAGTTTTGGACAACCTCCTTCAGTTGTGCCTCGAGATCCTTGCTGAGCTGGCCTTCCTTGTCGATCTTCGCCAACAGTTCTGATTGATCGCTCTTCAAGTGTGCAAGGAAGTCAGCTTCCCACTGGAGGATCTTGCTCACGGGGACGCTATCCAGGTGACCGTTGACACCAGCGAAAATGAGAGGAACCATTTCGTTAACACCCATAGGACTATATTGCTTCTGCTTCAAGAGTTCAGTGAGACGTTCACCACGGCTGAGGGTTTGCTTGGTGGCAGCATCAAGATCGGAACCGAACTGGGCGAAGGCGGCGACTTCTCGGTACTGGGCCAAGAAAAGCTTCAGGGAACCAGCGACTTGTTTCATGGCTTTAAGCTGAGCAGCCGAGCCGACACGAGAGACGGAGAGACCAACGTTGATGGCAGGTCGGACACCCTTGTAGAACAGTTCGGCTTCCAGGAAGATCTGACCATCGGTGATTGAAATGACGTTGGTGGGAATGTAGGCAGACACATCACCACCCTGGGTTTCAATGACGGGAAGAGCGGTCAAGGAGCCACCACCGTGCTTGTCGTTCATCTTGGCGGCACGTTCCAAAAGTCGAGAATGGAGGTAGAAGACATCACCGGGGTAAGCCTCTCGCCCAGGAGGACGACGGAGCAAAAGAGACATCTGACGATACGCCACAGCCTGTTTTGATAAATCGTCATATACCAAGAGAGCATGCTTCCCGTTGTCGCGGAACCATTCACCAATGGCAGTCTTGAAGATAAGAGTCAGTAAGGATCGATCAAATTGAACAAAAGTAGTCAAATGAATAGGGGAGCAGCTTCGACGAGTATACTCAGTCCGGCACCAAGAAGGTGGGAAGTGTACCCTAGAGACGGTACTCTACTCGCCACTGCGTTGAGGGGAGATGGAAAGATAAAAGGAACTTACTCCAGTGAAAGGAGCGATATACTGCAGAGGAGCGGCCTCGGAAGCGGTGGCGGCGACGACAATGGAGTACTTCATGGCGTCGTTCTCCTCAAGGGTCTTGACGAGCTGGGCGACAGTGGATCGCTTTTGGCCAACGGCAACGTAGATGCAGTAGAGTTTCTTCGACTCATCATTGCCGTTGTTCCATCTCTTTTGGTTCAACATGGCGTCCAAGGCGACGGCGGTCTTTCCGGTTTGTCGATCACCGATGATCAATTCACGCTGACCACGACCAATCGGCACCATGGCGTCGATGGACTTCAGGCCAGTTTGGACCGGCTGGTTGACGGATCGTCGAGGGAGAATACCGGGGGCTTTGAGCTGGGCACGACGTCTCTCGGTGGTCTTGATCGGGCCTTTGCCATCAATGGGTTGACCAAGGGCATCAACAACACGACCAAGCATGGCCTCGCCGACAGGAACATCGACCTGATATCGTTAGACGCGGTAGTTCACCTCGGAAGTACGGTTCATCTCACAATCTGGCCAGTCCGCTTGACAGTTTCACCTTCTTTGACAAGACGATCAGAACCGAAAAGCACCACACCGACCTGACCGGCTTCCAGGTTCATGCACATTCCCTTGACGCCCGAGGCAAACTCGACCAACTCTTCTGCTTGGACATTGCTCATGCCATGGACACGGGCAATACCGTCACCGACGGACAAAACACGGCCAGTCTCAGCTAGGCCAGCCTCTTCTTGCACACCCCGGATTCTCTGCTCGAGGATGGACGAGACTTCGGTAGGGGAGGCTTTGGCATCAGCAGCGTATGATCGCACTTGTTTCGAGGCGGCATTGAATGGGGCAGGGGTGACGACACGGGACTGCAAAGATTTTGATTAGCTTCAAAGTCGAGCCAGATGCATCGGAGGAGCTTCGTGCGCTGATGTTGAGCTTGAAGGGAGCGTGAGAGAGCTCATTGAGCGTGGTGCAGGTGTAATCGAAGCTTTGCTAGAGTGCTGAAAAGGATTTGAGCTTACAGCAGCTATTCTGCCCGAAGCAGACAGAGCACCGGCAATGCGGCCAGATTGGCGCAAGACGTTCCTCGACATCATGTTGCCTACTCGAGAAGCTGAAAAGGAGGACTTCCGAGAAGCAAAGCAAGGGATGAAATGAAATGGAGGGAGTGGAGAGGAGATTTCGATATGAAGTCGAGGTTGGCGACAGCAAGTAGTAAGGGGAGCTTCAATCCAATTCCTCCGGAACTCGCCAGCCGATGAGGAATCTCTGCCGAAAGGTTCTTGGCACTGGTCACGTGCTGAACGGGGAAATGAATACGAGGCGCCCGAGGCTGAGGGATGCCTCACCTGGCGCAGCGGAAGCGAAAGAGGATCCAGGAGACACTTTTTTGAGAAGGGAATTTCAGTCTCTCTCATCGCAGTGTCTCGAGAGACATGGATGAGATAGGAAGACTGCTACGTCAGCAATTGCCATCTTGACATTTCCCTCCCACACGAACCCGCCATGTCCTCTCCTACCTCGAACAAAATCTCCCATCCACCGTCGTCAAAAGCCAGCGCGGCATCGCCCAAGGTGACTTCGGAAGATGTCGAATTGGGCCCCGTTCAGAATGGCCAACCCCAGCCCAACCTCCCTTTGGAGGAGGATATCATGCAGTGTGCCCGGATCGGCGCGCTTGAGCATATCCAGAAGATGATCCAGTCGGGTAAACACAGCGCCAACTACAAAGATGAGGAGGGGATCAGTCCGTTGCACTGGGCTGCCATCAACAACCAATATGCCGTGTGCAAGTACTTGGTCGAGCAAGGCGCGGACGTCAATGCGAAAGGAGGAGAATCAAATGCGACAGCAGTCATGTGGGCATCACAGAGATGTCACTACTACATTGTCAACCTCCTACTACAGAACGGCGCAGACCCTCTCTTGACAGACGGGCAGGGCTACAACATTCTGCATTTGGCGACGATCGATGGGAATGCGCTGCTCTTGATTCTCCTGCTGCAACAGAATATCCCGGTGGACATACCCGACCCGCAAGGCCACACCAGTTTGATGTGGGCAGGCTACAAGGGCTGGCCAGCATGCGTGGATCTTCTGCTCAAATGGGGAGCTAGCGTCAATGCCACGGACGACAACGGCTACACGCCTCTACACTGGGCGTTGGTCAAGGGCTCAAAAGCTTGCCTGGACAAACTGATCGAGTACGGCGCCGATAGATTCGCAAAGACCAACGAAGGCAAGACACCCAACATTTGCGCAGAAGAAATGAATACGAAGCGAGCATACCACCGCGCATTAGCCGACCATGGGTACGACGCCTCCGGCAACACCAAGACTCTCCCCATGAACCTCCACACGCTCGTGCGCGACCGCTCGAAAATGTCCAAATTCTTCTTCTTGTACCCCTTTTTGATAATGATCGTCGGCCTGTACATTATAAGCCACCTCAGCATATACATCGGCGTCCCTATCTTCCTGGCGGTATGCCTAGGCATGCAATACCTCGCACAGCGAATCTGCATGATCGGCCCTCTCGAATTCCGCCAAATCCACAAAACGCCCTACTTGGCCGGTGTCTTCGCCGGCACGCTCTTCTGGGTCGGAATCAGCTTCATCACGTCCATCCTCCCCCTCGTAATCTCCACCAATCCGTTCACCTCCATCGCCTTCCTAGCCGCCTACTCGGCAACCACGTACTTCTACTTCCTCTCCATGGTCGAAGACCCCGGCTGGATCCCCAAGCTCGCGTCCCGCAACCAACAGCGCGCCACGATCGACGAGCTCTTCTCGCTCTGGAAATTCGACGAAGACAACTTCTGCATCCAATGCATGATCCGCAAACCACTACGAGCAAAGCATTGTCGACGGTGCAACCGGTGCGTCGCCAAACACGACCACCACTGTCCCTGGATCCACAACTGCGTAGGCAACAACAACATCCGCCACTTCTACATCTACATCCTCAGCATGGCCGTAGGGATTGTGTTGTATATCCGGCTCGTGCTCTCCTACCTCGAACTCCTGCCTCCACCAAGTGACGCCGCCCTGTCGCAATGCCACATCCTCTCCCCGAGTCTGTGCACCTTCGTGCTGCGCGACCCCTGGACCGTGGCCCTCGCATTCTGGACCACCCTGCAACTCGTCTGGGTCACCATGCTCATCGTCGTGCAAACGATTCAGATCACCAAGAACCAAACCACGTACGAGAACATGAAGCGGCACGATAAGATCCACGACCACGCGGGGCCTATACTCCCCACGCACAATCACAACCACCCCATCACGCAGGGCGCCTCCGCGGCGGCTACCTCGTTGAACGATTCCGCGGCCGCGAGCACGCGACTCCGACCCGCGCCACGCCGACCAGACGGGTTCTGCACGCGCTGGAAGAAGATCCTGGGCCTCGACGCCTTCCTGGTCACCGCCAGCGACGCGAGCCACGGGCACATGCAGTCCCGCAACCCCTTCTCCCGGGGCATAATCGGCAACTGCAGGGATTTCTGGTGCGATCCTGCCCCCGTGTTCGGGCGGAGGAAGAACGGCGAGGGCTTCCTGGGCGGCGAGGTGGTGGACTACGCGCACATGTATGAGGTGCCGTTGCGGTTGAGGACCGGCACCGGCAGAGGCGCAGGCGGCATGAGGTACGAGAGTGTGGCTGGTGAGGATGTCGACGACGTATGACGATCTAATCTACATGCAAATTTCATCGTCCTTGGGCTTGGAGCATAGAAATGAGCACGTTTTGCAGGGTGCTGTGCACCTGCCACTCCGCTACGTTCTGCCGGTGTTTAGGACAGGACCGGGATTGGAACGGCCTCGAATGTATAAATCTTCAGCGTTGCTTGTGTGCACGTGTGGTAGAGCCTGCGTCTGTATCTACGCCGTTGTGTTTGACACATGTATGCCCAATACGCCTAATAATGTTTCCACAGATCTCATGCTTTTTGAGCAAGTCATTATCCTACATATCTGGACTACCTTCCACCCTGGCTCCCAAGCACAACCACAGCAGATAGAGCGAATAATGGGGCTCTCTCGAGGTAGAGCAGCTACCTCGTCAGGACAAATCTGCACAGTCGTCTTGTGGAACAGCTGCCAGACTACAATATATTCCGTCTCTACAAGCTGTGTGGTCCTCGCCATCAACTTTGGTCCACCACGGCGTCGAACCAGACGTCTCCGTCGCCAACTCCATCTCCCGCGCCATCATCAAGGAAGCCCAAATCATCCAGGACGTCAAGAAAGTCGAGATATCTCTGATCGCCGCATGATGCCGCGATCTGAAGTGTCGAGGCAGAAATCCCCCGTACCGACTCAGGAATGTCCTTGTCGCATGACGGCAGCGTCCTCGCGCGCCAGTCTGCCCCATTCTGCAGCAGTTGGCGGATGATATTAGGATTCCCATTCTCCACGGCAAGATGGAGCAGAGTCCAGCCTGTGAAATCCGGGAGGTCAACGTCCCCGTGGTCCAGAAACCACGGGAGAAGCGAGAAGAATGCATCCTCCGCACCGTGTTGAACAACCACATGCAAGGCCGTCCAGCCTGACGCTGGGGGTCCCTCGGTCGGATCGACTCCATATCTGATCAGGGTGAGCATGTCTTCTGGCGTGCCGAAGACGGCGCACCGAGCAAGGACAGTCCAACCTGCGTCGTCCACAATGCCGCGGTGTAGGCTTTGCCAGTCCACCTCGCTCTGGCTTCGCAGGAGGTCTATAAGGTCCGAGGCCTGCTCTTGCTGGACGGTGTCCGACCAGAGGTAGAAGAAGGCAGACCAGCCCCACGCGTTGGTATGATCGAACTGTGCGCCTTCTGCGATCAGGAGCCGCGCGATTTGCAGATTCCTGTGCCGTAGAGCACATGAAAGTGTCGACGTGTGGTACATGCCAAAGGTCGAGTCTACTTTGGCACCATTGTCGATCAGGAGCCTGCAGATGTGACCATGCCCAGCTGCAATGGCGACGCCCAGCGGTGATTGCTCCCAGGTATCCCGGTAGTGTGAAATGCCGGGATACTTCAGCAACAGTTCCTGGACGAGGTTGACATCGCCGGCCCCACAAGCTACCATGAAAGGATCGTCTTCGGGCACAACGTATTTGAAATCGAGCATGATTCTGTCGATGCGGAAACTAGGGATCCAGCCGGAAAACTCGAATTGTAGCCCGAAAAGCGACATCACATCCAGCCGGAGCAACAGGGACGATGTATTCCGGCTCGAGTCACATGAATAAGCAGCTTGCATGGTCAAGCGAACCAGTTCCGGGTAGAAGCACTTCCATTGCCTTAGTCCCGTTGATTTGCGGTGAGGTACTGATTTGATTGTCTTTGCGGCTAGATCTGGATATTTCTGGCGACAGTGGATACAGTAGTGAGATGGCCTGGCAGTGCGTGCGGGAAAGGTGCTCATGGACATGTCCTGTTTGAATTTGCTCACTGTATCACAGAGCACGTCGAGTCGGCGACTGTTAGAGTTAGCAAAGAAGGCTACGATTTGCTGCCGCCCGGAAACTTACCATTGTAGTATATTCAGTACCACACTCAGCGAGCTGTCGAGACAGGCCAGTTCTATCATGAACTCCTTGCTTCTTGCTCGTCCAAGCAGCGCCCAACGAAGTCGCTTGCCGTGTTTTTGGCCAACTGTCGAGGCAAGGGAGGCGCGAACCGCGGATATGCCATGATGGCATTGTCGCAGCATTGCCGCACAGGATCTTTCCAGTTCATCAACCCGCTCAATGCTTCTTTCCACTTCCATGAGCGTGCGCAATTGCAGCGCAACAAATTGCACATGACGGAGTGTCCTATCAATTTCCGAGGGCGCGTCTTGCAGGCGTTGTTGAAGCTCGACTGCTACTTTGAGCACCTCAACCAAGGTGGCGATAGAGGCTGCCGTTCCGATGATCTCCATGGCCAGCAAGAGTGCCCAGGTTGGCAACGGTGGTGAAGACGACCATATTGAAGAGTCCGCGATTTAACAGGTCGTGCGGTGCAGCTGGCAGGTTTATGTAGCGAATACGTACCTCGTAGGACGAGTTCTATTGAAGGCGCCTAGGTGCCACAAGAAAAGGGCACATCTACCCAAACTTGAGGCATGGAGGAGGCCTCAAGGCCATATGACTCGAATCGATTGGTTAAAATGGCTACTGTAGGTTGTCGACTCCGTGACTTAAGCGCCCAGATCGATTGGGCTTGTTGTGGCAGATGTTTGTGAGGCTGAGGTGGCCGTTGAGGGTCTGACCATGGCTTCACACTCGGCTGACCATCCTGACCAAACGGCTTCAAAACAGGCAAAGTGCTTCACAGGCAACCACTTCTTATGAGAAGTCATGGTTACTACAGCCCGGAATCCCTTTGACCTGTAGCAGCTTGAGAAAGACCAACACACCGCAGCATGGACCTACCGAACTATCTGCTAGTTGGAGACGTCTAGATTACAATGGCCACGGCTGATTCACAGGTATCAGCTTGCAAGAATGATGTTTCCCGCATTCTCACCGCTTATATCGCAAGAATTCAACAACATCTAGAGTCCACTCTAGACCGATTAGACCCCAGGGAGCTATTCAGCATCATGACAGACCTTGGCAGAGGATGATTACCGGCTGCGCCAACTCCTTGGTTCGGTAGATCTCGCCCGGCGGATGCTATCTGTTGAAAAGAGCCGTGGGGATGCAGGGATTGAAGCGGCAGCAAGTGCCTGGTGGGATTGTCACGGGAATGCAGAGATTATAGCGCTCAAGAGGGAAGGGCGTGCCAGTGGCTGAGAGCGATGGGATTGTTGGTGTCCACACGTTGGAGTCAACCAACATGCTGGCAATAATGCAGCACATTTCCAACCTCGGTGGCCGTGAGCCTGATGAATGGGCGGATCACAAAGCATTGAAAACGTCCCTTTCTATTCTAAAGAGACTCGACAGTGGAACCGGGCAGCGATGCATGCTCAAAGTTCAATCCTCCTTCTGACATATGATCCAGTTGAGGTAGCCTATGGGCCAAATAAAACATTCCCTACCGCTCTGGAACTTCCACTTCGCAAGCTTCTCGCTAGATACATGTCGGTGAAGTAGTGCCTCGACCTCATTCGGTGTCCTCGTCCTCAGGCAGGAGATGTAGCCGTCGTACACCCAGATAAATGGGACGATGGGCACCAAGTAAGTGAAGAACAAGTGCCCCGGTGAGTGCCAGAAATAGTACGGCGTTATGAGCATGGCGAGCGGCCAGAGAAGACTGACGAGGATGAAGGAGCTGAAGTGACGCGATTGGAGTTCGAAGATGCTGTCCAGGTGCTTAGCCAGCTCTCCCAACAACCAAAAAGGGGCATTGTATGCTTACCAGAACCCATCAGAAGTCTCGATCGTGTTCTCCAAAACCTTTGCTGCAAGGTCGTCGTCGAAGTGATGGAAAGCCAGGCTAAAGAGTCGCATGACTTTCTTGCCCTTGACTTCGGGCAGGTCCTTGAGGAGTGTCTCTGCAGCAGGTGCATTTGTGGCATCCACGCTCTGAGGGATATAGCTGATGTTCTTGCTGTGCTTCCTCGCCGTTTCCCACGCACCGACGTGAGGACTGATGTCCGTCAAAACAAACTTGACTTCCTCCTTGCCTGAAGCTCGCAGCTCGCCGTTGAGATGGTTCTCGATGTGTGGTGTCGGGCCACCTGCTCCGGACGCGAAGTCCACGTAGACGTATTTGGTGGTGCGAGGTCCGAGAACGGTGGACAGGATACGAGAGACAAGGGCTGCTGGTGACACAGGCTGAATGAACGGGAACTTGTTGATCCAGCCCAGAGTCAGGTAGTCTTGCACCTTTTCTCTAAGCGTCTGTGGGAACCTGGACCGAGTTAGTAAAATGTTTTGTGGTCCAACGTGGGCTGTGACACGCTCACCATGGCTGGTCGTTGACCTCGAAGAAATGCCTCCTACGAAGCCACACGGTCTCACTGTCTGCCATGACGGACAAGAGGAACACCTCTCAAGCGGCTGCCCCGACAGTCCACGACACTGTCAGGCAGTGGGGTGTTTACCGATAAAACGTGTTTGCACATCACCGATGTCTTTTGACAGCCTTCCCAAAGCATACGTCCATGCTCGCACGAGTCGCGGTTTAGTTTCGGCTTTTGTCGACGTCATCCAGATCGTGGCTTTTCACGCCGGGAATTGGGCGGAAAAGCGATCAGCGTTGGCTAAGCGCGATGCTCTTGACAGTTGACACCGGCTACGGTAACTGGAACTGTGACACGACATCCATCTCCTCTGTCTTTCACTTTTGTTTCGAGGAAGAGATGGTACGAAATGGGATGTACTGCAACAGCATTCTCTCATGCCACCTGGGCTTCTTGATACATATCGCCATCGAGATTCCAGCCTGCCTTTCCTTCTACCTTTTCCCTTCTCGCCAACTTGGAACCTACACGCCACATGCACACTCAGTAGTACGGCAATACGCCGTGCTTCTCTTCGCATCTGTCCTGGTAGCGGTGGTATTCCTGCGACATCCCATGGACGAAACGTCTGGAAAAGTGGCTGGGGCTCTGGCAGTCTATCATGTCGCCCCCTCGTGGAGATCGATTGAGAGGTTGACAAGACAGTCACGCATGCAGGAACCGACCATTCTTTCCGAAGCAGCCCTCTACTTATTGGTACATGTGCTTTGTTGCGCTACGTTACTCCATCACGCTTGGGGTGGTCTGTACGGCGGATTGCCTGGCTAAGAATCGTCCATCGAGCCAAACTCCTTCGAGCTCAGTCAACGTCCTCGGCGACCAGAGTCTCGGTAGGACTGGCTGTTCCAGGATCGGAGATCTGGCTGGTTCGCTTGAACATCATCATCTCCACCGCAATTCCGGGACCAAAGGCACAACCGACGATGTGCTCGGTGGTTTCGCCCTCCATCAACCTGTTCAGAACACTGAACATGGTTGCACTGGAACTGTTGCCGTGAGTGATGTAGATCCCATAACTCGCTCGGAGAAGCTCGGGCCTCAGTTTCATTGCTCTTTCGACCCCAGAAATAATCGTGGACCCGCCCGGGTGCAGGGCCCAGTCATACTCTGAGGCTTTGAACTTCCCTTGGTCGACCAGCTCTGGTATTGACCCGACCAGGTCTTCGAACATCGGGGGAACCGCAGCTGCCGCCAATTTGGGAACTCTTTGAGTCAAGACAACCTTCCAGCCTGGAAGGGATATTAGCTGCTAAACCTTAGCGATGATTGTTTCTCACTTACCGACAGGGTCGACGTCAAATCCCAAATCTTTCTCAGTATCCTCAATGATTCTGTGGTCCCAGCCCAACAGCTCAAGCATGGGCTCTTCGTCAAAGCGGTCACTGAATCCATTTCCCAGCACTACCGCAGATGCACAATCGCTAAACAGTGCCACACCTATCCTGATTTCCTGATCCTTGTGGATCGATTCCAGCTCGGACCGAACAAGAGTACTTGAAATCTCGCATGCAAAGACCAATATCCGCGCAGGCTTTCGGCGAAAGCTGGAGCCAAGAGCGATATTTGCCGCCGTGCGCAATGCGCCCAACCCGCCAGAACACCCTACTCCATGCAGAAGGACCTTCTCTACGCTCTGATTGAGACCGAGCCCCTTGATGACAAAATGATCGTAGCCAGGATTTGCCGAGTTCGTGCAGGTGGTGGCAACAACATGAGTGATTTCGGACAGGTCACCACCCCATTGCTTGATCGCTTTGCGACAAGCCTCAATGGACAGTTTGACGCCGTGGTCTAGAAAGAGATCGCAGAGCTCGGCGATCGTCGGCGGATCTGGCGAATTCGCAATAGGATGATCAATAGTTCCTATTGCGGAGCGAGTGTCAATCCCCGTGTATTCGTTGATCTTAAGGACCTTCTCGAGCCTAGAGATTCGAGTCAGCGACGTTGTGAGCCGCAAAGAGCGAGGGTTGCAGCTTACGCAGGGGTGCTGGGATAGAATCGCCGTGCGAGAGTTTCCACATGTTCTGGCTTGATCTCGTAAGGAGGATATTCCACTCCAATTCCATGGATATACAGGTTCGGCCTCTGGTATGGCGGGGTGACCTTGCCGTGGATAGCGGAGGGCGACATTGCTGGCGAAGCTTGGGCGCGGGAACCGGCTTTGGGATTCGGACCCCAACAGATTCTAGGATGATGACGTTGGGATACTATCGCATTGTGTGAGACGCAATTGAAACAGACCGTCTAACGAAGGTAGCTTTGAGCGACGTGTAAAGAGCGACAGTAACGAAAGGTGCGTGAGGTCTCAAACTGGCAACTTGCGATAGATAGACAGAACAGTAGCAGCTGGTTCTCGTAAAGTCAGTGGGCGGCAAAAGATCTGGAAAGATGGGAACAATTGTTGCCGAGTGATCGTGTGCGCGTGGCGTCGGCGTCGGAGGTCGTCCATGGAAGGAACCCACGAATCACATGGCGAGGAGATTGTCGCCGCGGCCAGAGCCAGTGACGGTGGAAACGATGACAGCCAGTGCATGCCAACGGAAAAGAGTCAATCATGTCAGGGACTGAGCAGCTCCGAGTGGCCCTTTACCGCAGTACTGCCCAGTGTATCTCGTAGCTCCTCCTGCTCCTCGTACCAGAATGCGCCCGTGCAAGTCAGCCACCCATCCCACGTCACTCGTCGCCCACTACCGCCTCACCATCTTGCCACCGGCATCTGGATAAGATCTCTTGGGGGATGGCCTGAGGGCCGCTGCCGACGAATCACAGCATGATCTGGCTCACTACACTCGGCGCCCTCCTGCTTGGGATACTCGTCGTCCATGGCCCTTTTGCGAAGAGGGCCAGAATCCTTCGCGACGGGCAAAGACTCAGGCAAGCATTTTCCGCTGCAAACGGTTAACCCGACGCCAGTATCTTCTAACGAACATCACCCAGGCGTCCTCCTGGTTCTCTTCCCATTCTCGGCAATGCGTTCCAATTCCTCAGACCGCGGCACGTTCTCTTCGACTGGTTTGTAAAGTGCCAGAGGATCTTCGGCCACGAGACATTTGAAATCTCGGTTCCTTCGCTGCCGCCGGGCGTGGTCATCAACAGTCCCGAAGTACTAGAATATGTGCTCAAGAATGAAGCATCCATCACCAAGGGAGAATTCTTCAGGGACCGGTCGTGGGATCTCTTTGGTAGGCTCCCCTTCATATCGCTCCTGCTTGCAAAACACCAGCCTGGGCGGATGAACTGACCCTCGCCCAGGCTACGGGATCATCAATGCGACAGGCGAACTATGGCGAGCCCAACGGAAAGCCGGGCTGAAGTTCTTCAGCGGCACAAACCTTGAAGTCATGGTTGATGATGTTCTGCCAGAGGTCTACGGAGAATCCACAAGGGCAGGACTTTTACAAGCCTCGCAGGACCGGTCCGTCATGGACATGCAGAAGGTGTTTCATGATCTTACCACCACGGTCGTCGGACACATGGCGTACGATGTAAGAGTGGACCCGGCTCTTCCGACTCGGGAGACATACTCAACTAGATCCAGATGGAAATCGATGCTTCGTCGCCATTCAGCCAAGCGTTCGACCATGCCTCGTCACAGATCGGCCTGCGATTTCAGAACCCTCTCTACCGCGTCACCGAGATGTTTACGGGCTCCTCTTTCCGCGCCTCGCTCGTCGAGGTGAAACGGTTCGGCAAGCAGATTGTGACTGAAGCTCGGAAACGGCGCGCCCGGGATGCCTTCGAGAGCCTCGTGACCAACACCCACGAGGAGGAGGACAAGCTCAGGACGCAAAGGGCAGATCCCGTTGCAGACGGCAACGGTTTCGCGTTTGGAACCCTGATTGACTCACTGATCGAGTCTCTAGGAGATCCCACGATCGTGGCCGACGCCGCGCTGAATTTCCTCTCCGCTGGCCGCGACACCACAGCCCAGAGCTTGACCTGGACACTCTACGCCCTCCTCCGCCATCCTGAATCGTTACGACGCGTCAGAGACGAAATTGACGCAGTCGTCACATCGAACGACAAGTCCATAGGTATCAACATTGCGCAACTCCAGCCCTCCTCCCTCCCATTCACCACAGCTACATTCTACGAGGCCCTTCGGCTGTACCCGCCCGTGCCATTCGAAATCAAACAGACAACCCAGCCCGTCACGCTCCCGGACGGCACCTCTCTGCCCGCGGGAGCAATCGTCGTCTGGTGCATCTGGGCGTTGAACCGCGCGAGCAGCACATTCGGCGAGGACGCCCACGTGTTCAACCCATCGCGGTGGCTCGAGAACGACAAAGCCAGCGACAATCAGCACTTTACTGGGAGTACCCGTCCGGTCGGCGAGTTCCCGGTCTTCAACGGCGGCCCGCGGTCGTGTCTGGGGAAGAAAATGGCCGAGGTGATGGCGTGTTGGGTGCTCGTGAGGTTTCTGGCCGAGTGGGAGTTTGAAGAGGTGAATGACGGGTTGAACATGGATGCGCGGACGGGCGAGAGGAGGAGCGCCAATAGCTTGACCTTGCCTATGCAGGGGGGTTTGCCTGTAAGGGTCAGGACCAGGGAGACGGGGAAAGTGGCTGTAGGGAAGATGAGGAAGGTGGAAATAGAGGATGAGGACGGATGGTGAGGAGGAGAAGGAGGACGGAGGTGAAATAGAGGTTGCGGAGAGGGACTGAAGATGTGGGAGCTAGACCATAGGAAGCGCTCTTGACATTTTAGCAGCAGAATTGAATTTCCGACACATCGGTTTTTGTGATGAGCTACAAGCGTGCACTACTCGTTCCCTATGGGGATCTTTCTCCTAGACATTTCTCACACCCACTTCTACACTCGCTCTTACTCTGACTTCCACGCTCACGCTCACCTGCTATTTTCCTGTCTCGATACCGAGTTCGGAGTTGGACGGTCGTGCGAAGCACCCGCCCAGGACCGCGAGGATTGACAACAACACATCAACCAATAATTACTCCTGCTACCCAGGTACTGTACATACCTGTCCAGATACTGACGACAGGTTTACGGTTCACAATTCACAATTTACTCTCCCCTTGGGCCACGCCGGAGCCAGCATGCTTCTCCTTCTGGTCCATCCACCCAAACTGCGCGGCACTATCCAACCCGGGATCGATAATCACATTCAAGAGACACACCTTTTCTCTTTCCTGAAACGCGGCCCTCACGGCGCGGGCCAACTCATCTTCCGTGCGGATGAACCAGCCTCTGCCCCCGACCATCTCTGCCAATTTTTCGTAGCGCGTCTCGTATAGGAGGGATGTGCTTCTGAGGCCGTGCCTTTTGGGTGCTTTGGCTTTTCGCACACCGTCAGCATCAGCATCGGCATTGGCGACCCGCGTTTCTCTTTGTCGGACATTACATGCGATGTCTTCGCCACCGTCAGCATCAGCCTTGATGTGGCGCCACGTAGTCTGCCTCTGCATTTGATCCCACTCCCCCTTTGTCAACGCATCGCCCTTGTAGATCCCGCTATTGTTCATCACCACGATCATGACGTCCATGTTGTGGCGCGCCATGGTTTCAATTTCCATGGCGGAGAACCCAAAGGCCGAGTCGCCTTCTAGAGCAATGATCTTTTTCTGCCGCCCTTGGGGCCCACGTGGAAGATTATGCGCGGCCCACGCGGCGATCGCGTAGCCCATGCCGACGCCCATGGTGGCGTACGTCCCCGCGTCGAGTCTCCGGCGGGGACGCTCGAGCGGGAACGCGGCGCGAGAAATGTCCATTGTATTCGCGCCTTCGGAGACGTAGATTATCTCGTCTGCCCCCAGCGCGTCCAGTGTGGATTTGATGATGTGGTAAGTCCGTTCGTATGTGAGGTGCCCACCCTTGGGGGTTGGCGTGGTTGCGAGCTTGTGTGAGCGGGCTTCATTCTTGGAGGCAGCTGCCGACAAAAGCGTGATGTACGAACTCGATTCGGATGGTGAGTGGGCTGAGGGTGGCAGGCGGATCGTTGCTTGTGGGAGTGCTTTCCAGTTGACCCCGAGTTCGCGGTGGATTTGGTCGACAACGAGGCCAATGTCCCCGAAGATGCTGAGAGCCGGCTGGCCTAGGCTGTTCGTCCGACCGAGCTCCTCGGCCGAGATATCGACTTGGATGATCTTGACGTCTGGTCTGTACTTTGAGGCCTCGCCGAAGTGGAGGATCCAATTCAACCGAGCGCCCAGGAGGAGAATCACATCGGCATGCTTCAACGCCGTTGATCGGGCAGAGGACGTGTTCAGTGGATGAGAGTCAGGAATTATGCCTTTACCCATCGGTGTCGGCAGGAAGGGCAGGTTGTGCGCCTGGACGAGATTACTGATGGAGTGCTCGGTGCGAGAGTATGCTGCGCCTTTGCCGACGATGACGAGCGGTGACGAGGCGTATTTGAGAAGCCTCGCGGCTGAGCGAACCAGGTCTGGATCCGCTGCTGGTTTTGGTGGGGGAGAGACGACAATGGGCGAGTGAGATGCTGTTGATGTGGCGGCAGGAATGACGGGCTCCATGATCATTTCAGTGGGTAGATCCACGAATGTCGGGCCAGGTCGTCCGTACAAGGCGATTCGATACGCATTGCGGATGGCTGCCACTATGGTAGGAGGATCTCTTGACGTGGGACGAGTCGCGAACTTGGTATGAGGCGTCAACAGAGAGACTGCGTCCATTTCTTGAAAGCCTCCCTTTGTGGACAGGCTGGATTCAGAAGATCCTCCCAGGACTATGAGTGGAAATGCGTTTGCTGACGCATTGCCGATCTGCAGCATGGATTCAGCGAGGTTCCCAGCAGAGCAGCCACAAGGAACCACTTACACCTGCTGTCCCATGGAGGATTCCCGGCCCGCCAGTCAGTATACAAACACCTGGTCGCGCCGTGAGGTATCCATAAGCCGAGGCGGCATAGCTGCAAGCCTGTTCGTTCCGGTAGCCTATCACATGGATACCCAGATCAATTGCTTCCTCCGCGATTTCGGCGACGGGAATCCCAACCAAGGTGTGAATGACCGTGACTCCCAGATCGTGAAGCGCTTGAGCGATTACCTTTGCACCTGTCGGAACAGGCATGATAGAAGTGGCTGGGGACACTGGTACTGGGAGGGTAGACGTCAGTAAATTATCAACTCACCGTTCCGCCTCAGAAGTAATGCAAGGTCGGTTGACCAGTCCTTGTGTTGGCCCATTCCATCGCATTCAGTCCATTCCCCGCGATATAGAGACATGTCAAAAGCGGAGGCGAAGTCCATCTGGATGCAGATTGCGCGATAGGCCGAGGTCCTCGATCAGGAAATCCATGCCATAGCCGGGCCTATCACGTCAAACAAGCTTTTGTATCACTGGTGATGTTTGTCTGAATACTTCGAACCTCATTCATACCTAGGTAGTCTGGGTCAAGGGTGCCGTCAGCACTGGACACCCATGCCAGTCTAGGCCCAACGCCAGTCTAGGCGTCATTGTCATCAAAACTCGGGGATGGAAGTCCCAACCGAGGTCAAGGTGATGATGGAGATGGCCGACTGAGTGTTCTCTCCGCAGCACAAGTTCGCTTCTACTGTATCCTCACCCAGAGTCGAAGCAAAGCCAGCGACGAGCGCACCGGATTGGTAGCGATCGGGACTCGGAGCACAAGATAGCGTTGGACGCTTCTGTTCTTGGATTTTCTCAACTCTCAGTGAGCGACCGATGGCGAGCGCGGTCTCGTCCCTCTCAACCGGCAACGGCAATGAACGCTTCAACGCAGAAGCCGCGAACTGGGATAAAAACCCCTTCGTGCATGAAGCCAGCAAACTAGCAGCAAAGGCCATCATCCAGCAATTCCCAGCACTGCAGAAGGCACGCCCAGGGAGGCCTAAGCTGGACGTCCTTGAGATAGGATGTGGCACGGGCCTCCTCTCCTGCATGCTCGCACCCTATGCGCGACATTATGTGGCCGTCGACGCAGCCCAGGGGATGATCGATGTGCTGAAAACAAAGTTGCAGCGATCTGAATCCCCACAAAACATCATCCCAGTCGCGGTGTTGCTGGAGGATCCCGAGGACCGCCACCTGCCCCCAGCTGACGAGAACGAACCTGACGGGAAGAGGCTGAAGTTTGATCTCATCACCTCGCACCTTGTCTTGCACCACATTCAAGATCTGAAGGCTGTCTTGACCACCATGCTCGGCTGTCTCAAAGATGGGGGAAGTGTGGCGTTGACCGACTTTGAAGACGCCGGTCCAGAGTCGAAGAGATTCCACCCACAATCAAAGATGGGCGGGGTCGAGCGGCACGGGATCCATGCCGAAACCATGGAGCGCTTGATGAATGATGTCGGGTTCGTCAACGTCGAGATCAGGGCCGCCTGGAGTATGGACAAGACGGTGGAGAAGTTTGAGGGCGAGTTTGGGCATGAGGCCAAGGCTGGAGAGCCTGGTCAGGGGGTGGTGCAGAGTTTCCCCTTTGTGCTGTGCATGGGTGAGAGGAAGTGGTGCCAGTCAAGTGACGGCTCTTGACAGTATGTAGCATTCGTGGCCTGGACAGACCAGAGGCTGAGCCCGGGACATCTCAAACCCACGACGACGTTGGTGGCATAGACACGAACAGCTCTTTGAAACAAGGTATCGAGGAAGGTGGCGATCAACAGTTAATGCATACTCGTACCACAACAAGCTACTGCGCTTAAGAAGAAAGCTCCAATCTTGTTTCCAATGCCCCCTTCCTGCTCCTTTCTGCCAGGCCTCATTCATTGTTCCTGAAGCACAGTAGAACATTCTTGCCCCTAGATTGACAGTGCCAACTGGGCGAGCGCACTGGCTTCCCAAAATCTTCTCCAAGTCTTTCCGGCATGGCGATATTCTGCGTCCGTGGCAGACCAACAGCAACTAAAAGCCCTCAACGTATTGTTCTGGCCAGCGGAAGAGAATCGCAAGTGCAGCTATTTCGACATCAGTCCTGTGAGCTGCAAGGGCCCATCCACCTAGACCTCCATAAGGGCAGCCTTCTCGTCGGCGGCACCCTCCTCCGTTCTGGCAGCCTGCAACCCTTGCTTGCGTGCAAGTCTCTTTTCCAGGCGGAACTGCATGACTGTGCCCAAGAGGATTCCAAAGTTGATTTGAACCGGCACCACGACGATGGCATATTCGAGGGTCTTGACATGCGCGAGATCCATATCGGCAAGGATCTGGAACGCCCCATAGCCCAAGCTCGTAGTGATGGCAATACCAAGCAGCATGAAGGCACGGACGGCCCAGTTCTTGCGGGTGTTCTTTGGGAGCGTCTTCGAACCATAGGCGCGGTTGTCAACGTACACGAAGGTGTGGACGACGTAGCATGCGTAGGTGAGGAAGGAGATGCCGATCGAGATGGGGAGGAGGACCATGTTGAGTTTCTTGAGGAAGCACATAACCTTCATCGCAAAAGAAGGCTTGAGTGGATCTTCGGGAGTGTCAGGGAAGACCTTGTCAACCCACCACTGTTGCTGTTAGTAGTGAAGCTTTTAGACAAGACTGGCTTATCAAACGTACCTGGAAGAAAGGCACCCAGATGATCATGAAGATGCAGACATAGAGCCAGGAAACAAAGTATCCCACGGTGTAAGCAATCTGTTCATCACGATTGTCAGTATGCTTCATTCGTCGTAAATTATGGGAAGAGGCATACGCCGAAGTCGTCCTCTGCAGGGGCTGGATAGCCATGCTTTCCAGCGTAGACGATCTGTATTGGACCAACCCGGAGGGCTTCAATCAGTGCCATCAGTAGCACAATGTAGCGGACTTGCTTCCTCATCATGCGGAGGTCGTGTCTGCGGATGTCCTTCCATGTCTCGACATCGGGAGCAGTTGAAGAGCCGGCCATCTTTGCTTGCTGCGCTGCGAAGTTGCGCTGAGCCCATCCGCGAGTCCACTGGCAGGGCATGGTGATGCTCAGTTGGCGACGGTGCGAATCGAGTTGCATGGACTGAGGCCCGGTGGGCTGTAGATGATGGCTACGGGCGTACTTATGGCAATGGGGAGTACAATAAGTGTATCAACACAAGCACGGTGGGGAGGTCGAAGGTGAGCTCAAGGTGAACGGACAGTGAGGCTGTGAGTATTGGCGGCTGCCTTGCATCACGGTGCACAACGGGCTAGTTTGGCATCAAGCCTCTGATTGATCAGTCTGGGTGACAGCCACCCCACCCACAGCCCCTACCCCTCGTCACCCTCGTCAGAGTAGTTTAATTAGTGGGTGTCCGGGTCTCTCTAGGCTCCTGTGTCAGCCTTGTTCGGCCCAAAACGCGCTCCAGCCTCATCAAGATGTGCCTGGTAATTATGCGCACTGCAGTGCTACTTCTTCATTCTTCTAATCCAAGATTATGGGCACACCATACATGACAGGTGCTGCGCCGTTGAGATACTTCAGCATGCAAGCCTCTCGACCGTCTGCTACAGCCTGATCCAGGGACACCGGCCCACGCTTTGGACTCTTCTCTGCCTTGCTCTTCGTCGACTTTTTGAGACTTGGTCCTTCGGAGCCACTTCGTGCCTTCAACAAACCCCAAGTTTCCATAAGCTGCAAAGCAAAACGGTCAATGTCTCGATCCGTGACATCCCAAAGAGTCCCGACTAATGCTGGACTGCCTCCACTGAGATAGCTCAAAGGCATGCCAGATGGCTCGTAGACCCCATACTCGGACAGCCTGGCGCTGCTGCAGCCCATCAACAGCGTCGTTGCACACTTGTCCATTTTACGGATAGTGCGAGGCCGAACATATTGCCCAGCGCCGCCATGACCAAAGTAGAGCATCAGGTCGTGCTCCTGTAACGCCGTCTCAAATTCGCCTGCTTCTGGTGGCCGGTTGACGATGGCTTTGTAGCTAGGCAACTGATCTTGGAAGATCTGGCCAAAGGCTTCTTGCGTCGACTTCAGATCTGAAGATGGGTTGAGTATATACGCTCCCTTTGTTTTCCGGATCATGTATGCTTCGAAGGCTGGCGACTGTTCACTTAACGTTCCCAACCGTTTCCATATAGCGCCTAGCGAGGGCATTCTCGATACAGCGTGCCCTCTCAGGCACGAGAGTGACTCCCAAGGGAAAGCCTGCAACTCTTTATCCAAGACGAGTATCGTATGGTCGTCCTTGTCATCACCGAGTGGTGTCGCGTCATGGTAGGCATGCAATCCATCCAATACTTCAACCAACATGGCATCGAAATCAATCTCATCGTATGCGTTGCGCTCACCATTGAACTGGAGGATGTCAATTACAAAGTATAACAGATCTGTGACCGCATCCTCCAAGTCGGCTTCTCGAGGGTGGCCAAGTCCAACAAAGAGCTCCAGCACATGATCGTGTAGTTGGACTGGGGAGTTACCTGACCGCGACGTCTTTTGCCTGGATGGAAGGTGCCTGTTCAGTATCGAGTTGAGTCGTTGTCCAAAGGCCAAAAGGTGGCGCTCGTCTCGGCGAGAAGCGCAGAGCATTCCACGAAAACCGCCAAACCAGACATTCTCAATGTTATCCAAAAGCGTTGACAGCTGCTGATCCAAGTCTCGACGCTCGGCCAACCAAGCTGCTCTGACTGATTTATCCGCTGAAGACCCTCTGGCATCATGTGCTGTCGCATTGGCTCTCGCGATAATCTCCAGCATCTCTTTCTTTGCGCTGGCCAGGTCGAGCTCGTCGGTCTCTCCATCTGACGGATCTGGTCTTGCCAAAGGGATTCTGACCACGAACGGAGATGCCTGACGCCTCAAGCGAGCTACGAAGAGCTCGTTCTTATCTTCGCTTAGTTCCAGGCAGACCACGGCCCACGAAGCTGGCAGGAGAGCCATATCCAGTCCCTTGGCTGTGTCAAGTTCCAAGGATCTTTCGTTATTGATTTCACCAGCGCTTGGCCATTCCTGGATTCTGGTTCTTCGGGTCGCGCTGAGCTCGGCTAAGGTGATGAAGTCTTCACGAAGCCGTGCCATATCCAACGGACGTGTTATATGCAATACCAAGTCGAGTGACGAGGGGACCAATGGCTGATTCAAGGCAGTGGAGAGCAGAGCTATCTGCGTCAGAATCTTGTAACAGGTGTGAACGAGATCAGTAGAGAGCCGATTCGACCGGGAATCGTTCAGTCCCTGCAGTATATCATGGGCCTGAAGCAATAACGCGCTCCCGTTTCTGAAAGTGCTGTTCTCTGATTGTTGCTTTGCGACCCGAGTTTTGGCGTTCACAATAGCTGCACCCTGTACGAAGGACACCCTTCCACTCTTTCTTGCAGATATATACCTCACAGGAAGGGCCACGGCTGTTTCAGCGAGCACGCTGTGTGTGGCATCATCAGAGAAAAGCTTCAAGGCAGCTTGAACCAAGTTGAGGGCCATGGAAATCGACAGTCGTCCGTCTTCGTCGTTGTGGCAGCCAATAATATTGCTGCATCCTGTCGCAGCTCCTGCCTCGCGCTCCAAGAACATGAGTCTCGCTTCCAAGGCGGATATTCTCGCGTCGACATCTCTGGCCTCGAGTGTAGATGATTCACACGACGTGGTGGTTAGGCTGAGTTCATTGTCTTTTCGGCGACCAGCTGTGCCCTGCTTCCCTGGCTTCATTGCAGTGGATCTGGTGATTTTGCCTTTCGGAACCCGACAGGCAACATTTTCGTCACTATGGATGGCATACGAAGCCCGGTGCTGCTTTGCTTCTGCCAAACACCGGTGAGCCGCTGTAGGGTCTGACATGACCAGATACGCCTCGCCTCTATTAACTAGGGCGAGTGCCTGATGGTACTCTGAGGCGTAAAGAACGTTCGTTTGAATGGACTCCAGCGTTAGCTCTCCGGCTTTTGCAATCTGGCCCGCTCGAGCATGCAGGACACTCAACTCACTCAGAACAATGGCTTTATCGGCTGAACGGCCTGTTGTCCTTGATATTTTCAGTGCCTGCTCATAGAACGTTGCAGCATCTTGATAAATCCCACAATGAGACATCAAGAATGCCATATGTCGGAAGACATCAAAGCATAACCGAACATATGGCGTACAGGAGACTGAGCTCGCCGTTAGTTGCAAAGCAGGCTGCTTCGACAGATCGAGCTTCGAGAATTGAGCAGAGATGTCGTGTATCTCGGCGTCTGCGGGAGCAGTTGATTTTGAACAAGCTGCGGAAGCCCACAAGTTGTTGATTGAGGACCAGATAGACGTAGCAATCTTGGCGGATTGTCTTGCGAGAACAATGGCCTCTAGAAGTCGATGCTGCTTGAAAGATAGCTGTGACTCCAAATAGGCTGCTCTGCAAAGCAGGCCTTGTCCTCTCAGCTTGGATTTTGTCAATGATGGTCCAGCCGACATGTCCTGGCTTTCCCAGACACCCTTAGCTCGAAGCAGGCAATGTAAGCATTCTTCGAGATTCAAAACTTGTAGGTGGTATTCAGAATATGACAGTAGCAGCTCGACTGCACAGAGCGGTTCAATCCTGGCGTCTCCAAGCATTTTGTTCGCTATTGCCAGCGATATTGCCGCAGATTGGGCATCCTGCAACCGCAGGTGGATACTGCTCTTGTGCATGAGAATGCTTGTTATGCAGAGGCCCGGAGCCTCGATTCCAAGATTCGACAGATGTTCCAGTGTCCCCAAAGCCACCAGAGCAGTGTTGTCGTTGCCGTTCATGCTGGCGTAGGCGCTTGCGAGTAGAAGTGGAAGAACATGTGCTTTCACATCTTCAAAGAGCATCTGTGTCTGCTCCAAAGTTGTACAGGAGTGGGCAATGTCGGAGAGGTGCTGCACCGCTTGGGTGAGCTCTTGATGGGTAATTGATCCACGAAAGAAACCGTGCTGAAGACACAGCAGCGATCTGAGTTCCGGCCCAAATTTGCGCAGGAAGACATCATCCTTTGTTTCATTCGCGCGAGTCAACAGGTCTTGAACAACAGCAGCGTTCACTGGGAAAGTCGAAGCTGGCGTTCTCTTCCTCAGACAGAGACCAAGAAGATGGCTGAAGGATCTCAGCATGCACACTTGGTACTCCGGCTGGCTCAAGACCTGATGTAGCGTTTCCGCCATCCTAGCACAAGCGCTGAATTGGCGATCACCCAAATCCAGCTCAAGAATTGAAAGCATCTGTTTCTCTATTAAAGCAGCTCGGTGTATTGGTGGCAGGGAATGGTCGTCGTAGAAGCAATCATTCACGTCGTCTCGTGGTGGATGATCGAGTATAGTCCTAGCATAGGCGGTAAGTACCTTTGCGAACGCTTTGCGGTTCAAGTCTTGCTCGGACCATGCGCAGCGAAGTGGCCCAGACAAGAGCAATTCCACAATGTCACTGAGTAAGCCTTGTTTGATGGTGGCAGAAATGGCATTCCGAAAAGCACTTGTAGCCATGACGAAGTTGTTCGATTCCAGAAAACAGTGCCCGAGTTTCTCGAATTTGAGTGGAAGATGTGCAGATCTCTGATCCGACAAAGGCAACTCGAGGAGGCCTTGGAGTGATAGCTCAAGCATCCTTGCTTGTTCCAGAGGCGGTCTGCCCTGTTTCACGGCTGCTAGATACCGCGACCAAGAAATTTGGGAGATCCGTAGTCGAAGCTGATTGCATTGAGTCTCCATTGAGCTTTGGGCCTGAATCGAATGGTAGTCGGTCTGGAGACCATATATCGCGGCTGAGCAGTCTTTAAGAGCCTCCCACACCATCTGCGCCAATTCAGATGTCTGTGTGATAACACAGCGATCCGTGGACAAGACAGTATCGATGGTCTTTATGAAGGCCGTTAGATAAGCTTGCTCGATGTTTTTTAGAGGAGTCTCCGCCGTCTGAGTCAATGCCGCTGTCATATGGCGTTTCAGAAATCTGAAAGAGGCATATATGAGGCGAACAAGGCGAATTTGAAGGTCTTGGGGACAACCCTCATGGGCGCGGACATGACCTTCCGTCTGATCTGCCATGACCAGCGCCGCAACCGCCTTACGGAGTCGTGCAAGGTGCACAAGGAGTCTGGCAAGTTCTGGTTGTGAGAATACCGTCCTCTCGTTAAGAGCACGTTCCAATACTTCCACCGTGCTCAACGCCTTTGGGAGATTGTGAGAGACATTCCTCAACAGTAAGGTGGTTATCCGACAATGCAGTACGAGGTTTAGGTCCCCAGACTTTGGTAAAATCTCTTCAAGAATGTATAACAGTTCTCCACCTCCATCTTTATCTTCCATAGTGTCCATTAGTGTCTCAGCAAGCTCAAGAGGTATGTCAGGTTTGCACCCCGCGGTCGTAAGCAGTTCCCGGATCGAAACAACGGAGTGTCCGACCTGTCGTGACGACATGCCCAAAACGCCGGTATAGGTTGACAGCTTCTTGAGTGCATGGTGAAATGGTCGCCATACATCGGCTGCTGGATCGGGTGTGACACCTAGGTGTGTCCAAGATTCGAATTTGACACGCAAAGACAGGAAGAACAGGTGGAAAAGAACTTCTGGTCGTGGCTTCTCCAAGCATGACTTAATGGCTGTTGCATACATTCGAGCAACGGCGAGTGCTATGGTTCGAAGCTGCAGCCCGGCCTGCTCAGGCTTGAGTCGTCCTTTTGACAGTCCTCTTGTGGTGATCCAGGCAGGACTTCCAGCTTTGTCGGGTTCGAGCGACTTCACAAGCTCAGGGCTAATACACTTGGGGCCCATCAATAGCGCAAGACGGAGGGCTTGACTTTGCATGGACGCTGTAAACCGGAATAAGGACTCGTCGTTCGCTGCATCAGACCGGCCGAGCAGAAAGCCCGCAATATTGCTCTCAAAGGCGATATTCCCTTCAGTGTAGCTTCGCCAATACACTTGTTGGATATCAGACAGCTGACAGACAGCGTGGCTCGCAAGTTCCAATGAGATGCTCCTGTCTAGAAGAATCAACGCAGCATTCTCCAGCCCAATACTTTTGCTGGCGTTAGGGCTCGTTGTTCCAGCGTCAGCTTTCCGCAGGTACTGCAAAGCGGAAAAACAGCATTCGGCAACCACTTCGGGATCACTTGGCTTGATACATGAGGGGGTCTTCTTTGGACCGACGGCATCTCTTCTCCTCTCCCCATTTCCGGACCGCTCGTGTAGAGCTCTGTCAGCCTGGGGAGGACGAAGTGGCGGTTGGCTGGTAGCGCTACATTCCCGGTCGCCTTTCAGTGCCTTGATAGTCTCTGCGAGGTTCTTCAGCGTAAGGTTGAAGGCCTCGGTAGCGATTTTGAGACAGTCGCTTTGCGACAAGTTGAGTGGGCGACCATCGTTGACCTCATGGATCTCGAACGTTGCGCCTGGTTTCTGACGTTTCCTGGTGGCAGCTCTCACAGGAGGCTGACTTTTGGCAGAACCCTTCTTTGCCGGTGGCAGCTTAGCTGGGGCATGTGCATTTTTCGTGTCGCATAGGTCGTGGGAGCGTAGACCAAGAACCGCTTGCAAGTAGCGGAGAGTGTCAGGCGTCGGTGCCGTCAATTTGAGCTCCGTACGAACAGTGTCAGAGGTCGTGGTAACAGTGGCATCGCGGCTAATTGTCATTATGCAGAATAATGCATAGTATACGTGTACAGCAGTACGATGTGTTGAGCCTATGATCCCGATGATCTGTGCAGCCACGTAATTAGTTCGAGGTCTATTCGAGCTTCTGTTGAATTGAAAGCGCGTCCACGCTGTCGCTCGATTCGATCAAGTAAACACGGCGGATCTGGTTCCGGATTCGGCTCGAGCTCGGGGCAATCGCTGCCGATCAGTTATGGCAAGATTAACCGCGTGGTTCTCCCTGCAAAGTCCCAGGCAGTGACGGTCAAAGTTTCCAAGGTTCAGCGAGAATCATAGTCGCTGTGATACTCCGCTCTACCAATTATCCTGGCCATATTCGTTGGGCAGAATGAGGCCACTATTGTCATATAGCGCCCGCCCAAGTCGTTTCGTACGCCCTCAGTCAAGCAAAGTGTTCCCTCCCCGGCGGCGCTGGGTGCAACGGCACCAACACTCAGCCTCAGAAAGCCGCCTCCCTCGTCTGGCACAACCTGGATTCTGGGACTTGATCATTCCCAAGTCGCTCCGCAGTCACTTCACCAGGTGGGGGAGCGCTGTCCCAGAAAAGCCGACGAATCCGGCAACGTTCTTCATCTGGATCTATATTCTGATCGGCTCTCAGGCCATTCGAATCATGGGCCTCAAGAACGAATTCATGGCCTACTCTCGCAAGGCCGACGTCAAGATACAGCAGCTCAGGGAGGTCGTAGAGAAACTCCAACGCGGCGAAGAAGTGGACGTTGAAAAGATCCTCGGTACCGGCGACGAGACGCAGGAACGCGAATGGGAAGAGGCTTTGGAAGAACTGCAGAGAGAGGACAGAGTATGGCAGGAAAACAGGGAGAAAAGCCGGGAAGACAAAGAGCGCCTCGCTAGGAAGGAACAAGACGCAGACCCAGTCAGTGATGCTCAGGATAGACCCGAGACTACGAATCCGTTACCCTCACCAGACGTACCTCCAGTTGCGCGGCGCCCTGGGTTTTATTGATGCTTGCAACACTCCTCGGATACATGTCACTGCAACCATGGCAAACGTCGTAGCTCAGTACTCGGTGCTGCTAATGGAACACAACCCGGGCGTCATTAAGCCACCGTGAAGGTGGCCTACGAGCGGCATCCTAAGTCAAGCCGTCTTGACCACAAACCCAAGCCGGGGAAAGTGCAGTCGGATACTGTTCTCAAGCTCGATGACTACTTCGCTTCTGCTGAGGCCCACCAATTTACCTTCTTGTGGTCTGCCACCAGGTTTAGCACTGCGGTTGGTGAGTAAGTGAACCACGAGCGGAGGCAAGAAGGACTTACTCGTCGGTTGTGCCTATAGCGACTCTCACGCCTGCTTGTAGACCTGAGGGGTCTGCGGAGTCTATGCCGATGTCCTTCGCGGAATAGGCGGAATTCAAGATCTTCTGTTTGGCGTCGTCCGCACTGATCTTCTCGGCATCCTTCTCGGGAGCGTGGAGAGGGAGACCATTGATCCAAGCATGAACCTTGGGGAAATTTCTCTCTGAAAAGCCTGGCTCGCTTTTTACGTCCAAAGTTTGCAAGACAAACTTGATCATCCAACTTGCATGAACGTCGGCAATGGAGCACTTCTCTCCGCCGATCCAAGGCCCTCGCGCCAGGAAGTCGTTCTCTACAAGATCGAGCATTTGACGGAACTCGGCCAACGCACTCGGCCGCAATTCCTTGTAGTCGGGGCGATTGAACACTGAGAAGAGCTCAGCCCTGTCCTTCAAAAACTCTTCGCTCATCAGCTTTTCTGGAACGAGTGGGAGACAGATCCAGAAGGTGCGGTAGCCGAAGGCCTCGTACGCATGGTCAGCCGGACTTTTGACTAGCGCCGCTGCCTTCTCTGGGAAGGCACTCTGGACTGCTTCGAGGAAGACGTGATTATCTGCATACAGATCACGCCCGATGGCATTGACCGGAATTCTTCTGTATGTGATTCCGAGATCCGCAAGGATGGGCCGGGGCATTACAAATGGCTGTTCGCAGACCTTGAAAGGAATGCCACACTTGCTCAAGAGATTTCTCGCCTTCTGTGCGTTTGGCGCGAACTGGTAGTCGAAAAGGACTACTGGTGGTTCCGAGACGGTACCCATTATGTTCTTGTGGACAACTATCTGAGTTATGATCGGCGGAAGAGGCACCGGGGACTATGCCAGCGTCTGACGAGAAGGACGCAAGGACCTGTCTGTCTACAACAAAATGCGCCTTGAAGATATCCTTCTCTTCGCTAGCTCGCGAATTCACTTCTTTGCGGGGGAACAAACTATCGCGACGGGCGGGGAAGATCGAGTTGCAGGTCTCGGTTACGATGGGCCAGAGGAAGCTTTTCTGGCGACGATCCAGATCTCCCGGTTGGATGCCGAGATCACTGTCATCAGCGTGAACGAACGATTCTGCGTCATTCAGGCCCGAACACAGGTGCCACTGATGGGCCGTCGTAGTAATGAATCACGCATTGGCAATGTCTGGTGGTGCCGAACGGTACGCTTACATACGCGGGCGTTAAATACACAGCACGAGTTCTGGGGGTACTCCGTACTTGGTGTTGAGTCCTCGGTACTAACACATTGCAGGCAGAGGTCGACCCTCCCTTCTCGTCTTTCCCCAAATATTCTGTTTCTGCCCATGCTTGACGGACAGCTCCGTGGTATTATCCATCCAGGACATGTGAAATCGAGCCATAGTGAAGTCATTGAAGGTAGCTGTAGGACCGTACCGATGTGCCCGGACGGGAAGGAACCTGAGTTTTCGCCAAGGCTGCGCCTGCCTCCAACTCGCCTCTCCGCTTTTATATTTTTCATACAACTGATTCACTGCGCTGCGATATTCAAGAGCACACGGCCAATTGCCTTTTAATCCATCCACTAAAAATCCCACGACCGACCCTCGCATCCCTCAGCCTTTCATCACTGTGTCCTAAAACATTGCCATATTTCTGCTACACCCTTGGGTGCTTCCCCTGTGACTCTATTTTACCTTGTACAAGATCGTCTTCTTGCTTGCCTACCAGATTGCCGCAGTTCTGCGAGATTCTCTTTTCTAGATCCACTGCGGTCTAGCTCAAATATATCGCGTCCATCCACGCACAGGTCGACAACACTCTAGCTCTTCATTTTCTTCGCGAACGCGACTTCGACTATCAGACAATAACACCGGGTCGCGTTTGCTCATCTCCCGCTGACCTCGCACCATGGCTACCGAAATTGCTCCTGTCAATGGCTTGTACGGCACATCTCAGTACACCCAGCCAGCTGAGCTTGCTGCCTCTACTCCCTCTGCGCCCACTCACGCGACCTCGGCCTCACAGAGTACGACCGCGTCAGCTACCACGCAACAACAGAAGGCCGACCCGCAAGAGATCGGCTGGTACTTTGTTGAGCAATATTATACTACTCTGTCCAAGACCCCAGAGAAGATCCACCTGTTTTACTCCAAGAAGTCTCAGCTGGTCTCCGGCGTCGAGGCTGAGAAGGTCGTTCCTGCTGTTGGCACGAAGGTGTGTCTGTTCTTCGGAAAACCTTGAGATAATGCTAACGTGTGAGCATAGGCCATCAGCGACAAGATCAAGTCCCTGGACTTTCAAGACTGCAAAGTCCGCGTTCTCAATGTCGACTCACAAGCTTCGTTCAACAATATCGTTGTTCAGGTCATTGGGGAGATGTCCAACAAGTCTGAACCGCATCACAAGTTCGTCCAGACCTTCGTCCTTGCCGAGCAACCCAACGGCTACTTCGTTTTGAACGACATTTTCCGTTACCTTAGCGACGATGTGGATGAGATTGTCGAAGATGAACAGCCTCAGGCCGAAGTTCCTGCCGAAGAAGTCCCCACCCCTGCCGAGGGTCTACAAGACACCCAGCCTCATATCGAAGATCAGATTGTCACCGAGAACGCAGCCGACGAGGTCGACGAGAAGCTTGAAGAGCAGACGGAAGCCCCACAAGATATTGCTGCAGATACCAACGGTGATGATGCCCCGGAACCAAGTGAAGAGCCCGTGGACGTTCCGGCAAGCGCGCCTAAAGAGGATGTGTTGGCAACAGAGACGACTGAGCCAGCCGCACTTGAGCAACCTGCCGAGCCCGAATCCACTCCGGCTGCGATCGAATCCACAACAGAAGCTGCTGCACCTACACCAGCTCCGGCAGCCGCTCCCGAGGCGCCAGCTGCGAAGAAGACTTGGGCAAGCATGCTTGGAGGAGGAAGTGGTGGTGGTGGTGGTGCTGTCCAGAAGCCCGCCGTTCCCGCTCTCCCAATCACAACACCAGCACAACCGAAAGCTCCGCGACCTGCGCAGCCTGCACAAGCTCCCAAGGCTCCGACTGAACCGGCATCAGCAGCCACACCACCCACAGCTAGCACGCCCACTTCGCAAAGCAACGGCTGGCAGACGGCTGAGCACAGCAAGAAAAGCAATCGACCGCAAAACAAAGCCGCCTCTGATGGAGTCACTCTTGCGTACATCAGGAATGTGAATGAGAAAGTCGACGCCAGGATCCTTAGAGAGGTTCTAGAGAGCTTCGGCGACCTCAAGTACTACGATGTGTCCCGACCTAGGGTAAGTATCAGTTTTCTCGTGCTTCTTCGCTTCCTCTAACGGAGTACAGAGCTGCGCCTTTGTCGAATTTGCTGATCCGGCTGGATACGCAGCGGCCGTTGCTGCCAATCCCCACACTGTCGGCACTGAAACAATCTATGTCGAGGAACGACGTCCTCGTCCTAATGCTTACGGCGGCAGCAATGCTAACTACACTCGTGGCGGCGGCCCAGCCACTCGTGGTGGTCGTGGAGCGATTCAAGGCGGTAGTCGGTCTGGAAGCCAGACCAATTTCCCCAAGGACGCTGGACGCGGTGGCAACGTCCAGCACCAGAGAGGTGGTAAGCCTGGCACTGGCACTATCACCCCTAAAGGTCGTGGCCAGGGTCAGACCGTGTGATGCTCCTCGGTGGGACGAGATGATGCACTCGGTCGTCTCGCGACCGAGACCAATGACATCGTCAGTCTCTGCTCTGTCGGGCCAACCCGGGCGGTACATGGGGTCGAGGTCGGACTTCAGCACCTCTTTCAACGGCGTCCTTGGAAAAGTTCTTCGTGATATCACCTTACACATCCTTTACACGATTCCAGCAGTGTCTTTCGCATAGCCAGCTTCGGGGTTGATTAGGACAAACAGCGATCGGATCACTATCACCTTTGACCATTTCAGAGAGGAGCTGTGCACAGTACCAGATTCAGATGAGCTCAGGGTCAAGGGCAGAGGGAAGCGTTGTCCTTTTGAGCGAGACCATGTACTTTGCTGTTCTAGGAGGGGCATCTTTTCAAAGAATGGCGTGGGGTCATCGGATGTCATGAAATTGTACATTAGATCCTCCTCACAGATGGGACGTTACTACGCTACCTAATGAAAAAGTTGAGGTTTCTCGTGTATTTGACAAGAGGATTAACAGAGACCGGGGTTAAGACAAACCGGCCTGGCACCCCTCACGCGTATCGTACCGACGACGTGGGGTAGTCGGCTTGGATGGGCGAGGCTGCGAAGTAACTTCAGGCCGCAATGTCGGTCGGTGGCATGTATCACTTGTACCATCCCTTGTCAGGTGCCGGTCTCGAAGTTGTGCCTCGCACGCAATGATGCCCTCCCTATAATATCCTACCATAACCCGGCGACCAGACCTACAAGATACCAGTTCCTATGACCACACGATGCGACCTGGCGTCAGCCTCGATAGCAATGCAGCCGAACCACTCCGCCCTCGCAAGTCGTCCAACGCCGATGCATCCTCCCTAACCAGCGAGCGCGATCGATGTACCAATACTGCCGCCACTACCTTCTTCTTATCCCGAGATCCTGATGGCGGCGCGGGGCCTCAACAGGCTGAACGGGCATCTACGACGATGTTATACAACTCACCCTTGAGTAGCCTGCAAGATACAGTGCAAGAAGCCGACCGTGCTGCGAAGCACGTAGCACCTCGCTCAGCGAGAAGCGGAAGTCGACGGCGGTCAACAATCAGGCCAGGCACCGCAGGGCGCTTCATTAGAAGAGGGTCGTCCGATGCCAGCGCGGACGCAGAGACCTGTACCAGTCAACCACCTCAGTCCACGCTATCAGATAAGGAACGGACACGGGCCATTACACCTTCTCCGTTGCCCTCGCGAGAGACATCCCTCCCAAGCAGTCCGAAATCGCCCGCTTCACGGCAGTCACTGTCGAAGTCTAGCTCAGCCTCCGATAACGAGCTGTTGACCAGCGCCGACGAGACGGACAGCCAAGCAGTACTGTCGAGTGGTGAAGAGGACGAGAACGAGTACCGGCCGACTCGAAGTCCTACTTCACAACGACTACGGTTGCCGTTCGGAGAAGGCATTCATGATAGTCACCCTGAACTCATCATGCCCAGCATCAAGATGCCGTCTCGAAGGCCTTTCACACAGCGAGGGAAGAGGTTGGGGAGGTTCAAGATTATGGTTGCTGGTCGGAAAGGTGTGTATCCATCCACCCCTAACTCCTGTAGAGTGCTGATCGACTTAACCGCCCAGGCATCGGCAAGACATCGCTTATCAAGTCCATCGTTCAACTCTGCGAAGACATTGTCCACGTCGATCCTATCGTCTCCGCACCAGGCTCGTCTCACCCCTCCACAAGAGGCCGAGATCAAATCAATGAAGTTTATGCCTCGACGAAACCCTACCCCGAGTGGTGGTCTACCATGGAGGAATCCCGCATTCTCCGGAGGCGGAAGTCCATGGGAGATTCCGTACTGGAAAGAAACATCTGCTTCGTTGACACTTCGGACACGGCTAGACTAGAGCGGGTTATCCAGTATGCCGAGATGCAGCTGGTCAATGCTATGAGCTCGGTGGATCAGCTCGGCAGCGAGTTCTCAGGTTTGCTCAGCGGAAGAGGTGCAAGCCAGGTTGATGTGATTCTGTATTTGATCTCAAAAGGTAAGACTCCCTTCGTTGATGGTGCGCCTATTTGTGACTGATGCGAGGAACGCAGATAACCTGCAAGACGACGCACAACGAATCCGCCAACTATCGGACCTTTGCAACGTTATTCCGCTCATTGCCAAATCCGACCTACTCAGTCCTCAAGAGCAAGATCAACTGAAACAATCCCTCGATCCGAGCCTATCTAGTTTACCTCGCCTGCCCAGCTCTGTAACTTTCTCAGAAGCTGTAACGGCGACCGTTGCAGAACCTAACAGAATTCTTGCGGCAGCAACAGCACCCTACACGGTGACTTCTACCAACGGGCCCGACCTCGATACGATGGACGCTTCCCTCCTCATGTCGCCAGAATATATTCAACCTCTACTGCCGTCGGAGCTCAGCCTTCTGATAGACCAGATCTTCGAGCCCGACACAATCGCATATCTGCGCCACAACGCCGCTCGCAAGCTTGTTAGCTGGCACGTCTCTCACCCAAAACTGGTCTCAGCACCACGGTCACCGTCCATCGCATCCTCACCACCTCAATCATATAATCCATCCGTGCGCAACTCCATTCTAACGTCGCCGTTGCAGACACCACTCAGCCCGTCGCAGTCAGGCGTTCTGATCCCAGGAGGGTCGGAATTTTCTTTGAATACGTCCAACTCCTGGGCACTAGCCAAGGTCGCAGACCACACGCATCGCGAAGAACGGCTTGCCCAAATCAGGCTCTCGAAGTGGGCCAGCGAGTTGCAGTTGAGCCTACAGCGCGAACGCGAGAGATATGAGCGACTTGCCCGTGGGGAGCGAGCTGTCTGGCTGGTCGAGAAGATGGGCGAGGAAGTCCGTGATGGCAAGATTATGCCCGTAGACAATAATCAAGCGCTAGTGCGCAAGAACGGCAAGGGCAGCATTACATATGGCGACAGCGAAGCAGTCCCGAGCTACCAGATGCATGACCCCCTTGGCCTGCTCAGGTGGCAGGATTCCATGCGCGCAAGGGGCTGGATCGCGTTGCAGATTGTGGGAAGCTTTGGGGTAATGGGTGGACTTGCGTTTTGGCTGGCAAAGAATCTCGGCATGACGGGAAGTATTCATGACTGGTGGACGCAGGTTTGGGATTCTCTCGGCTGGCATGAAGGATGAACGACTGGGATGACATCTCCGCACAGATGTGTATGAATGACTGACGACGTTGAGCACAGCAGGAGGATGAGACTGATGCATGATTCAGACCGATGCAGCATGGTCCGCGCAGTGGCATTCATAGCATCGGGCATGTGTTGCCGAAGCAGCGCTTTTAAGCATGAATACCTCGACTTCCAGCCGCCTCCATGGTCGTGAATAGACTCCGTTCCCCTCCGAATAACTCGCTGTGGTCAGTATCGCAGAACAGAACCACGAGAACACGCGGCTCTGCCCTCCCATTTTGGTGGGAAGTTGTCGTCGTCGTCAACCAGATTACTAACAGATACGAGTTGCACTCCTTAAGTTGAGCCGTTCAGCCACAGACTGACCAAGCACTGGAGTCTGGCCCTGAACGAGTCTTCCATCGGCCCTACCCCTCGCATTGTGGCTGACATCCTTCGCTTCCGTCCCGCCTTTCAAGTTGACTATCGTTCTTCGTGCCAAGCGAGAGTGGAAGTAGATTGTGGCACCACGGACGGGAAGTGAGGAAAGAAACGGCGACAGTGCACCGGCTGGCAAGGTGGAGAATTCAGACACGAGGCCGTGAAACACGAGGTTGCATAGTCGAGATCCGATGGCCGGATTTGTTATCTCTACGCATAGCCTTGAAACAATAGGCTCACCGCCCGCTCAACGGTCGAGCAGATGTCGACGTTACTGCACTGAAGTTAATCGTGAGGAGCAGCAGATTCCTGCCTCGCTTAGAGCTAATTCGTAGGCCTGAGAAAAGCAGTCAGTTCTCCGATGCCCGCTTGGAATCGCATGTTGCTTCTCAGCTTTCTCCCGGCTTTGACGTCAAGGCTCCAAATTACGAAGTGGTAAGCACAAGACTCTGTCAAACATGTTCTAGACCACAGGTACGAAAGCTTCAAGACATGTCGAGCACCGGCGTTCATGCAGCTCGGGTCGACGGTTCTGCAAGGAGTGGCCACGAGGGTGCGAGCAGTCTGGGTGCACGGAGTAAAGGTTGGCATGCATGCAGGTCAGGAACCACGTGGAGCAGTGGAACCATGCATCTTTCTGGATGGCTAATTCTGAAGCAGTGGCGTCATGCAGGGGAGATGAAAACAGAAAGGCCCAAGGCCGTGTGGAAGGTGATTTCGCGCCTAGACAGGGGAGAGCAAGCAACGGGCTGTTGCCCAAGTGAACGTCGGTAGCTGTGGCTTTCACAAGTAAAAGTGCCATTGGACAGGCACCTCCGGAAGAACCCCCGGACGCTAGACGGCGGTTTCTTAAGAGTAAACCAAGGCAGCCGTGGAAGCTCCAGGTCACCAAGCAACATCCGCAAGGGCATCGCTCTTCATCCTCTCTCTTCAGCTTCCTCACCCGACTCACCGGATATCCGAACCACAAAGCGACACGCCGTCCTCGTACATATCTTTCTGCCCACCCCATCTGAACCAGACCTGAATCAGCCCTCTCCAGACTAACTATCATTATCCGACTTCAGTCACCACACCGACTCTTTTCTACACCTCGTGGCATCAACACGTCAGGACTCAGTGTCCAACACCTCCCTAACCGGCTTTGATCATCAACGTAACTGCGCTTTTTGGAACACACCTGCACAAAGCAGAACTCCACTGCCGCCGCTTCTGGCTCTGAGCTTCCCTCTGCTGTGGGGAGACCTTCTGAGTGTCGAGCTGGAACAGCGTCACCACCAATTTGAGAAAGACCACCACTGCCACAGCAACTATTCTTTATCGCCCCTGCGCACAACTCTCGACACTCTTTCCACCACGTGCCTGTAACACACCACCGCAGCCATGTCTCGCAGGTCTCTCGAATCTCAAAGGCCGATCATCGCTCCAAGCGTGCGTGACACCTCCAATGCAATCTTAATGGAAATTGTCGCTAACGGTCTTTGACAGATCACCTCGAAGCGCACCTCCAAACGCTACTCGACCTACTCTGCCTCTCCTTCTTTCGCTACTACCAATAGCAACTGCTCCAATTCCCAAACACTTGTCTCCGGCTCTGCCGCCGCCCCAGCGACCATATCCGTCAGTCCCGAAGTCGGCATGGCTGAGATTCGACACGTCACGCAAGGACTCGACAGACTAGAGAACAAACACCTCCAACAGCAACGCTTCGTGCCTTCGCTCAAGAAGACCGATGAGCTGAGCAAGCTGAGCTTGGGCGCAAAGGTCGAACGTGCCCTGGGCAGAAGAATGTCCAACCAAGACGCTGTCCTGCGGGTCAAGCGGCCCAATACAAAGACGGCGAACTCGTTCTCCATTATCGATGAGAAAACCGCACTCAAGGCTTAAGCCATGAATTTCTTCGACCATGAAGCTCTGTTACTTCTGGTTTGACTTGGCAAGGCCGAGATTCTGTTGGCAAGCTTGCCTAGCCGTCGACCAACACCTCCACTCGAGGTGTTGAAGCAAACTACTTTTGGGGCAGTGTACGATGTCTATGCGGCGCGGTTGTATCAGTGTTACGATGCTCGTTTCAAATGTTTTTGATGTTGACGCTCTGAACATTGAGATACCATTTCATTTTCAAGCTTGCATACGCTTGAACGCGTTGGCGCGATTTGGGTTGCGGGCGGTTCGCCTTGCGGTTTATGAGAGGCCGGTGGCAGGGACGTGGTCTTCGTTGGCGGTGTTGTGGTGACGATCTGGTAGTGGGCGACGGCTATTCGGCACACGGCCATGGCGACCAAGGGGACCTGGGTCGACCGGCAATACTGGAGATGGGGCCATTCTGGTGTCGGATCTAGTCATAGACACGCAAGTCAGCAATGCAAACTATCAACATTTGAGTAAAGTATCAAGGGCTCACGATACTTGACCTGCCGCAATGGCAGTATTCCTGAGAGGCCACGGGCACACTGCTCGAGCGGGGACATGAAGGCACAACTTGCAAGTCAGAGCTATGTACTGAAGACTCACCAGCCTTTACAGACCAACAATGCCTCGGACAGGTATGCCAAAAAGTAAGTCGGTCTTCACTTAGCCTGTATTGAGCATCAAGCTTAAGTGGGCATGTTGCAGAGATCCGACAGATATGGGGAGCCCTTGGATCTACTTAGTGTATCACAACATGTACATGTATTTCCCTTGCAAGTATCGATCGATCGACCTATCTAACCCTTTGGGCAGTCCACCCAGAAAGGAAGGCGGGTGGGAATAGGAAGCCCATGAATCTACTGTACCACGGCATGTATACATAGTTTCCCTGGCAAGTATCTTATCTATCTACCTATCTACCTGTCTACCTATCTACCTGTCTACCTATCTACCTGTCTACCTATCTACCTATCTATCTATCTACCTATCTATCTATCTATATAGGCGGCCCACCGAGACCGGAAGGAGAGTGGGAACAAGAGAGGAGGAGAGTGTTACGGAAGTGCGGACAGCATATTGCAGAGATCAGACAGACATGGAACCCATGAATCTAGTCGCTGTATCACAGCATGGATCTCGAATCCCCTGGCAAGTACAGTATCTATCGATCTACTGTATACCTATCTATCCGCGTAGACTGTCCGCCGAGGAACGAACGAGGGTGAGGGTGAGGGTGAGAGTGAGAGCCAGAGTGAGAATACCAATAAGAAGGGAAGGGCGCCCAGCGGGTCGGAAATCCAGGCCTGGTCTGGGGTTTCTCTGCTCCGTTCTCTACTTCACTCCAAGGTCTCGACTTTGTCTCTGCTTCGTCTCTGCTTCGTGTCTGCTTCCGCTTCTACTTCCATCCAACATCTCCTTTAGCCAACTGCTTGGGTCAGACCGCCCATTGTTCAACCACCAACACAAACATCCGGCAGACAGAGACAAGACAAGGAAAGGGAGGTGGAAAAGAAACAGAGAAATATTTCCTCTGCTTTTGCTTCAGCTTCGCTTCATCATCTCTTCGGTCCACTGCTTGAGCCAGACGCCCCATTGTCCACCCCCACACACATGCATCCGACAATGCCAAAGTAAGGGAAGGCGAGGGAAGGAAAGGTAAGGTAAGGTAAGCTCACGTTCACGTTCACCCACACAAGCGTCCGACAATGCAAAGGCAACGAAGGGCAAGAAAAGTATAAGGTTAAGGTACACACAGAGTGAAAAGGAAACAGAGAAATGTCCACACTCAGTCAGGGAATCAGTCAGGCACGGCCCATACACGCACGCACGCACGGCACGCCATACACCAACGGTTCACGCACTGTTCATCCACACGCCGATCCTCGCACTGCCACCGCAGAACTCACGCGCATCGCCCGCACAAAGCATATTACACTCCGCCTCCGGCGCCGGAACCGCGGCCTTGCCCCCTCCTCCTCCTCCTCCTCCACTCAGGACGTTCGCGCAGTAACACTCCTTGCCAAACTCGACGCCCGCGAACTTGTATCCCTTGGACAGGCACGTCGAGGCGCACATTTCCTGCGTCATCCCCGTGGCGTTTGCAGATGCGTACCCGCCGCCAAGTGTGCGCCGCGAGGCCGAACTGTCCGTGAAGCACCCCTGGTAAGAGTACCCTCCGGGCAGGACCGGGTTGGCGGCCGGTGGCGACAAAGAGGTGTTGTTGTACACGCTCAGCCGGCTGCGTCCGCCGCATGTGCTCTGCGTATCGCCTGGGCAGGGCATCGTGCAGCCCGTCGCGTCAAATACCGTGGTCGGCGCGAGGGGGGTGGCTAGACCGCAGTAGCATTCTTGGCTGTACTCCAGCCCTGCGAGGGGGAGGTTGCGCGCGCTGCAGAAGGAGATGCACATCGCGATGGTCATTCCAGGGGATGTGGTGGACGCGGCGGAGAGGAGGCGGCCTTGGGTGGCTTCGGCGGCGCAGCCGAGGTATACGGCTGGGAAGTACGGGTTGGGTTGCGGGAAGGCGGTGGACGAAGTGGTGGTGCTGCTCGTGGTGGTGGTGGAGAGAGTGCTAGAGAGACGGGTGGAGAATGTCGTCGGGAAAGAGGTGGAGCTGGTAAGACGGTTTGTCGTAGTCGCCGAGGTTGTGCTTGGGCTCGTGCTTGTGCTTGGAAGGACCGTACTGCCACTCGATGACTGAGCAGGGATGAAGCTGGTGCTGAAGCCGTTGCTGCTTGTCGACAACGTGCTGGTTGGTGATAGAGTACTTGCTGGGGCAGTGCTCGTACTGATGCTGAGTGTCCCAATTGAAGATGTCGAAGAGCCGACGGTAGAGACTGAAGTTGAAGTTGTGCTGGTGCTTCCTGATGATGACCGAGTGGTGGAAATAGTAGGGCCTGACGAAGTGGTGAGGCTAGTAGCTGACGTAGAGGTTGCACCAGTTGTCCCAGGCCCAGGACTGGACGTTGTGCTTGTGCCTGACGAGGACCTGGAAGTAGAGCTAGCCGGTGAGGTCATTGCCGAGGCGCTCGATGTTGTTACAGTGGAGCTTGACGAAGTTGGGGCGGCCAGAGTCGAGGGCGATGAGGACGCGCTACCAGTACGAGAGATACTCGATGAGGCGCTAGAAGTAGATACTGCCACAGCAGTGGACAAGCCAGAAGAGGTCGTCACTGAAGTCGACGTGGACGCGGCTAATGAGGAACTGGAGTTGACGCTCGATGTGGAACTTGTGGTTATACTCGAATTTGACCTCAGCGACATCGTACCTGATGACGCGATCAGGGACAAACTGGAGCTGACACCCGATGTGGTACTTGTGGCTGTGCTTGGATTCGCCCTCAACGACATCGAAGTCGACGTTGACGCGATCAAGGAGGAGCTGGAGCCGATACCCGATGTGGTGGTTGTGACTGCGGCTGAACTCGAACTCGGCGGCACAGCATATTGGTAGAGAGACAGCCCATTCGGCCCGCCACAGATGGTCGACGAGTTGCCACCACAGGTCATGGAGCAGCGCCCATCTGTTGCAGTCACAGAGCCAGACGCAAGACTGTTGCCGCAGTAGCACTCTTGGCTGTACTCGATGGCAAAATAGGTGAAGCCAGTACAATTGCCCGCACAGAACGGCACCGTCATGTCCTTCGAAGCGACAGCCTTACCTGTCAAAGCCCGCCCAGGGACTTCAGTATGGCAGTCGACATACTGGTAGTTGCCGACACTAGGAACGATGACTGGGCCGGATGGCTGATTCGGTGTCTGTAAAGGAGGAGTAGAAGCAGACCAATCGGTGTTCCGGTACAGTGTCAAGCCATTGGGGCCACCACAGGTGAAGCTTGAGTTGCCAGAGCAAGCCATGCTACAGCGGCCATCCGTTGCCAAAATGCTTCCTGATGTAAGGGCATTTCCGCAGTAGCATTCACGGCCGTACTCGACGCCAAAGTATTGGTATTGGGCGCAGTTGCTGGCACAAGTTTCGAGTGTTAGACTGTTATCCGCAAGGGCGAAGCTAGTGAGGGCCCGACCAGCCACTTCGGTGTAGCATGACTGATAAGTGAAGTTGCCGATGGTTGGTGGAGTCGTAGGGCCTGTTGAGGGAGTGGGATTGTCGTTACCTCCACCCGTGGAAGGTGGCGTGCTGGACAGTGTACCATTCCCGTAGACGTACATGTTGAGTCGGCTTGGACCTCCACAAAGTTCAGTCTGATTGTTGTTGCATGTCATGCTGCAGTCTGTTGCGCTCGCACTTACAGATCCAGCTGCCAACGTATTCCCGCAGAAGCATTGACCGCCATATTCGACACCGGAGAACAAGTAGCCTTGGCAAGCTTGCAAACATCCGGCCACCGTGTTGTTGGATTGGGTTTGAACATTGAGAGCACGGGAATTGGTGCCTTCGGTGTAGCATCCGACACTGTTGAAGCCCAGTTTGCCAGGATTGACGTATGGCCCTGGTGCGTCAGTAGAATTGCCGTTCCAACGGGTGATGTCGCCAAACAGGGAGATGTAAGACCCTGTCTCGTCGATACCGTTACCGCCGCAGACCTCATTGACATTGCCATCGCAGGCGAAATTACAGTTGGCATCATCGACGACTTGCTGCGGCCGATTGTAGCCACACCAGCACTCTTGCTCGTACTGGGTGCCAGCGAAGATGTACCCTGCAGCAGAGCACAGACCTATACACTTCTCGTTTGTGTTAGCTGGTCCACTGTAGATGGCTGTTTGGAGTTGTCGACCCGGGTTGTTCTCCTTGAAGCAGCCTGCATATCGGTAGATACCTTGTTGGGTGACCGGGTCCAACGGCGACGCTTGCTCCGAGACGGCGTTGCAGAAGAATTGGATGTGCTGCTTTCCGAAAGTGGGATCGTTGAGATTCATTGTCCATTGAGCCGTGCCGTTGTAGGGATCGACGTTGATCTGACTCTTCGGCACGGAACAGAAAAGCGTGGCAGTGAGGTTTTGCCTAGCATAGACGAGTGTGCCTTCCGCAAGATCGACAGCGTTGTTGGCACCGATGATGCTGCCTGAGATACCGAATGGAGGCTTGCTGACAGTTATTGAGATCGGCGCGGCATTTGCAGACCCGTTGTTGCTGAGACGGAGTTTGAGAAAGCGGCTCGTGTTCTCCGTGACATTGCCGAAGCTAAACACAGTGGTGTTGTCGTATGGCACCCAGCCTCCGTTGGGTGACTCGAATTCAAGGATAGCTTTTGGCTCATCCGACCCTGCTGCAAGCACGTCGATGACTTTCGTGCCGCCATTCGACACAATACTGACGAAAGCAGCGAAATTGGCCGAGTATGGCGGATTGAAGTTGATCGGAACCGTAACGGCGCTGTTAGGCGGTATCGACGACGGCATGTTGTAAAAGGTGAAAGCGGATACGACAGCCGCCGCTTGTGTACCATTCGGAGTGATCCAGGGCCCAGTCTCACCGACAACAGAATACTGAATCTTGCTGATAATGAGAGGACTGTTGCCGAGGTTGCTGATGATGACGGACTGATTGACACCCCCAGCTTGCTGTCCAGTGATGACGCCGTTCCAACTGACTGTATTCGGTGAGGTCATCAACAGAGCAGCTTGGCTTTGACCCGTACCTTTGAGCTGTACGGGCGTATTGATACTGAAGCCAGCAGCTTGCTGTGTGGTGTTGAGGATGACAGAGGATGACAAGGGACCGACTGTTTGCGGCGTAAAGGTCGCCTGGAATGCGAATCGTTGTCCCTTGGCAATTACGAGAGGGAGACCGGGCAGAGCACTGATGGCAAAGTTCGGATTGCCCGAGATACTTGCGGCGGTGACAGTAACAGCAGTATTCGCTGTGCACTGAATGGTCATCGGTGCCGTGGTGGTGTTCAGATTGGCTGTCCCGAACTGGAGAGAGGTGCAGTTTAATGGCAAGTTGACAGGCGCACCATATGCATACAGGTATCCTTGCGTTGTACCCTGATACACGATGCCGTCTCCAAACACAGGTCTGGTGAACTTGGTGGTTCCGGGCGTGACAAAGGAGTTGATCTCCGTCATCAGGCCGTTGGAGTCCGGGATAGCATTATAGATGCGTAGGTTGGAGCCTTCGACATCGGATGTCCACACCAGGCCGGTCCCAGGCCGATCGTTGAGCGAGGTTACTGTGCCATGACCGACACCGAGAACGTACGCATTCTTCTCGGGAGAGTCCGCCACCTTGTTGAAGTAAGGAACGCCGTCGTTGCAGGAGAACTTGAACACATGTGTCTGATACTGGATGACGTTGATATAGATGTATCCACCTTCGAGAGGGTATACGCCGGCACCAGCGTAGACCGAGTTCTCGTTCTGATAGACCTGAACGACGTTATCGAGTTTATTTGGGCCATTTTGGTAACCGCCAAGGTTGTCGAGGTTGAGCCAGTAGGTCTTCCCACTCTTGCCGGTAACCACTCCGATGCGTTTGATATCTCCACAAGAGAATTGGCTCGGAAGAATCTCCAGCGGCGACGTACCAAGATCTGGTCGTAGTCAATTCGAGTCCAACGTGTTCAAGATGACGGATCGTACCTTTATCAGCACCGTCCAGTTGGGTCTTCTCCCAGGGCATGAAGAAGTCGACGACATTCAAAGAGCCGTCTTCGTTGATTGCCATGTGAACTGCGGCTTCCTCGAGAGAGGTAGGTGGGTTTCGTCCATTGACTGGGACGCCACCGAGCTGAGAAGCATAGCCATTTCCAGAAGCGAAGAACATCGAGCCCTTGTCGTCGCTCGCGAGGCCACCTCCCGACATCCACACGCCTGCACCAGGGACAGTGGGCCCGACGCCGGCTAAGACAGTTAGAGACTTCCGAACGATGCAACTGCATTTCCACGTACCACCTTCAGTCGCGAATCTCTCCACGATCTGTCCAGTGCCCTTGTGCCAGCCCACGATCCAGCCAGTAAAGTTGTACAGCACGCTAGCAGAACAATGGAGTCAGTAAGTGGGTGTGGGAACGAGCAGCAGGAGTTCTACGCACCAATGACTCGCGAAGCCAGCGTAGACATAATCGCCAGTGTGGAGCAGAGCGGGACGTTGGTGATGGATGCCGCCGTTGAACGATCGCACTGGATTGTTGCGAGCCACCATACCCTCAAGGTTGAGAGGGAAATTGGGTCTCTCACTGAGATCCACAGTACTGATGGCATGGACGTAGTATCGGCCATTGGGGCGGCCGTTTGTCCCAGTAAGACTCTGATCGATATAAGTCTTGGATGTGAAGTACCATGTGTCCTGCATATGTCAGACTTAACCACGATGCCTATGGTAAAGTGAACAACCGTACCGTCTCTGGGTCGATAACGCCAGTAGCCGTTACACCGACGGTTGGGTTGATATCAACACATCCGTCCAGATCGTTGACCAAGAATGGCCGATGCAGGTTCCGGGAAGCGACAATTACGCCCGTCTTTGCCGCGACTTTGTACACATTATTCTGGGTCGTGGCAACATACACATACTGGACACCGTCGGAGCCAGTGTACACAAGCGGCTGAGAGAATAGCTGTTCGGGGACGTTCTGACCATTGATGGGGTATGTTCCCGGCAACCGGGCCTTGAATAGGAGCCCGAATTGAGAACTTCCAACCACAGCTGGGTCCATGTTGTGATTATTCTGGTAGCCGCTTCGGTCGTTGGAGCCACCCCATGTGATGGTGTCTGTGCTAGCCAGGGAGTCGACATGCGGGACAAAAATTAGATACAAAGAAAGCAGAACTGTGGCGAGTGACTGGAATGAGAAACGAGTGGACGACGCCATAGCGACTGAAGAGCACAGAGAACCGTTAAAAAGAGTGGCTGCAGAAGATCGGCGATGAACGAAGGTTGTGGAAAGACTGCAGACTTTCGAGTTGCAGGAGAGGGTAGAGTCACCATAATATCATGGCCTCAGCAGTCCTCTTCTTCGGAGAGGTCGTGAGGGCCATGGCGCAGAGGCCGCATCATCTGAGTCTCGGTCTTGGGCTTGATGCAATTACGAGCGTTGAGGTGTTTGTGAATTGGTCCACACATCCCCAATTCGGTGGTCGTCGAACCAGGATTGAATCAGGGGCAGAGCTGGACTTTGGACAGTGCTCATCGTTCAATGAGGCCGTACAAAGACTCCCTAGGCCCAGGGGAAGCCGCTTGGAAGCGAAGCTGCAGGCGACATCTGCGACGACAGGATGACCCTCCGTATGCGAGGAGGGCTGATCGCCTCCCAGTTGCTTTCGCAATCTCTGTAAAGCTTCGGGCCTGTATGGTCGTACAGCTTCTGTCAACCACGAATGGTGGTACGAGCTCATCCTCGGGTTTGATGTGCTGGAAATCAGATTCCGAAAGTACGTGTCACTTCCTGTAAAGGGGATCTGGAACATCGGCTTGGTTGACACGTCGACGAGTTGTGTGGCAGGTGTGGGGGTAAGCCACCAACCAGGATGTTGACAGTCGAATTCACAACTGAGGTAAACGTCGCGCCTGGGCTCATCACGCCGTCATATGTTTGAGTAAAGTGCAGTTGGGAGCCGCAGCCAGCCAAGATTTGAGAAAGTGTTCTGACAGTATCGCACAAGTTCAAGTCCCATTACAGACGACCGCACGGATCCGCGCTGAACTAGGGCGCGTGTTCGCCACTTCGGGAACTGCAATATCCCCTTTTCGACCGCTAATCTCATCATAGTGGAAGGGAATCTGGCCGTACCATACCTTTAATTCATCTTCGTCTCTTGGTGGAGAGAGCGCCGGGACAGACAACGTAGAGAATTGACGAGGAGGATCGAGAGAGGCGTTAGTGGCCGGCAACGTTGCGTCTGGACATCAATGACCCACCCTATAGAGCCCCCGCGGAGCAGTAGACCATACACGCAACGCACGTCTGCCGCTTTCAAGCCAGTCGCGTCAGCACCGCGTACTCCCTACTGTTGTACCTGATGATGTGCGCAGCGGCCTCAAGATCTACCAATCTCATCAGGCACAGAGCTTCAGCTGCGATTGGAATTTCATCTGACTGCGCACGTCTTGTGGTCGGACCCTTTTGTTCTTGGCAAGGCTGCGATTCGAGAGGGGGCTCCGGGTTGGCGCAGGAGGTCCAAGGAGGCGAAATCAGAGCCATCTCGAAAGGTTGAAGTCCTGGAAAAGTATCGGATTACGGACTACCTACCTCGTACTGGATATCCAGATCTAGGTGGGTTTCGGCAACAGACGACCAGGCGAGCACTCTAGCTGGTGGTCTGAGCTCTCCATGACCAGCACACAGTATATGACTGTGTCATTTTTCATGTCCGGCATCCTCTGTCGAGGAGACCCACCAGCACACAATAGAAAACGGAACAATTCAACGTTCAAAAATGGTGTGATCCCAAATTATTACATCCAGGAGCAACACTCGTGTGGCCGATCCCAAGGCCTGGCATGAGTTTGCGGGGAATCACCGAGCCCGAGCTGACCACCAATAAGGGCAGGCTTTCTTTGGGCGTGCTCGCATGTCACACATGGTGACACGGCGAGGCCCTTTGAGGTGACGTCCCCTTTGCGATGGAATAATCATCACATGGGCCAAGGTAATGTCATCGTTCCACCTTTTTTGGTCGGCCTTCGTTCCTGTCGATGGCAAGGCGAAAAGGGCTCCATGGGGCTCTCAACGACCTGCCCGCAGGATATAACCGTCTGTATTGTGGCGGGGTAGATGACTACGGACCAACTCTCACCACGAGTTGAACAGCGAGTGGCATTGCAGATGATTCTTACAGTACTTGATAACCGGATCGCCACAGGACCTATATCCACGAAAAGACGATTAGCGATCTATCGGACCAGATACATGCAGCCTTGTCTCGCAAGTCATCCAACAATCTAAAAGGGTCAAAGTGTCTCCGACACCCTAATCCCACACCGAACAATTCGAAAGACAAGAAGCGCCTCTGACCACATAAATCCCGCACAATTCAACAATCCAGAAGACCAAAGGGCTTCTGACCACACGGAACCCGCAGAATCCAAGAGTGAGAAAAGACCGAAAAGGCATCCGACAACGCAATTCTCACACAACCCAACAACCATGTCTTCAAACTCTCCCCCAGCATACACCAACCCCGTCGACCCCAAACTCGACCCCAAACACCACCGCCTCCCACCCTACCGCGCCAAACACAGCTTTGCAAACAGCGCCGAAGAACTCGCCGCCCTCAACGAGTTCGCCGAGTCCAAACTCTACGTCAACCCTGGGTCGGACGGCACTCTTCCCGACTTACAGAACGGGGGCTGGGGCTTGAAGTCGCTGGCGTGGGGTGGACCCATGCAGGGTGAAGTGCCGGGCGACAGGGGTTGGCCCGCGCCAGAGACGGCCGAGGAGAGGAAACGGAGGAGAGAGGCCGAGAAGGCGAGGAAGAAGGAGGAGCGGGCCAGCAAGGGGAAAGGGAAAGGGGGTGTAGGGGAGAGGTTGAAACGGGTCATAAGTGGAGGGAGTGTGAAGGAGGGAGGCAGGTAGGAAAGCGTGCGTTGGTAACCTTGTGTTGCGCTGTACTGTGCTGTGTTGTGCTGTGTTACTGTAAAGTACTCGGCTGCTGTGTTGGAAAACTTGCGTGGGTGGGCATTCCCATCACCGGTTTTGGTCCTCTTTCCTGTAGCCGGCGTTGATTATCGGCTTCGGATACTTCGTACTTTTCTCACTCTGCAATATCTGGCCTCACATGGAGAAGTACATGGCGACTGGCGAATGTGATCCGGATTATTAGCATTTCCCTACACCCCAACGATCAGTAGTCGGCGTGTTCATTGTCCGCGTGGAAAAGTTCCTCTCCGTGACTGGAGTCTACGTTCAACCGGCGGAATAGTGATTGTAGATGGGCGCACTGAGTACTGTGACTCTAGTCGTATATTCTGCTCCGCTGTACACACCTCCAGGGATGAATGTGTGAAGTGCCCTACCGGACAGTCCGCTGATTCGACCCATTGTTGGTGCCTCTCGTGCCTCACAGTACATTAGATGACTTGGTTCATCATCAGCTACTCCAATGCCATGGTGCTCGCGGCCCAGCCAACTTGGTTACTCACTCGACATTGCACATGGGCCTGGTGTGCTACGGCGTTGACGAACTACATTGCCGCGCACTTGCTGTACTCGGACATTGCCTCGTGGGGGATGGTGTCGGTGTCCCACCTTGCGATCGTAACACCGAGAAGTGCTCCATCCGGTTACACATGGTGGCCTGTGGGGCTACGCCCGTCACCACTACGAGCACATCTTCTACCTCACTTGTACAGATGTTCTACTTTGGTTGCGTCAGATCTAACAAAGTCGGTAGCACATCTGTAGAACAGCGTGCATGAGTACCGGCAGTATACTGTAGGTATAAGTTCCCAGCGGATTTACAAACGTCACACAGGTCGCGCCCGTACTGTGTACAGTACTGGTGCTGGGATCGACTCGCGGGGTTGAAGTTCAGTTCGACGCCCGAGGCGGACTGATCTGATATACAAAGCGCGACAAGAAACAAGGATCGACACCTCTCCCTCCCACTCCAACAACCAGGACTTCGCCCTGAGGCACAGTTACACCCACGAGCCTCCAACATACCAAGTAAGGAAGGACCATCAATCCAGTCTTCCAGATCCAAAGCCACCGGTACACCCACAAGCACACTCAGTCCGTGGCAGTCAGTCACTGTCACAGCCATTACCACCACCACCAGAATGTCCGTCTCAACGTCCGCCTCCGCGCCCAAATATGCCCCCTTCACAATCCTTACGACCTCATACAAATCCGTCGATGACCACCCAATCAACGTCTACACGCTCGTTCCGAAACTGGTCCTCGCAAACATAACCCCCGGCGACGCCGCAAGTGAGACCTCCAAACCCACGCCGCTCCCCGTATTGGTCAAATTCCACGGCGGGTTCCTGGTGACCGGCGACGCCCTCTACGACGACTGGTTCCCGCAGTGGCTGGTCGACTACGCCCTGCAGCACACCGCCGTGGTAGTCCTACCAAACTATCGACTCCTCCCCGAGGCGAACGGGGCGGAAATCATGGACGATGTCGCAGATTTCTGGACCTGGCTGCGCGATGAGTTCCCTCGGTACTTGAGCCACGAGGCGCCCGGGCTTCAGGTCGATCTGTCGAAGGTGCTGGTCACGGGGGAGAGTGCGGGCGGGTATTTGAGCGTGCAGTCCGCGCTGGGCAGTTCCGCGGGGTTAGCGAAGGCTAGCATCGCGACGTACCCCGTGCTGGATGTCGCGAGCCCGTTCTACACGGAGGAGTACGACAAGGTGATTCTGGGGGCGCCGACTCTGCCCAAGGACGTGCTGGGGCGGCACATCCAATCCGTCGAAGACGAAGCGGCCAAAAATGGGAGGAAAAGCGTGGTGACCAGCGCGACGCCGCCTGATAGGTTGCCCTTTGCGCTGTCGATCGTGCAGCAGGGGTTGTATCGGAAGTTGTTGGGCGAGGACAAGGTCTTGTACCCGATGGAGAGGGTCGAGGATGTGAGCGCCCAGAATGTGCCTTCGATCTTGATCATCCACGGGCGGGAAGATAGTGCCGTGCCGGTGGAGGGCAGTGAAAAGTGGGCTCAAAAGGCGAGGGAGAAGTTTGGGGAGGGAAAGGTGGACTTGATTGTGCAGCCTGGGGAGCATGGCTTTGATACGGACCCGAGCGTTACGCTGGAGACGCCGTGGCTGAAGGATGGGTTGGGCCGGATCACCGAGGCGTGGTTGGGCGTGAAGTAGAGGTTGCGTTGTGGCTTCTAAAGGAAGTAGAGCTTGTGGCTTCTAGACAAGGAGAGGTTGTGTCTTCTAAAGAAGTAGAGCTTGTGGCTTCTAGACAAGGAGAGGTTGTGTCTTCTAGATGGGTCGACGTTGCGTGGCTTCTAGACGTAGGAGAGATGTATAGAGAGGGATTCTGGACGGCAATGAGCAAAGGACGATGACTGGCCATGGATCTGTTCGTTGTAGGTGGCGTCTATCCCACGTCTGCACCATGTGCGGCAATCACTTAGGATCAACACCGGCGTCTTCATACTCGAGGATTTGCTTCGCAGCTTCAGACATTGACAAAGCTAAATGGAGAACGAGTTCAAGCCCTCTTTCAAGCGTACTGCCTTCTGCGATCGAGAGATATATTGAACCACCAACAAAGCAGCATTGTGCAGCTAGAACAGTGTTGGAAATCTCTCTGGCCCTTCCCTCCCTATGTCCCATCGAAGGGCTGATAAAGGCAGCCTTGTAGTAATGTGAAATGGAGGGCGAAGCCGCGTCGAGGCAGTGGTTGTATCAACAAAGCGGCCAGAGTCACAGTCACAGGCACAGTCTCTTCCAATTGCCCATCACTGCCTCGCGGCGCATATACTTAGCGACCCGTCTTCCTGCACTGAACCAACGTCCTCTTGTCATCATACATCTCACGCCTTCATCCAGCGAGCCGAAACACATTAAGCCCGGCGCACCAGGGCTCCAACCTAGGTGTTCGCGGACTTGTTGACGCGGCACTCCGTCACGCTGCCTACCCAGGTACGATAATCCCCCTCATTGAGCGCCTGAGTAGACTGACGAACTCACAGTTCGGATCCTGACACCAACTCGCCACCAATGGGTGCCTCGCAATCGGTTCAGGATGCGCGAGGCATTCCGCCAGAGGCCGTCCAGAGAGAGATGGAATTGATTCATCGACGATTGGACGCAGTCGCCTTCCCCAACCAAGCGACCGGATATGCCGACATACTCCCTCATTACCGCGGTGTGATTTCCATGATCGATCCAAAGTCAATGCAGCAGACCATTGCCGTCATCCACCTAATGATCTCCTCCCACGCAAAGGCCACAAGACTGTCGACGACGTACGCAAGCCTGACGGCAGAATTGTTCGGGTGCCAGAAGATGCTCATTACGCTTCACACCAAGATTCGTTCCTCCAACATCGCTCTTATGCAGGTTTCCGGCGCGGAAGAGACTGCGGGCCAAATGAACGTGGACGCCATCAAGGATTGCAAGATCAAAGAGCTCGCCGACACAATCACATCGCTGGTCAACCAGCTGGACCTCGTTCAAACACACTCGTTCCGTATCCTGCATGTGATGTTGAAGGCAAGTGAAGCATGCACCAGTGGCCATAACCACCAGCCAAACACAGCCGAATCGAATGCCGAGCTCAGTGCTGCGCTTCAAACCCTCGACGATACCAGCGTCGCCGTAAGTAACAGGATCTCATCGGTGATGTCGAACTATACCAAAGCGGTTGAAAGAATTCGAATGCTTGAGGAAAACAAGAAGCACCAGACTGATCTGGTGGAACAACTTACGGCAAATGTGAAATTGGCCAATGATGAGATTGAAGCCCTGATGGCACACATCGCAAAGCTCACGGCAAGTTTGAAAATGGCCAACGATGAGATCCAAGCCCTGAAGGCACGTAACGCAAAACTCGCTGAAGATTGCCGGGAGAAGAATAGGTGGGTTTGCGATATGAAGGCCAAGATCAACGGCATGGGCGACACCATGAAGCGTGCCGAGTCCATCGTGCTTGCCGAGAAGGACAGGCTTCGTAAACAGACGAGGGATCAGGAGGAAATGAAGCAGTTGAAGGCAGAGGTCGCAAGGCTCAAAGATCAAAGCAACAAGGTCGAAGCACTCCATGCAGAGAACGCAAGACTCAAAGTACAGTCTACCAAGGCCGAAGCACTCCGTGCAGAAATTAGCGGGTTGAAGAGGAAGCTGAAGGAATCCAACATCAAGGACCTCGAAAAGCGGCTACACGAGGCCAACGCAGAGCTGGACCACCTCCGGGCACTGTCCAAGGACCAAGATGATGACGGCGACCGACCGCAGGACGACCATGATACTCACATTGACGCTGCATCTTCTGACGAAGAAGGAGCGAGCACCGTAGTCGAAGGTCTTTCTTTTGCCGAGGGAGCGGCTCGGATCTTGCAGTGCCACAAAGCCGTTCTCGCTGAACTGCGAGCTCAGATCTCAACGATGAAGGACGTCCGTGGTGGCTCGGGCTGGAGTATTGTGCACCGGACAGACGCGATGGTTAAGCGGAAGACCGGTCGTATGCTCAAGGACATCGATGACTGTCTTGCACTGAGGGATGCTGGCGAGAGGGAAAAGGAACGTGTGGAGCGATTGGAGACTGAAGGTTTTCCGGCCTTATAGTCTGTTACCTTCGGGGCTGGCCACAGCACCAAAGACACCAGTGCGTCCAAGGCAACAAAGTCAAAGAGAAGAAGAACCAGGGCAAAGAGCTCCATCCGAGCCGATTCTCGAGATGGTGACTGGAAGAGGGAGTAGTGAAGAGACCGAGGAAAGAGAAACGCTCGTGACTCTAAGAAGGGTTTGCTGAGTACGTGCCTGAGCAATTAGAGACACAGGGCTTTCCGGCCTTACAGTCTATTGTCACTGGGGCTGATTAGAGCGTCAAAGATAAAGGTGCATCTAAGCCAACAAAGTCAAAGAGAAGAAGAACCAGGGGGAGGAGCTCGACCCGAGCCGATTCTTGAGATGAGAACTAGAAGAGGAAGAAGTGGAGAGTATAGTTGAGAAAAATGCTTGGAATTCTAGGAAGGTTTGCCGAGCGACAACCTGTTTTTGCATTTACGTTCCGCTGCTCTCTAGTGTGATATTCACCTGAACGAATAGGTACACACGAGGGTCAGTACTTTTCGCTGGAAGTGTGATCATGCCATTGACATGGATAGTCGGGATAACACTGTCACACATCCACAGCTCCACAACAACAATGCCGAACATTGTTTGACACCATGTTCTTGTTCCCGTTTTGTTACATGCAACCTTCGCCCATCTATTTTTCCCAGGCAAGTATCCACGCCGACCGATCTAAGTGTACAAGGTAAACCTGAGCCTCGATTTTCTAAGGCCCATTTGCATGATTCTGGTTGTGATTTGTCCCCCCTGGCACTCCAGCACCTGTCAGATCCGTCTGTGGGTGTTCATTTTATCCCACCCAGTAGTCCTGATATCGCTCCGAAACTCCATCAAATATGCGCTCGAAAACTCCGGCAGGCCCTGGCAAAAACGCTCAAATGCTCGTCGTAATTTGTGGGCACAATAGTCGCTTCATGCTCTGCTTGGAACATGTATGGCCCCAGGTGGTCTTCATTGGAGCAGGCCCGGGGCGGACATTTAATCCTCCCTTGTCGTGCTTTCCTTGTCAGCTGTTCTCCTGAAGCTCACCCATCGTTGGGTTATGGCGGCCTTGACCTTTTCGCGCCACGAACGGTTCAGCTTGTTGCTGAGCTCGCGGTACATGTACATCTCGGCCCAACAGTCTCGACCCCACTCGCAACCAGCCATGTTGACCATGAAGTCCCGCTCCGCTTCACTATAGTGGAACCTAGGATCGAGGACCGGCTCCCTGTCGTGGGCCTCTTGGTCAGGGGCCGGCTGAGCCGCACAAGCACCCGGCGGAAAAGAGTTGATCTTCCGCTGATGGATGAATGCAAAGTGAGTCCGTAGATACGGCTGAGAAGCGTAAAGATGCTCCAACGCGTCCTGTTCTTTGTGCTCCCACTCCATGTGCTTCTGCTCATACAGAACAGGGTCCCACCATAAATCAAGCAATCGATCTGTAAAGGCAGACCGTCGGACAAAGAAAGAACCCAAGTTGAAGCCGTCACAATCTTGGGGAATGATGACGTCGATCGAGGACGTCAGGTTGTCGCCAGTGGGCGACCTGGCGACAAGGTCAAGGAATTCGGTCTGGGGTGGATGGGTAATGTTGAGAGGGTTGTAGACATTGATATCGCGGTACACTTGTGTGTCGAGGGTGTTGAAGATGTGTTTCTGGAGAGATATTGAGGGTTCCATGATGAAAGTGTTCAAGTCAAGCCACCAAAACCTGTCGCGCAAGTCAGTCATTGTCACAGAGACGACTCGAGAAGATGTATGAATACCATTCAGCATTTGGATACCGAGCCATGGCGTTGCGGATCAGGTCAACTTTCTCCCAGCTCTCGCGCCATTCATGGGCGTATCTCTTCTTGGTGCTCATGTCTGCAATGTCCAGGTGGTATCCCCATCTTTCCGCATATCTCTTTTTGTTCTTAACACTGTCGCGCTCGATGGCCCATTCCCTGGGACCTTTCCACTCCATGACACCTCCGCCTTCGTTGGCCCCAAGGACAATGACGAATTTGCTTCCGCCTCCTAGGTGAGAGTTGCCGCGATACCGTCTGAGGACATCTGTAGCCATTGTTAGCATTCGTGTTGTGCCCATGGCTTCCCTCTCGGCACACACTTGTCTGTGAGAGTAGCACCGTTGTCAACGTCACAACGGACAATATTATGAACAGAAACTTGAACTTCCTCAAGACATTGCCAGCAAATGTCTTGACCCTGGACAAGCTGCCACCACCTCTCGGATACCACCGGCTGCGGCCGAGTTTCTCTGGGTCTTTCCAGTTGGCGGAGAGAGGAGTGTAAGGACTGAAGACGGGAAGGGTCGAGATTTTCCGCTTGGACCGCAGGAAGAAGCCTTCATTCTTTGTTTGTATGCTGGGATATCCTCTAACCTGTGCGCTTCTTGCTTTTGCCGCCGCCCACTGGTCGTCATTATGATCTTGGTAATTGCGGGCTCCAGCATACAAGCTGTTGGGAGTTGAGGTGCGTTCGGTCAGGCCTGGTGAGTTCCATCGTCCGTGAGGAGGTAGTGGTGAAACTGATTGGGACATCGGAGCAGGTGGTGAATGTCATACGACGTGCGGGTTCTGGAGTTCGGCGTGCGCATCAGAGAGGCCCGCGATTCGCAATACGTAGATACTGTAGAGCGGTTCTCCTGTGGTGCGGCTGTTCTTTCGCGAAAGACTGTAATGAACAACCGTCGCAGCCGATAATTACGCTGGATAAAGGAAGTGCGGGTGCGGCAGATGGGAACGGCTCGATTCACTTCGCCGATTCAGCAGGCAGGTCGACGCAGGTGCCCATCCGCAGGCCAGCAACAGAACAGCATCAGCAAATGCGACGGCATCAGCAACCAGACGTCGAATGTTTTACTGGAGGCGTCTCACTGTCAGGCGGAGGAAGGGCGTTTGCCAATGTTGTTGAAGCCTTTCTGGAATTCAATTTATTATTGGAGACGCTGAAAGGTTACAAGTCCTCGAATCTGCAAGTCCGCGTGCCGCCCCTCCCGCCTGCAGAGACGTCGCCGCTACATGACTTTAGGAGGAAAGCACTAGTCCGCGAGGATGGCTGCAGCCGCACATGGCACCTCGCAGGATTGACAGGGGCCTTTTCAGAAGTCAAATGCCACCTTTCAGAATTTGAAGTCGAACGGCTGTCTCCCTGCGGCGCGGAGCTGTCAAGCCCGAACATGACATGCTACTGTACTTCGAAGTCTGCACTTTCTAGCGAATGATCTTGACATCCACCAAAAATCTCTATTCCGATTGCAAAGAACTGCAAATCACTCCGAGGACGCGTCTATTTACACAGTACGAGTACCGCGTCAAAGGGACAGGGAAATCTCAGTGCAACGTCTTGAGACACTGTCACACCGGGCGCAGCTGCATCTCCGCTGCACGATCTCCGCTCTTAGGCGGCCCTGGCCAAGGCCTAGGGGCGATAGGCGCACCTGCAACCTATCACGGCTCGTTGTGCCTGTCGGCTGCCCCCTTCGATAAGCGGTCCAACGGCGTCCGAACTAGTTGGACTCGGCAGGACCTGTCCCGAGATCTCGAGATGCACCGTACTACACAGTATATTTCCATTTTCTCAAGAAGCACAACATCATGATTACATTGCACATCATTTTCCAAGCTATTTCAGGGACCGTACATATCTTACTCAGGGCCAACCGGTGGATTGGGCACCTCACCGCCCCCCTCCCTCATGCTCAATCGCATGCTTTCCCGTTCCTTCATCCTCTGATGGTGAACGTGTTCCTCTTCAATGAGAAAGCCTTTCTCGCTGGCGGGGCGCCGGCGAGCACTTCCGCCAAAGGTGATTTCTACCTTGAATTTCAGGAACCCATCAGCATCATCGTAGATGGTGATGATGTCATCGGAGTATATCTTCCCATAATACGACGCATCACCAGACGCAGACTCCTTGCGCAAAGCAACACCGTTGACCCAGATACACCTGCTGGCACTGGTGGCGATGAGGGTGCGAACGCCTGGTACATCCATCCAATTTCCGCCACCAGCAACATACGGCGCCATACCCGGTGCCCAGAAGTAGATCTTGAGCGCGTATTTGGGCACACGAGCGTCGCTAAGGTTTGGATAGCGCACCGTGCAGCCGTCGCCTCGACCCCACATGGTGTCCTTAGCTTCCAGATTGATTGTGATGTTAGCGAAGGACCCCGGCATGCTCGTGAGCTTGCCGTAGCGTCTAGGTGGCTTGATAAACTGCGAAGTCTGCGAACTTGTCCCGTTTGTGTCTGCTGAAGCTAGAATCGTGCGAGTGAAGCGCTCAGCTCGAGCTCCACTGTGGACGACCTGGCCAGTCTTCGCGTCTATCGTGGCGGCAAGTTCGGTTGAAGGAGAGCGGACTCTCGCGGCCATGTTGACGTGGAATGTCTCTGCCTTGGTCCGTAGCTTGTTGGCTCTGGAGGCGTTTCGTGCTTCGACTTCGGCTTGAAAGTTGACTGGGTCTTGCACAAGGTTGAGATCAATCTGACGTGTGCAGATGGGCTCTCCCACTGGCTGCTCAGGTCCTGCGATCTCAGCGCCGACATGGGGCGTGAGAGACTCGGAAGGAGACATTTGTCGAGTTTCAGGTGTTACAGGGTTCGTCGTTTCTGGAGTCGCAGCATCTGAAATATCTCCCTCCGAAGACATATTGAGTTGACCAATCTGCTGTTCCGCCCCCATAAGACTTGCAGCTGAGGTCGTCTGAGCCGGAGGCACTTCCAGCACCTGAGGATATTGAAGTGGCTGACCAGCGTTGTCTTCGCTTTCTGCACGCCTCGATGATGGACGGTCCACAAAATCATTCACGCTGATTTGTTCGACGCCGGCCCGGAGGTTATTGACAAGGGTCGGTGAAGGGAGAGGGTTAAGCTCACCGCCAAAGACGCCTGAACTCCGCAACACCGATGCGGATATTTCACCAAACAGTGTCTGTGCAGGCGGTGCCGTTTCGTTAGGAAGTGGCGGAAGGCTTTGGTCTGCTCCTGGCAGATATGGATAGTTGATAGAGCTCGCTGTTGGCGGCATGCCCATGAATGTACGAGCTCGCTTCGCCGGTCGAGTTGGAGAAGAAGACGCGGGTTGATTGAGTTGATTCAAGTTATCGATCATGTCATCGTCAACGAAGTCTTCACTCAGCTCATCGATATCTTCCAGCTGATTCTCCGCATCAGCAAGTGGCTCCTCGACATCGTCGTAATTGCAATTGTCAGGTACGTCTCGCAACCATGGATGTTGCAGACACTCGGCTTCTTTCGGTCGAGAAGCAGGATTGCGGTTTAGCAGCCTTGCAATGAAATCAACAGCCGCCTCCGAGATGCCTTCTTGTCTGAGCGGCTCGAAGTCGACCTCTTTGGTCATGATGTTGTTCAACATTTGCGCGCCGCGATCATCGCCCCTCCCGGTCACAGGCGGCTTCCCACATAGAAGGTGGAAAATGACGGCGCCGAACGACCACATGTCCACTGACTGATCATAGGGCGATGGTGGAGGCTTGGAGGCAGCTTCGCCAAGGCCACGCCGCCGTTTTGGACCAGATCCTTGAGTATAGTTTCCGTAGTCAGGATAGACTTCCGGGGCGCAATAGAGAAGCGTCCCACAGAACGTCTTGAGAAATGTCTCCTGATCTGTGACACATTTTGACAGACCAAAATCTGACAGCTTGACGATCAATGGGTTCAAGCTTGCTATCAAGATGTTGTCGGGCTTGATGTCGCGATGTGTGATGTTTCTTCGGTGAAGGTAGTCTAGAGCGTGCAATATCTGCTTGGCGATTTGTTGGACGTCCGCTTCGGGGATTGCTCCACGGTTCCGCAGTTGCTGTGCCAGTTCGCCATACGGCACGAATTCCATCAGGATGTAGATCCAATGCTGGTAATTATGACAGTCGATGTAATTTACAATGTTGGGGTGTTTGAGGTTCTTCATGATGTTGAGCTCGCTGTCAAACTTCAGGTCGAGAACACCATTTTTTATGAAACGACGTTTGTCAAGCTCTTTGGCTGCGTACAAGTCGCCTTCTTTCTTGGTCTGGATTCTGTACACGGTCGCAAAGGCGCCCCTGCCCAGCAACCCGGTGAAATTGTACAAGGAACCGCCATTCCAATGATTGCCGTATGTACTTTCCCTCATGGAAGCAAATTGAGCCACATCACCCCTTGCTGCAAGATATTTTCGGAGATTTTCTTCGTAAGCATCTTCGAAATCTCCACGGCTCGGGATCCGTACCATCATCTTGACTTCTTGCTTGTCTGGACCACAGACGACACGGATAAGGGAGCCGTTTTTAAGGACTGTGGTGGCGGGTTTGAGGACAGGCTTGCCTCGTCGATCTCTCGCCTTCAGGTGGACATCGTCCACAATCGTACCATTCGTAGACAAGTCGTGCAACATTAGACTGCCTTGATTGTTGACATATATCTTGAAATGAATTTTGCTCAGTAGCGTGTCATTCTCGTGGCCGGTCAAAAGGACGTCACTTTGGTTGGGGTTTCGACCGAATCGGAATCCGTCCTTAGGACACTTGACCTTCGAGGACAGCCTCAGAGCTAGATCTCGAGACTGATTAGAACCGAAGAGTATTTCTTCTTCGACATCTTCCAAGTCAAGGTTCTGCAGAATGTGTTGGGGAGCGTGTAGCAGGTTGGCCTTGACAGCCTCAAACGCCGATGGCGATGTGGGGGTGAGCATACAGATAACATCTGTTGCATCTTCATCGGAAACATTAGAGAGGTTGTACCGGAACCTGGCAGGCTGTGTTGCAGGTTGAGTGGCATGTTGAGACATGTTGTTGCTTGCAGCGTCCAAAAAGTGCTTAGATGTTAATGGAGACAACGGCTGATGGTGCTGAGAATCTGCAGTTCTCGCTGGTTTGATCGGTCCCACTTGAAGAGATGTTAGGATAATTCTTTCGTCTTTGAGTGCGACTGACCGAGTGCGACTGTAGTGCCAGATTGTCATGGTACTCCGGAATCAGGTAAGTCAGAACTGATCCAGTAGACAAGCGCCTGCCATCGCCTGTGTGTTGCCAATCACCTTCGCCTACGTTAGCCATGTCCCAGTGGTGGCGGTTTGAGGTGGGAGTTGAAGGGAGGACAAAGGTATCGCTTAGATTAGTAGCAGATCGAGTTGGACGGAATCCTTGCTGTCCACAGTCCGCACCACAACCGACGATTCCATGCCAAAGGGGAAAGAAGGGTGCCGAGATGGTTCGGGCACGTACCTGACGATATGCTTGTTGTCCAAGAAATGCCGACCAATTTGCAGGATCTGTCATCGCATGCGTCAGTCGCAGAACCCAGAACCATTTTCCAGGCAACATAGAAGTAAGGTCTCGCTTTTGCACAACAATCCCGATGTTAAGGGCTGCACTGAGTCGTCCTCTACAAAATTGTCCTCCGAAATGTGACGTCCACGAACGACCCTTTGCCTTCCTGCGATATTGTGCCTTGGAAACCCCCTCCTGCGCACTTGCCCATAGATCGTGAGGCTCCTCCCTGCTGCGTCCGGTGTCCGAAACTGGGCAAGCAACTCCACGGCTCTTCTACCCACCCTCAAGGGCAAGTGACATGTCAAGTCGACGTGGGCTGACTGGGGAACGGAACAACAACCGATGAAGTGAAGTAAAGTTTGCAATAGCCTACCAGTACAGAGTCGCAAGGAACGAGTAGGTGAGTCGATCACAAGCAAGGTCTTTCTATACAGTTGTTAGTCATTGTACATGCGTACTGGGGTCGAAAGATTGGATTGGTTTCCTACGATGGTTCTTTTGTCGACGAGACGAGGGTACGGCTGCACGTGGCCGCAACGCTACAACACGCAAGGGACCAAGCAACGCTATCAGAGAGACCGCACTCGTAAGGCAAGCAAGCAGTAGAGTGACGGAACAAATGTGCGAAGGTCCAAAAGGAGAGAAAGGGCGTGGGTGGGCATGGATAGAAGAAAGTCGAGTTAAGTTCTCGACTGCGCTGCGTCTCGAAGAAATTTCCCCGCCAACGCGGACGCGGGAGGGCGGCAGACCCCTGCATTGCATCGGCTCTCCAGCGGCGGTGCTTCGAAGCTCACCTGCAGCTTCCGAAGATCGATTCCTGCTGGTCCTAGGCGACAGCGCGTGCGTGAGGGGCCAAACGGGTGCCTAAGGATCGCGGTCCCGGCATCCCCGTTCCTGGCTAGAGTAGCGCACCGTCGTGCCTAATGAACAGGAGCCAATGGATACGGATGTCCTCTGTTTGCTCCTACGGGATGGTTATGCACGGTAGACGTCACGCGCCGATGCCGCGACGTCCGAGTCTAGGTCTATTCATCCAGTCCGGACTGCCTCCTGCGAGCAACTTTGCCAGTGCTTGGAGACCCGGCCACACGATAGGATGCAGGATATACAACCAAACATGTCAAATTCAGCCACACGCGCAATCTACCCTCGCTCTCACTTATCGCGTTGACGTGTGTCAAAACTGCACGACGCCCGTTCGATACCATGCATGACTGGTGCGGATAGGTTCAATTTTCTGTCTTGACGCCCTGAGCTTTTTGCTCCGATCTCTAGTCTGCCATCTCCATGGCTGCCTTTGCCAGCTCATCTCTTTTGCGAATCTCTTCCTGACGATGGGCTTTGGACTTTCTACGCTTGCTGATAGGACCAACACTGACCGCCTGTCGAGCTGGTTCTGTTGTCTTTGCTGGGCCTTTGACGGTAATCGGAAGTCCCCCATTGGTCGCATCAGCCAAAGCCTGCGCTTGTTGCAATGCCTCTTCCAAGGAGGGCGTAGATAGTCGCAATGCCTCATCCATATCCGTTCCTGGAACAGACACCCCCCGACTAGCGAGTGCGGCCAATTTGGTCTGTTGCCGCTTGCGCTCTCTGGCCTCCTCGACAAGCCGCTTGTATTCAGGCCCCGTCTTGTCCCTGTCGATCCATTCCTCCAGTCCGAGCTCTTTCAACTCAATGTTCAGAAGCTTCGTGCCTGTCTGGACATAGGTCTTGTACTGTCGCGGTCCTTTGGGCTTCTCTAGCTCTATTAGTTCAGCCTCGACCGTTTCTGGCGTCGCGTGTTCGAATTGGCCCGTTTGATCTGAGCTTATCCGGCGCGGCAGGATCCTCCGTGACGCTGGTGGCTCGGGCGCAACGCTTCGTCTATCCTTGAAAGAGACGACAGCAAACTCGATCGTCTTTCTACGCGCAGAAGCGGTGGAAACAGCCTGAGTCTTGCTGCGAGTTCGTTTGGCCGGTGCCGACTGGACCGAAGCGTCGTCTGGAGTAGAGGTGTCGCTTGCTTGCGTCTGTTTGTCTTTATTCACGTCCACAGGAGAGCTTTGACGAGCTTCTGATGAGCTTAGGTCCTCATACTGGTCTACTCCCTGACCCTCGTCATCACCGCTAAACTCGACGCTCTCGCCCATTGAGAAGCGGTTGGCGGTCGTCTCGGTCGGGCTGACGTCCATTGCTGGCTCATCACCAATGCCGCTCAACTGCGCGCCGTCTTTTGGATTCGTAGCATCGTTATCGGCATATGGCTGGGACTCATTCTCGGCAGCCTGCATTCCATCATCCGCAAGGTTCGAAGGTTGATCATCTTGCGCTGATGGTGACTGTGATGGATCCATCATTGGGACTGAGTTTGAACTGCCCCGTTGTTCTTCACCATCCGAAGCACCGGCGCTTGTAAGGGAATCATCGAAAGATACATCGCCCAGGGCAAAACGCTCAGCAGGACTGAGTCCCTTCGAATGCTCATCAGACACTGCAACCTGCTGCTGCTTCTCCGGTTGGTGTAAGCGTGGCGCTACCGATGCCTTGGACTTCTTGCTGTTCTGCGGAGAGCATGGCAGGTTGGGTTCGTCGTGTGCATCATCAGGCGTGGCGTTACGTGAACTATTGGAGGTGTCTTGGGATTGGAAGTCTGAATGTGTGCTTGATTGGGGGGTTGGGACCTGTGCGGAGGACGATGAATTCCTCAGCCAAAAGGGCTTTGGCTGTGATGTAGGGTTTGAGCGACCAGTAGAGCCAGTTCTACTGACGTTGCTGGCGCGCTTGCGCTTCCCCAGACTATTGCCATGCAACGCCGTCGAAGAAGAGCTCGGCGGTTCGCTTCCCGCTGCAGTCGTAATGGCTGACTGGATAATATCCCACTTCGCCTTGAGCGTGGTATTTTCGGCACGAAGGTTTTCCAGCTCTTGCTCATTGGACTGCGCGGCATTCAGAGCCCTGGCCATGGCGTGCAGGTTGGCGACAAAGTCGCCACCGGCGGAGTTCCCGGTACTAGATATAGTGTTCTGAGATTGTAGTTCCTTGACCGACGCGTTGATGTCTTCGAGGGTGCCACGGAATGCATCAAGGACCGCAGAGATCGCTCGGAGTTGTTTCTCACTCTCACGCATTCTGGCATCCAGTGCTAGGAATGCCTCCTCCTGCAGGCCCAGTCGTACGTCTCGCGTTGTGAAGCGGTCGGTGGGCGGATCTTCTGAGTCTCCAGAGGCTAGCGGATTAGGCTCGTGGTTCTTTCGCAAAGACAGCTGGGCTGAAGCTCGACGATGCGAATCTGGCAATGGCTGGAGGCGCGAGGGAGTCTCCTCTGAGCGGAAGGGAGTATGCGACCACCGAGGAACAGCAGGCAGGCTCGCACGGGGCGTGACGCTTGTCCTCGTGGTTGCTTGGACAAGATCCCCGCTATAGGCGAATATAGGGTCAACCTGTTCATTGGTATCGCCGCTCTTGAGACATGTCTTTGACAACTTATAAAGATACTGCTTTCTATCACCCGAGTCAGATAACCAATTTAGTCTTCTGCGACATCAGGGCAGGCTCACAGCATATTTCTTTTTTCGGGTCCTGGTATCTCCTTGCAATACTGTCCAACCACTGCTGAGCATTTTGTGCAGAAGACCTCGGCGAGGGTACACCCCTCCAGCAGACGTTGCGCAGCGCCTGTAGGCACAATCTGGGTTCGGTTCGCGGCGACTTCGGTGCCAAAATGAGCGCCAGGGTGGGCACAGCGAACATATGAAGAGGTAAGGCGAATCCATTCGTTGTCGAAGATTCCGATTTGGTTGTTGCATTGCAGACAATGTAGATTCACATGGGAAGACGGAGGCTGCGGCTTGTGTCGCGAGGATGAAGCCATCTTGGTGGTCTCTTGACCTGGTGCGAGACGCGGGCGCACTTCAGAACGAGAGTCGTAGGTTCACAGGTTTTGAAGCGGCACCGGCAAAGGGAAGACAAGTGGGTGAAGCGGGCGACGAGGGCGGGAAGTGCGACGCGACCGCGACCAGCCAAGCGAGACGCGTCCAATTCCGGGCCACCAGTACCACCAGCACCGCCAGGGCCAGATGATTATGTCCAAGTGCGAGCCCAGTCGGCGCAGTCATGGTTAGGTGACCGTACATCACCGCTTGATAACTCGATGCTTAGATGGAAACAAAAGGAGATTACCGCTCCCGATGGGTAGAACTACTTGACACAAGTATCGTATGTTTGGACTCCCTCCAGAGGAAGTGGCTAAATCACAGCCATCAGAATGTCTAGCATAACCATCCCAGCTCGCACAGGCGCCTATGTCGGCCTCAAGAAGGGCCAAAGACTCAAACTGATCAACCCACATGGCAACCAGGTCATCGACTTTTGGGCTTTTGTCTTCCCAGGAAGTACCGCCGACGACATACCCAGGAGCTTCATATGTTCCCCGCAAGAAGCCAGCGAGGAAGCCGATGCAACGCCCTTTCCTTTCAGCTCAGGGGTGCAATACTTTTCAGCGTCCCGGACTCGCTCCATTCTTTCCAAGTTGATCCCCTCGGCCGAAACACACGATGTCCTGTACACGAACAAGTCTGTCCCGCTGTTCACGCTCCTAGAGGACACCACCACGGGCATCCACGACACGCTGTTCGGCTGCTGCGATCGATTTCGCTACCACAATCTGGGCATCGACGGCTATGACCACGGCAGCTGTGCTGAGAACATGCACATCGCGCTTCGCGAAGCAGCCGCGGCAGGGCTGCTCGCTGCGGGTTCAATCTCGACGGAGTGGACGCCCGATCCTCTGAATGTCTTCATGAACGTGCCAATCACGACGCCACTGGACCGTCAGTCTGGTGGAGGAAAGATCGAGTGTATAGCCCCGGAAAGTCGGCCTGGAGAGTACATGGTGCTAAGGGCCGAGTCGGACTGTGTCGCCGTCATGAGTGCCTGTCCCAACGACGTGATCCCGGGAGTAAATGGCGGGGTCTGTACGGATGCCCAGTATGAAGTGTTGGCCTGAGATCAGACTCCGAAATCACAGCACAGCTCTCTACTCGCTCAACTACACACTCTGGTGGTATGCATTGAATAGCATAAAAGTCCGCGATCGTGCCGCGTCCCATAGATCTCAAAGGGGAAGGTGCCATTGTTTTCTTCGAAGTCTCTCCAGCGCCGGCGCACTTCACCGCCCCAGTCTCCACGCTCCACAGTGCCACCGGACGTACGCCTTTTTGACGACCATGTTAGAAAAACTCTCCGAACATTATGACTGGCAATGCTGGCAGCGGCGAGTCGAGTTGGCCTGCGATCAAACATACGATTCCGCGCCCTAGCATATGAAGAGTTCGCTCCTCCAACATACTTGTACAGACAACGCACAGTGAGGAAATCATCCAACATGGCCGTCGACGACAGGCCCGACCCCATCTCCGAGATGGCACCCAACGAAGCCATCAATGAAGCCCACAGCGCCGCGGCAACACACAAGCGCGTCAACGCGTGGCAACAGCCCGGTCCCGCGTGCCTGGACTTCCGCAGTGACACCATGACGACGCCAACGGCCAGCATGCTCGAGGCCATCATGTACACGACGCTCCAAGACGATGTCATGGTCGAAGACCCCACGACCAACAACCTAGAGTCCTACATCGCGGAGCTGGCCGGCCACGAGGCCGCCCTGCTCGTCATGTCCGGCACAATGGGCAACCAAGTGGCCTTGCGCACGCATCTCACGGCCCCGCCGCACTCTGTCCTCTGCGACATCCGGTCGCACATCTACAACTACGAGGCCGGCGGCGTGTCGTCGCTCTCCAGCGCCATGATCCTCCCCATCCGGCCGCGCAACGGCCACCACCTGACGCTCGAGGACGTGAAAGAGCACGCGATCGTCAGCTCGGACGTGCACGCGTGCCCAACCCGCGTCATCAGCCTGGAAAACACCCTCGACGGGATGATCATGCCACTGGCCGAGGTGCGGCGCATCGCCGAGTTCGCCCGCGCCCACGACATCAAGCTCCACCTGGACGGCGCGCGCATCTGGGAGGCCGTCGCCGCCAACGCGGCCAGCCTGCCGGACTACTGCACCCTGTTCGACAGCGTGAGCATGTGTTTCTCCAAAGGCCTGGGCGCGCCCATCGGGAGCATCATCGTGGGCTCGAAGCCGTACATCGCCCACGCGCGGCGCATCCGCAAGATGATCGGCGGCGGAACGCGCCAGGCCGGCGTCATCAGCGCGGCCGCCCGCGTCGCCGTCGACGAGGGGTTCGGGCACGGTCCCAACGGCGAGGGCGGCAATCTGAGGGCGTCGCACGCGCGGGCGAGGAACGTAGCAGAGATGTGGACCTCTAGGGGCGGCAAACTGGCCAACCCGACCGAGACGAATATGGTGTGGTTGGATCTGGCGAGGGAAGGCATTTCCGCCACCGAATTCGCTCGACTGGCGGCCGAGGAGGGCTTGAAGGCCTTCAGTGGGCGGCTGGTCGTGCATTATCAGATCACGGACGAGGCCGTGGAGAGGCTTGGGAGGGTCATGGACGCGGTGTTGCGAAGAGGAAGGGAGAGGGAGACCGGAGTTGCGGATGGGGAGACGACAGACGGGGTCAATAACAGCAATGGTAACGGCGAACGGTACGGGTCAAAGGAGAGCAAGTGAATCAATCACCACAGAATTGGAAACTTGGTCCTTTTCTCTCTCGCTTGCATTCCTGACTATTCAATACAACAAGCGAGCTCCTGGACTTCACCCGTACAGGCCATTCCAATTGCCATAATCAGCTCGGGCGACAAGTACATAAGGTATTTGGCGCTTGGTCCAGCGCCCCCAAGAGGACTACAAGGCGCTCCAATCTCTCTACTCTTGTCCAATGTCGGGAGTGCCAAGCTCGATCTTGGTGTGAGAGAGCGTGTGTAGGCACAGGCAAGTTCAAGTCCCTTCTTCCGTCTCCAATCCTCCTGTTCATGATGCCGTCTGCCTGACCGGGACTCTCTGCTCGGGCCATGTGCGGGTTGGCTCTCAGCGAAGTCGTGCTCGCCGTATCCAACACTCAACCGTACACCGCGGCACAACCAAATCTGCCCAGATGTCGTCCTGATCCCGCTGTTTTTTGATGCCTTATCTGGCAAGAATTCTCCATCGAGGAGGCTCTCAAAGCCCCGGAAAGGGAGCGTTCTCAACCCTTTCCCGTTTGGAACTCTGCACATCTCCCGTCCCTGCTGAGGAGTGCGAAAAGAAAAAAAAGCTCATAAGCTACCAGTTTGTTGGTGGGTAAAGACAGGATCGCTTGCTGTGAAGAAATCGTAAACAGTCTGAGGCCAGTTGGTGCGATCACCCCGCGGCAATTGCTGGGAAGGTGAAGAAAAGGCGTTTCCAAGTTGCTGGGAAGCTCAACAAGCAGACTGTGCAAAAGCTCTGCCATTGGTGTAACGTGGATCGAAGAGGACACGCATGGCCCGCTGGGATGGTGAGGAACAAAAGAAAATACTTTCGTGTCGTTAACTTCGTGCAGGTGTTTTGGTTGGCCACCATCGCGCTCACGCGTTTTCCGCAGTTCGCCCCTGAACAAAGTCCCAATCAACCCTCTGATGCAGTAAAACGCCGCGACCGTGATGCAGGTGAGTGAGTGTGTGTGTGTGTGTGTGTGTGTTTGTGTGCGATTTGTGTATGCTTTCTCAACCCGAGACACCCATTTGTCCGGGTCTGGTCTGGTAACTCTGCCGCCCAACCGGTTGAGGTTGGGCACCGTGGCTACCTGAGCTGTCAGCGCTACCGGCACGATCGCGGGCATAAGGACTTTTGGGGGTGGCGAAATGGAAGTCGTTTGCAGGAGCGGAAGTGGCCGAAGCCATGTTCTGAACAGGACGGACTGAGCTCTGCTTCTGCCATGCTGTGGCTTGGTATGGGTCTACGTCCACTCGGGTCGCGACAGGGCCGACAGGCGTCGAGCCTGAAGCTGGGCTGCGGATAGGAGCATCTGCTGCCGACGCAGTCTGTCTCTGGACCTGACCTTTGGCAATGTGGCCATATCTCGATAGAATCTCCTTCGTCGTGAGTTCTGCTGACCCGCCATGGAGGCCGGTGTCGGTCAGAATAGACTGCAAATCTTCGGGAACCTGCGCATGTGTTCAGCCACAATCATCACTTCATGGTTTAGTTTAACTTACCTGACAGAAATAGTCGTTGTACTCGATCAAAGTATTGACGGCCTCGATAGCTAGAAAGCTCTCATCGACCTGCGGAACGTTGGGTCTTGCACCCGCTGCCTTCTCCTTTGCGTATAAGATATTTGGTGCCATTACGGTAGCCAGGTTGTGGATGTCCATTTTGCTCCCAGATTCCTCGTCGACTTGAGAAAATGAAGCCGCCCACTTCAGAAACGAGAACAACACTTCCATCGTATCACGATGGCTCTTTGGCATCAAACAGCAGGTGAGATGCAACACTCTTCTCCGCCGCTCGTCGTCAGCGATCTTCTGAGATATGATGAAAAGCTTCTGCAGCTTGTAGGTCAGCAGAGGTTCCGGCATTTCTCTCAAGAATTTCTTGAGCAATGCGGCAACCTGAACGGGGTTTTCGCGGTTGAGATCTGGGGTCTGATTTGCATCGATCGCCTCCGCAGCCTCTTTCAAGCGTTTGATGTTGCCGTTCTTTCTGAAGACACCTTCAACCGACATATCCATCTGCTTCATGGCTGAGACGCAGTCGTCTACGATCGCTGGGACCCGCAAGGCTCCGGGACCGACTCCGTTAGTTGACTCTGCGCCTTCGCGCTCAACCAGAGTCTCTAGTGGTACGCCGAAAATGCCCTTCTTTTTTACTCCTCCGTCACCACGCAGGGCACGACTGACTTTGCCCCAGAATGTTGGCTTGCGCTGTTCAATGAGGCCAAGCAAGTCCTCCAGGGTATATTCACCATCCAACAGTGGTTGCATCGACAATACAGCCACGTGTCGGACGATGAAGTATTCCAAGGCGGATAATTCTGAGAAGTATCGCTTGGTCCGGAGGGGGTTTTCGCCACTTAGAAGATCAGCCCCGGCACCAGACGTACCCCGTGAGTGACCATTGACGAGTCTGGGTTCGTTGCCACGGTGACCTATAAGGTTCGTCCCCGCGTGGCGGAAGGCATTGGGTCGTTGCTCCTTCGCTTGCTCGGCGGCGACAATCCGCGGGATGTCGTCCAGAGTCAGACCCTCTTGATTGCCAAAAGTAAGTTCTGGTCTGACACGACCATCGAGATCTTTCTCCTGGACGATTTGGAACCCTCCAGGATTTCGGTTGTCCGGGCCATCAGTGCCCTCAGAACCTGGACGAACACCAGTTGGCCCATAGAGTATCTTCGACTCTCGGGCTTTCCGGAATGTAGTAGACAGAGTACGTTCATTGCGTGTAGAGCGCAGACGTTTCATCTCGCCAACGGTCTGCTCCAATGAGGATTCTTGCTGAATGGAGGTGCCAGCATAGGAGCGAGATCTAGATCCCATCTTCTGGACTGGTCTGGAATGCTCACCAGCAGGAGTGACATGGTGGCCTTCGTTGGTATCGTATGGCGTCAAGTTTGGGTCATCCGAGGTGTGCGGCAAAGTGCCGCCAGATTTGAGCACCTCTAACAATCGTGCCAACGCCACGCGGAGTAGGAAGACGTACTGTTGTAATTTGGTAACATGCGCAAAGCCTGTGACCGTCTCGGATGTTCGCCTGGCGTGGTCGATACAGTAGACCCTCTCTTCTCTTTCGTTGTACATTGCACTGCCAAGCTCGCCAGTTAGGTCTCGCTGGCACACGCTGCATGTCAAATGAGGAGGCCTCGCGTGCCATCTCCGGCCATAGATCATGACACACTCATCGTCAATCGGTTCCATGCACGCCGAGCAGCAATCCGATTCTTGGCTCGCCAGCCCCGCAACACTTTCTTGCAGGTCGATGGATTTCATCTCTTGCTCTTTAATGGTCTCAAGGTCCGCAAGTTCATCCAAGAAGGCATGGAGACCTTCGGGAGATCCTTTCTCGCGTTCAAGCTTCAGCGCGCCCTGAAGACCGATCCGAATGAGAAGCTTCAGGTAATGAGCCAGGCCAGTAACCAGGGATAGGAGTTCTTGAGTGACACCGAGCTTCCGCACACCAGTCTCCTGGGTTTTAGAGAGAAGCGTGAAGAAAGCAACGACCTTCTTACAAAGGAGTTTTGCTTCCCGGGCATAAGCGAGTTCCTTGAGTTCGGCTTTCACCACCAGAGCGCCAAGCGTGTCGATGGCGCCGAACAGAATGTCAACATGCCAAATGAATTTACGTGCCACGATGACGCCGTCGACGTATACCCCGTTGCTAACGTGCAAAAGCATGTCAGATATGCAGGAGGCTGATGATTCCTCAAAGGTAGAGAGAGTGCTCCAAATTCGATAGACCTTGTCTTCCATTTTTTCTTCGTCCTCTTTGACAGCCTCTCGCTCATCTTCCGTGACTGGCGCGTCGATGTCTTTCCTAGCACCCTCTTGTTCGTTTTGCGCGAGTCGCACATTCCAAAATTTGTGGATCATGTAACATTCGGGATGCCAGTGTTGATTCTGCCCATTGCGGAAGATCTCAACAAACTGCTTGAGAATAGCAGTCTGACAACCGTTGCACCGCTGCGCAAACTGGGTGGAGTAGTGGTAGTGACAATAGACCTTGGCATCATGTTCGTAGTAGCTGTCCTGAGCGCCGAACACGGTTGGGCAAACCGAACAAGTAAAATGCTCAATATGGTATTTCCGATCCAGCGCCGTGATGTAAGAACCTCGTAAAGCGCCGCCGCATTCAAAACACAGCAAATCAAGACGCCGAAAATAGTCCGTTTCGCATAGAGGAAATTGGCCAGAGCCATCTTCTGCATCGACGGGGAAGAATTTGGACGCGACAATCTGACCGCAGTCGGCGCATTTGAAACAGTCAAGGTGGAAGGTCCCTCCGAGCGCACGCACGAACTGACCGGTCAGCGCTTCGCCACACTTCTTACACTGCCGCACTCTCGAATCTGACTTCCCGTTACTGCCATTTGTCCTTGACCGGCTCCGTTCGTTCGGGCCACCAAGTGATCGCTTACGCCCTGTTCGACTATCGGATGAATATCTGCCATCGCTCTCATAGGGAGCATCGTTGACATTTGAATTTGCATTCCCGTTCGTTGGATTTGGTGGGTTGTAGTTGTATTGCCCATTGGAGTTGTGCGGAGCAGATTCGGGCTGGTTTCTAGGAGCACCTATGATGTATCTTGTTGTTCCAGTGTTGCCCTGGTGCAGCTCGTCAAGCGGAGCCGCCATGCTTGGTAGTTGCGCTCAGTGCGTGCATGTAGGTATTGCAGCGAGCCTACTGAACATCGACAGCCCAGGGGTTACTTCCAAGGTAGCGCAGCCGGCGTCTAGCTCAACCGAATCCCAGGGTAGCGAATGACTTTCTTTGTAAAACAATGTGGGGGCCCTCTCTTGTTGCAAGTTTTGACAAGTCCATGCGCAGGTGCCTCAAGGAATTAGTGAGGGAGGAAGAAGACGCAGAAGGTCGTGTAGCAATGTTTCGATAAACTGTCCTTCTCAAAGGCAACCCTCGTCTTGTTATTAGATTGAGCCGGCCTCCTGGCGATATGATGACCGTAATGGGCACTCGGCGAGGGGTCTTTTGGTAGCACGACAGCAAGCGCGGGCAAGGCTCGGGAAGCGCAGTTGAGAAGGCCGAGATGTATCTGTCGGACAAGGAGGAGGAATCGAGAAGGAGGAGACGCGTTGTGGAGTGTACTTGGAGTCGTAGCACGGTCCGGCCGAGTGAATGCGCAACGCGACCATAAACAATTGATGAAGGGGACCTGACGTGCCAGTATGTGAGTCGAGAAAATGGTGGCTTATCAGATTGGTTTAGGATTCGTGCATCGAAGGATGAGGATGTAACGGGGCGTGAATTCGTCGACGGGACATGGACAAAGCCACTCCAAATTTAGCAAAGCCTCAATCAAGGCCTTCGGAGAATTACCCTGATCACGTGTGACCACGCTAGTAGCACAACTAGCGCTGTTTTGAGCTTCAGCCGTCGCTGATTGGGCATGTTCTCTGAGTGTCTCGAAAAGGCAGGATTGCCGGGTAGCGAAGGGCGGCTCACTGGCTGTCGCCCGTCACAAGGAGCGGAGCTATTGTTGTCGCCGGAGTTGAAGCATGGGAAGAAGCTTGTGCGAAGAAGGTTGAGAGAGTTGTGCAAGGATGAACGTCAGGTTCAAGAAAGACAGAAGGACAACAGCTACGGGTCGCGCTGAACGCTCCACCCCGATACAAGCATGGTATCCAGACATGAAGTCTGCCAGATTCACCCTACGATGAGAAGCACACTGTTGGGGACTCTCACCGTCGTAAACCCAACACAAGACCAAGGCAACTTCTAACGGCCAGGTCTGAATCTCCTTGTTCACGATAGCTGGCTACCCTGTCAACGAGACGGATGTGGTTGGGATCAGCAGACGCTCCATTATCATCAAGTAGGCTTGCCATGTATCAGGCCGCCTGGCTGCAAGCCCAACATTTTACTCCTTCTTCTCCGTCTCAAATTTCTTTGCAACTCTGACATACACAATACCATCCTTCACCTCCATCTTCAAGCTTCCAGGTCGGCCTTCGCAGGTAAAGTGACAGATCGTTCAAAGGGACCTTCATGTCTTTCCTTATGAACGGTCTTTAAGATTTTGCTTTCCGTCTCGCCAAAGGTTGGAATCGACCTAGTTGCCAGCTTTCCACGGATGAAGATGGTGGTACAATCAAGCCAATCTACCTGGATTGCCTCTTCTGAATTTACGCCCGGAACGTTGCCGACAAGAAGCCATCCGGGCGTACGCCCATCTATGTCGAAGATGTCGAATTTGGGCGCTTGCACTCCCCGGTGCGAGGGCAAACCGTCGATACTGTAGTATGCATCGCCCGCATGATTGACTTTGGCTCGCAGAGAATGGACGTCGACTAGAGAGATGTGGTGAGGATGGAGAAGACACTCGAGCGTCCACATCGTGGTGTATCGATGATGTTCGGTCGGCTGCGAAGAGGCTAGCGGTACTGGTATTCGGGATTTGATGGTGTCGCCTGAAACTTGGGTCTTGATTTACTATTCAGTGGTCGTTCGCTTTGTTCTCTTTGCAAAGCGAAAAGCGCTGAATGCTCATCTCCTTAGATATTCTATCTGTATCTTACCTACCTGCACGTATGCTCGTGTTGCATCCGTACAAGTCGCTGTTCACACCAGAGCGACCGCAGCCAGAATCTTCTGCGTGGTCAAGCAGGCGACAGTAATTGAGGGATTCATCGCAGTGAGCTACTCTCATCCTCATAATAGGGCTACTTAGCTAGTCGTTCCACCTCGTCGAGAATCGAGCGATTGTCACGCCAGTATCGCTCCTTCCAAAGGCAAGGGGAAGCCTCGACTTGGGTCCTCACATGCGGCTGCACAGGACAGCGTGAGCTCCTGGTGACTCGTCGCTTTCGGCGCCACGGGCGAAGCAGTCATATGACAAGCAGAAATGGCAGGCTGCCGGCTGGAAGTCGTCGAACATGGTGAGATTTCAAATGATCATACAGGAGGAAAATACCGCAGAGTTTCCCGAAGTTGATCGTGGAGAAGGAGCTAGGGCATACCGCAATCGTATGGGGTTCTAATGACCGTCTTTGGAGCAAGGGCGGCGTACCGAGGTAGTTGCAGCTCCAGTTTCACTCTCCTTCGTTCCTCTCTACTTTCCTCTCTGCCAGGCCGTGGCGCTTTGCATGTCACCGCCGAGGCAGCGACTGAGGTCTGGCCGACATGAGCCTATCAGTTGACCACTACAGCCATCCACTGAAGAGGCACTGCAGCCTTTGAAGCTTTAGAAGCCCATTGCTAGGCCTGCCAAGCAACGTAATCAGCATACATGCTCCTGGTATTGACGACCACTTAGGATCTGGATATCACTCCACATCTGCATTCCCCAGTATGCATGGTCTGATGATGTGAGCTCTCCTCTCTTAGCAGTCATACGATGGATATTCAATGATCCCCTCGTCACGGCACCTGGATTCCGATCCTTGCGTCGAAGATACAGAGGGAGAGGAGCTTGCCCTTGCCCGTGCGTGCTTAATCGGCTGTCATCGGAAAGACGATAGCTGCCCCAACCCTTTTCAAGGAACGCGTTCGTGATAATGGTCCTGGAACCAGGCACACTAATGAAGTTCAAGGCTGTCTTCGTGGCATCCATGGTCGGCATATGTCGAAGCGAGGACGAGAAGGTCGATCTAGACCGCCAGATAGATGAGCCAGGTCATGAACAGAGGTAGGTAGATAAAAACGTACGCGCCCCTCCATCTCTCAGAGATCTTTCTCCTTGTCCAAATCCAATTCACACAAGAAGAGAACACAGTTCCAGAGCAAAACACCCAAGCACCACTCTCACAAGCCGGTCATCACGGCAGCCCAATTCGACCTGAGAACCCCAGCGGGTCCAAAACCAAACTCCCTCGACACAATGGCCTATGCATATGTAAGTACCTCCTTCTCCCTCAACTGTGGCATTGCCAACGCCGGTCATCTAGCCACAGGGTGTCTGCCTGTCCACACTCTCAGCTTTAGGCGAAACGCGAGACGGCTTCTAACCCATTTGCAGTACTACGACTACCCTCCCCCTTTGGTGGACAACGCCCATGAGCGCCACCATCAACATCAATCTCTTGTTCAATACCTTGCGCGCCGTCACCCTCGGCCAGAAGACCACCCGAATCAGCCCGACCTGGACTTCCGTGACGCCATCAAGGAATACCTCATCGAGGTGGAAGTTCCGGGGATCAGGAAGCCCGACGAAATCACCGTCAGCTGGACCGGTCATCGGGCTTTGGTCCTCACGGGGAAGGTCGAAAGACCGGACTACGGCACACCGGAGAACGCGAAGGTCGAGGAAGAACAACCCGAACATTCTGCTGGAGGTGTTCACTTGCTTGTAGGAGAGAGGAGGGTTGGTCCGTTTAGGAGGTATATCAACTTCCCGACAGATGTGGAGAATGTAAGTGTTACGTTGGAAGCGGGATTGTTGAAGATCAGGGCTCCGAAGAAGGGATTCTCAGAGGTGGCGAAGGCAAAGGTGGATGTCAAGCATGAGTGAGTTCTTCGCAAGACTTTCGCTATGTATCTAGCTTCAGGGATATGGACGGAGACTAATATTGATGTGATGTTGAGGGAACACACGAGTAAGAAGCATACCTTCCCGATCTTGAACACGTTTGCAGGCCTCTGATGTGTTCGGCTTGGGGTTGTTGTGATTGCCTCTCCTTACGTGACACTCTTGCAGGAGATAGCGAGGCTGGGTCAGTGGAGGATGTTGGTCGGTAGGTAACCAAGGGGCTTCTTGGGCCGGTTGTACAAGATGTTGGAGTCTCAGTACACCTACAGGTAAATTCAGTCTGAATGTGACGTTCATTGGTACTCAATCTACTTGCTACCACGGCAGCAGAAGCACGCCGAGTGATCGACCATTCAGGACATGCACCATGGCTTTCCCGATCTTACATCTCCAGTGGGTAGGTATGGTCCAAGACTAGGACATACCTCACTCGACATTGTCCAAACAGCAAGCTCTGCACGTTTGACCTCGTAATCTCACCTCTTGCACGGTTGCCAGCAACGCTAGTAGTCTCGTCTGCATCTCGTGCATACACGCATATTACATCCATCACATAGCCACAAAAAGAAGTGACTCTCCCAATGACAATCTGCACAAACATGAGATCCCACATTAGGACGCAGCACAACTCGAGTCCAGCCGGTGTGGCGACATGGTTCTTCATTACGCAGCTCCGCAATAGCACGCTGGACGTCGGCAGGTTGTCCCTGGCGCTCCGCCTGGCGCCCGGCGACCACGGCAGCACGTTCGAGAAGGCGATTTTCGTGCCAGCGTTGGCATTGACACGTCTTCCAGGTGTTGTTGCATTCATAGCAGAATTCAGCGCCACAGAAGCACCTATTGTTCAGTCAGTCTAGATTCGGTGCAGGTGTATGGTTGCGAATACACACCTCATGTGGTTGCAACCATGAGATATGATAATGACTCTATGACAGGCGTAACAAGTTGCCGATTCGTTGTCCCGTTGCCACTGTTCGAAGGCTTCGTCATTGACGGTCTTGCAGTCCTCGCCTTCGTGAAACTCCGCCTTACATCGAGCACAGGTGGTTTTCAGGCACATAGGACAGGTGGCCTTTGTTTCGTCGATTGTGGCGGGGGCGATGAATGCAGAATATCCTGCGTCGTGGCAATAAGTCTTGTCCTCGGTTCCATATTCGACGATTTTGGCCTCGACTGCCGGAATGGCTTCAGCTCCGACCAGAGTAGCAACACCAGGATGGTCGAGAGGAATGCTTGGAGATTGGCCGCAGCATCGTACAGGATAGTGGCTCTCGTTCTTTGTAGCCAGGTCAAGTGCCCGCACAAGGCAGCCGCGGCACCAAACGTGGTTGCATTCGCCGACTTCGGTCGTTAGAGAGTAAATTGTGTCTACCATGCAGATATAGCATTCCCGAGGCGCATGCTCTTCGTCCAGCTTCAAGCTTTCAATGTAGGTCACAAGGTCGGTACGACCATTGGGATCCACACGATCGTCTTCGTAGTATCCCTCACGTCCACTTTCTCTTGGAGCGCGTTGATCGCTGGCACCGCCAAGTTGTCCTTGTGCAGAAGCATCAGTCGAAGTGGCGGCCTCCTCTTCAAGGAGGGCACTAAGCTCACGGCAGTCCGAAAGCATTGCCTGATACATGCTTCTCTGGATTCGCTGGTCGGTCTGGACTTTGTCGAATTCTATCGTCTCTTGCCGGAGAAGGTGCAAAGCAGCAGCACGATCGGTCAGCATTGTAATCTCGTCAGGGTTGGTGGCTTCTCGCAAAGCTTCCTCAATGTCTTCAATTTCCAAGCGCAAGGCCAGGCGCGCATTGGCGGTGTCGCATTCGATGGCCTCGATGGCTGCTGTTGATCATCAGTGAGAAGACGCCGAGCGTGCACTTTCTGACACTGACCTTGTTTTCAGGAGTTCCAGGCTATTTGAGATCTTGTTTACCAGGACCGAGGAGTTGACCTTGCCGCCTTCAAGCACGAAAGAACCTGGCCATAGCCCAGGGTCCTGAGAATTAAGGGAGTTGGAAAGCTGTAATAGAACTTCGCAGATTGCTTGACAGGTTTCTTTCTTGTAACAAGCTGAGTTATGCCTGGGAGGACTGCAGCTAGCAGTGAAGTACAGCCAACACCCAGTGACCGCCGTTGTTGACGAAGCTCGCCATCACTGCAATCCTGCTACTCTTCTGCGTATGTGATCCGATCTCCCTGAGTTTCATTTGATGTTACGGTCCAGTCTTATTAGACCAGAGTCAAGAGCAAGCTGTGAGGAAGTTATTGCTCCAGCTTGTACTCGTACATTTGACCGTTCCATTACGCCGAGCTCATCCCCAGTGAGGTAGTCCTTTGTCATGGGCTTGGTGAGTGAGAGGTTCCAAAGGTTTCCAGTCGGCTGCACAACAATACGAGCTACGCCGAGGTTTAGAGCAGAGTACCTGGTACCTTCCCTCCCTCGTTGTACGTGCAACGTACTGTGTTCAGTCTCGGCAAGCGACTCCGACAAGCCAACAACGGTCACCCACCTTTTGTGTGCCCCAAACCAGTTAGCCCCGCCGTGGGAAGTCCCTGAACACATCCGAAGTGGCACGATTCCCCACAGAATTTTGGGGGATCTTCAACATGTCCATCAACAAAAGAGTCGCCTCCTGCGCCCAGCACATTTGCACTCTGATTAGTATTCGGACCTCAAGAACACTGTAAATAAGCCGAGCTTGAATCTGCTTCTTGCAACCCGATAGCCTTCTTGCCATCTATCTGTGGTGGAAACTGAAATATGGCTACAAACGGCGCCAATGGTGTCCCGCACCAGAAACCTTCTCTGCCACCCGTCTACATTGTCGCTGTCGCACGGACACCCGTGGGCATGTTTCTCGGGTAGGGATTGTTCGGCCTGAAATATCGGCGATGACACTGACATCTCTAGGTCACTGTCATCCCTGACAGCAACTCAGCTCGGTTCTCATGCCATCAAATGTGTGCATTCCCCTTACCGCACCACAATGCAGACAACAAACTGACCCAGTGTAGCTGCCCTTGAAAGAGTACCAGAGATCAAGCCTCAGGACGTACAAGAAGTCTTCTTTGGAAATGTATTGTCTGCAAAGTGAGCTGGTCCCTGCAATGTCCTCTGCTCGCAACCTAACAAACTGTCAGTCTTGGTCAAAACCCTGCGCGTCAATGTGCCCTCGGAGCTGGCCTTGGAGACTCAACTGTCTGCACAACCGTCAACAAGGTCTGCGCATCCAGCGTCAAGGCCATCGTTCTTGGAACACAAACAATCATGACTGGAAACGCGGACATTGTCGTTGCAGGCGGCGCGGAGTCCATGTCCAACTGTCCCCATTACCTCCCGAACATGCGAACCGGTGCCAAATTTGGCAACCAGACACTAGTGGACGGAGTGCTGAGAGACGGTCTAACAGACGCATATGGGAAGCAAGAGCACATGGGTCTCCAAGGTGAGGAGTGTGCGCGGGACCACGACTTCAACCGAGAACAGCAGGACGATTATGCTATCAGATCGTATCAACGAGCGCAGGCCGCGCAGAAAGATGGCCTGTTTGACTTCGAAATTGCTCCTGTCACATTGCCTGGTGTTAGAGGAAAGCCTGGCGTCACGGTGGACAAGGACGACGAACCGAAGAATCTGAACGAAGAGAAGCTTCGCTCAATGAAGCCCGCTTTCATTCCCAATGGGGGCACCGTGACTGCTCCTAACGCCTCGCCTCTGAGCGACGGCGCGGCAGCTGTTGTGCTTGTTTCAGAAGCCAAGCTCAAGGAACTGAACATCAAGCCTTTGGCAAAAGTTCTGGGTTGGGGCGACGCTGCCCAACAGCCGAACAAATTCACCACTGCCCCAGCTCTCGCAATTCCCAAAGCCTTGAAGCATGCTGGTATCAACCAAGGTGACGTGGATGTATTCGAGATCAATGAAGCATTTAGCGTTGTGGCGCTCGCCAACGTCAAGCTGCTGGGACTCGATGCTGAAAAGGTCAACGTCCATGGTGGTGCTGTCGCAATTGGCCATCCCTTAGGAGCCTCCGGTGCTAGAATTGTTGCGACACTGTTGGGTGTATTGAAGGCCAAGAGAAGCAAGATTGGCTGTGTCGGTATTTGCAATGGTGGCGGCGGTGCTAGTGCACTGGTGCTTGAGTCTTTGATGTAAGCGAGTAAAGTCAGCTAGTTATCACGCAGCGGAAGTGAGGAGCCTGGATGACGGCGAGGACTTGACTTCTCACTGTCGCGTTCCGTAAAGCATAAGAGCCGGAATACGGCTTCCGGCCTGGATATCGAATTGGCGTTGGGTTGGCAGTCTAATATCCCCGTGCTAGTCAGGCCGCGGTCAAGCATAACTGCAATTGATCTTGACTTTCGAGCCTAAATTAAAAGATACCATTTTGGACGTTTTCCTACCTGGCACCCACCCGGTAGGTGCCCAGGTTTCAAAAAGGGCTTGGTCGACAAATTCCATGCAAGGCTCGCACCAAGATGACGAGGCTGCAGCCTGCATCTGCTCCACCTCAATTTTTTGTCGACTCCAACTCCGCAATTGCAGGACATGCTTGAGCTTTGCGCCGCATTTTCTCCAGTATTAGCGACAACGCCTTCGACATGGACGACCTCTACGATGAGTACGTTTTGTCTGGAAGCTGGCTCGGTTCCACGTTACTGACTTTCTCATAGGTTCGGTAACTTCATCGGCGAGGCTGCTTCGGACGAAGAGGGATCCCAGGATGGCGTCGCGGGCCAGCACTACGTGTACGATGAGGAGTCGGACGCGGAAGAACAACCCGCTGCGGATGGATTGATGGAAGTCGATGATGAGGGACCATCAAATGCTGTGATTCTACACGAAGACAAGCAATACTACCCGACGGCGCAACAGGTGTATGGCGAAGATGTCGAGACCATGGTGCAGGAGGAAGATGCGCAACCACTCACACAGCCCATCATCGCTCCGGTCACGCAGAAGAAGTTCCAAGTTCAGGAAGCGGATTTGCCGCCCGTCCATTACTCGAGGGAGTTCATGTCAGATCTGCTCAGCTTCCCAGAAGGAATAAGAAACATTGCTGTCGCCGGACATCTGCACCATGGCAAGACTGCGTTCGTGGACATGCTGGTCATGCAGACGCACGATTTACAAGAAAGACTAGATAAGCGCATCGGCAGAAGGAGGGATGAGCAACTGCGATATACCGACACGCACTTCCTGGAGCGAGAACGGGGACTCTCGATAAAGGCCGCGCCAATCAGCATGGTCATGCAGGGTACGAGGGGAAAGTCGCATATTCTGAACATTATCGATACACCGGGGCATGTCAACTTTGTCGACGAGGTGGCCTCGAGCATGCGCCTAGTCGACGGAGTTGTTCTTGTAGTTGATGTGGTTGAAGGTGTGCAGATCAATACCGAGCAGGCCATTAAGCATGCCGTCCTGGAAGATCTACCTATGGTTTTGGTCGTTAACAAGATGGACCGCCTAATCTTGGAGCTCAAGATTCCGCCAACCGATGCCTACTTCAAGCTGAAACATGTGGTCGAGGAAGTCAACACGGTCATCGAAAACACCATCCCAGGCAGAGGTGAAAAGCGGCGGTTATCACCTGAAAAGGGAAACGTCGCCTTTGCTTGCACCTCAATGGACTGGGTCTTCACGCTACCGTCGTTCGCCAAGATGTACGCCGAAACGTATCCTAAAGTGGAAGCCAACGAGTTCTCGAGGAGATTGTGGGGAGATATCTTTTTCAACCCTCGAAGTCGGAAGTTCACAAGAAAAGGTGTAGAAGAAGGCTCGAAGCGAGCATTTGTGAATTTCGTGCTCGAGCCGATCTACAAGTTGTACGCACACAGTATCAGTGAGAGCCCCGAAGACCTCGCGCCAACGCTGAAAACCCTCGGCATAACATTGAAACCCTCACAGCTCAAGTCCGACGCCAGGGACCTGCTCAAGCTTGTGTGCGCACAGTTCTTCGGGCCAGCAAGCGGGTTCGTGGACATGGTTGTCCAACACTTGCCTTCCCCAGTGGACGGCGCAAAACGAATGCTGGACAACTATTATACTGGACCGCTCGACTCAAAAGTCGGAGAAGCGATGACAAAATGCGACTCGGATGGGCCCTTGGTGGTGGAGGTGACCAAGCTGTTCAGTTCCGTGGACGCGAAGACATTCCATGCCTTTGGACGCATACTCTCCGGAACAGCATCATCAGATCAAGTGGTCCGAGTCCTGGGAGAGTCTTATAGCGTCGAAGACGAAGAAGACTCGACCATGTCTACAATCACAGCAACTCACCTCGCTTGCTCCAGATACAATATTCCTGTCTCCGGCGTACCGGCCGGCAATCTTGTTCTCCTTTCCGGCATCGACAATTCAATGGTGAAGACGGCTACCGTGGTAGCTGAGAAGTTTCCCGACAATGAAGATGCCTACATCTTCAAACCAATACGACACTTCACCGAGTCAGTTTTCAAAGTTGCGGTTGAGCCAGTCAATCCATCAGAACTCCCGAAAATGCTCGAAGGTCTACGGAAGATCAACAAGTCATACCCTCTCATCACAACTAAGGTCGAAGAGTCCGGTGAGCACGTCGTGCTTGGTACAGGGGAGCTGTATATGGATTGTGTTTTGCATGATCTGCGGACACTTTTCGCTGAGATGGACATTAAAGTTTCTGACCCGGTAACTCGATTCTGCGAAACAGTCACCGAAACGAGCGCCATCATGTGCTACGCATTGACACCCAACAAGAAGAACAAACTCACCATGATTGCCGAGCCGCTGGACGACGGCGTCGCCGAAGATATCGAAGCCGGTGTCGTTAAGATTCGCGATCCAATCCGGAAGGTGGCGAAGTTCTTCGAAGAAAAGTATGAATGGGATAAACTCGCAGCCCGATCGATATGGGCATTTGGGCCTGAGGAGATGGGGCCCAACATCCTGTGCGACGACACGTTACCCTCGACCACGGACAAGAAACTGCTCAAGTCAGTGCAAGAAAGTATCAAGCAAGGTTTCTCTTGGGGGACACGAGAGGGCCCACTCTGCGAAGAACCTATCCGCAACACAAAGTTCCGGGTCACAGGCGCCGAGCTAGCACCCGAACCTATCTTCCGCGGCGGAGGACAGATCATACCCACGGCCCGTCGAGCGGTGTACAGCTCCTTCCTGATGGCCGGCCCGCGACTGATGGAGCCGGTCTATAGCGTGCACATGACTGGCCCGGCCGATGCGGTTTCTGGCCTTTATACCGTTCTGATGAAGCGACGAGGGCACGTCGTTTCCGACGGCCCCGTGGCCGGAACGCCGCTTTACGCAGCAAAAGCTCTCATTCCCGTCATAGACAGCTTCGGCTTCGAAACTGACCTCAGGATACACAGCCAAGGCGCAGCGAGTGTCTCCCTGGTCTTTGACCGCTGGGACGTCGTACCCGGCGACCCACTAGACAAGAGCATCAAGATCAGACCCCTAGAGATGGCAGGCCCGCAGCAGGCGGCTCGGGATTTCGTGTTGAAGACGAGGAGGAGGAAGGGCCTGAGCGAGGATGTGGATGTCAAGAGATTTTTGGAGCCTGAGCTATTGGCCGGACTGAGAGAAAGTGGTGTCTTGGATTGAGCAATAATCGACGCCGCCCAAGGTGCCCCAGTCCGCATGAAAAGGGATGTCAGGACAAAACTTGCATGGTGTTAGTGCGGCAGGACAAGTCGACGCAACCCACGTCAATGAATGATACCCAAATTAAAGCGCGAACCAGGCGTATCAATGTGCTGCACAGTCTGACCCAGTGTGGAAAAGGTGCACAATACACAGATCGAGCTGACTGTGGACCAAGTTGCGAACGAAAGGTACCGTTCTCAGGGTTTGGCAGGTGTCCTTTTTTTCCCACAGCGAAGCGCAAGGTTATCCGTAGACTTGTAGCTGAATCGCCTGAAATATCAGCACCGCAAGGACGGATGGCTATACTGTGTTAGAAATCGAGAAATGATCCTCACGGCATGGGCCAAGACGCTTCTGAAATCACACGCCTCGAGAGACGCACACGCGCCCATCGCGCACAGCGCCGCTAGTACTTGTGGTCCACCGGACTCGGCCCCATCGGCCTTGGCCAAGATTTCGAAATTTTGAGAGGCCCACCTAAAAAGTTCTCGAAGGGCAACCCGCAGCCGACGCATATCAACTTTCTTGCTGCGACTAGCTCACCTTCCTTTCGTTCTCACCAATCTTTACGAAGCGCATTCAAGGAAGTTTTCGAATATCGCAATCATGGCGGACGAAGTCTACGAAGGTGCCATTGGCATCGATCTTGGTGGGTTTTGCCGTGCCGCCTTCACCGTTCTGTGTGTCGCCTAACCACTTATTGCAGGTACCACCTACTCTTGTGTCGCCGTCTACGAAGGCACAAATGTCGAAATCAGTATGTTACCCTGAAGCGGAGGAGCCTGGAAAAGCACGCTGACAAGCCACAGTCGCCAACGAGCAGGGTAGCTTTACCACTCCTTCCTTCGTGTCCTTCACAGACGAAGAGCGCCTCATCGGTGAGGCCGCCAAAAACCAGGCTGCAATGAACCCGGAGAACACAGTGTTCGATGTCAAGTCAGTGCAGTCGCTCGAAAGAAACATAATCCCTGGCTAACCGCAGTTCAGGCGACTGATCGGAAGACGCTACGATGACCCGACCGTCAAGAAGGATATCGAATCATGGCCATTTAAGATTGTCGACCAAGGTGGCAACCCTATGGTCCAGGTCGAGTACCTGAAGGAGACCAAGACATTCTCCCCTCAGGAAATTTCTTCCATGGTTCTCACAAAGGTGAGTGCGGTCCGTGTTACTCGCGAGCTGCCGAGATTAATCCGTGGGCGCAGATGAAGGAGGTCGCAGAGACCAAGCTCGGCAAGAAGGTCTCAAAAGCCGTCGTGACGGTCCCCGCCTACTTCAACGACAACCAGAGACAAGCTACCAAGGATGCTGGTGCCATTGCTGGCCTCAACGTCCTTCGTATCATCAACGAACCTACTGCCGCCGCTATTGCCTATGGTCTGGGTTCGGGCAAATCCGACAAGGAGCGAAACGTCCTCATCTACGATCTCGGTGGCGGTACTTTCGATGTCTCTCTGCTGAACATTCAAGGCGGCGTCTTCACAGTCAAGGCCACCGCAGGTGATACCCACTTGGGCGGTCAAGACTTCGACACCAACCTTCTTGAGCACTTCAAGAAGGAATTCCAACGAAAAACAAAGAAAGACATGTCTGGCGATGCCCGCGCTCTTCGAAGACTGCGTACCGCCTGCGAGCGTGCGAAGAGGACTCTGTCAAACGGAACACAAACCACGGTTGAGATCGACTCGTTATTCGACGGCGAAGATTTCAATGCTCAGATCACTCGGGCCCGTTTTGAGGACTTGAATGCCAAGATCTTCAATGGCACTCTTGACCCTGTTCAGCAGGTTCTCAAAGATGCTGGCATTGACAAGTCAAAGGTTGACGAGATTGTCCTTGTTGGTGGCTCTACCCGTATTCCTCGGATCCAGAAATTGCTGAGCGACTTCTTCGATGGAAAGAAGCTGGAGAAGGTATGAAAAAAAGGTGGAGAGCTGAGCTATGCTAACGCAATGGCAGAGTATCAACCCTGATGAGGCCGTCGCTTATGGCGCTGCCGTCCAGGCCGGCATCCTCTCCGGGAAAGCCACTTCGGCCGAGACTTCTGATCTCCTGCTTCTCGACGTCGTCCCTCTCTCATTAGGAGTCGCAATGGAAGGAAACGTGTTCGCTCCTGTCGTGCCTCGTGGACAGACAGTTCCTACGATCAAGAAACGGTTCGTAAATCCCCGATCTGTTCCTGTGCTTCCTCATTCCCATACCCTACCCCTTTTCTCGCGTCCCGAAGATTATCCGTGTGCGAGCACGTGGCTTCCACGTGACGCAACCAGTCTTTTTCCTGTCGAACGGATACTAATGAAATTCACAGAACCTTCACCACTGTCGTCGAGTAAGTCGTCTTTGCTTGTGGAAAGAGCGTGCCAAGTTAACATCCACAGCAACCAGCAAACTGTCCAGTTCCCTGTTTTCCAAGGAGAAAGAACGAGCAAGTCGCCCCGAAACCTTGTTCACAACCAAACCAGCTGACAACAAAACAGATTGCGAAGACAACACTTCCCTTGGGGAGTTCACCTTAAGTCCGATCCCGCCTCAGCGCGCCGGAGAAGCTGCTTTGGAAGTGGTCTTTGAAGTCGACGTCAACGGAATCCTCAAGGTCACCGCCACCGAGAAATCTTCCGGCCGATCCGCCAATATTACGATCTCCAATGCCGTCGGCAAGCTCTCCACCTCTGAAATTGAGAAGATGGTTGAAGATGCTGCCAAATTCAAGACTAGCGACGAGGCCTTCACCAAGAAGCTCGAATCGAAGCAACAGCTTGAGTCTTACATCGGCCGGGTTGAGGAATTGATCAACGACCCTGGTTTGTCGATGAAGATGAAGCGTGGCAACAAGGCCAAGATCGAAGAGGCGTTGTCGGATGCCATGCAACAGCTCGAGGTGGAGGATTCATCTCCCGACGATCTCAAGAAGAAGGAATTGGCACTCAAGAGAGCCATGACAAAGGCTATGGCCACGAGGTGAATGTGACCGTCCGCAGGTCCGCGCACTGCCTCATTTCCCCACATCGTGAGGCATAGGTGAATTATGCAAGGCTTCATCTTGCACGAATGTGCCTCAGACGCCCACGAGAGATTGCATTGCATCTCGAATGGGAAATGTGACAGGCGTCAGTTTCTCGGATACTTCATAGCATGTCCTTTCTACCACGTCCATGGTGGGCCTGACTTGCACGAATGGCTACGTGGAAAAGTTGATGCCTTGGTATGATTCTAGATAGAGGGGCAGTCTTCTTTCTTGCGCGGCACGAAACAGAATGATCAATTCATGTCGTTTCAGAGACAAAGTGCTCCAATAGACTTCAGGAAACGGAGTTAGTCGTCGTAGTTGATTGACAGACGGGGAGATGTCTTAGGCAACTTAGTGCCGAGGAAGCTCCGCCTTCGAGCTCTAGGTCCACACAGCCTTGCATTGAATTTGTACTGTGGTACTGTGTACTCCTTGTGGAGTAGCTTCTCCAATAATTGTAGAAGCACGAAACGCGACAAGAGCTCACATCAATTGAAACCCGGAACAGCACAACGGCCCGATTCCAGCTGATAGTACGGAGTACTTAGTACTGTATTGATCCTCCAAAATGCCAGCCCGAACCGTAGACACGGCCTTTCGGCTCATGCACCACTTCCTGACCACATCTCGAGCACAGCGCCTTTCCCACCCGTCCTCACCACTTCTCTGTCCACAATGCCAAACCGGAGTCCAACGACTCTTCGAGCCTCAATCCCGCTCTCCTCGCCTCAGCATACGTGTCGCCACCACCATACCAAGCACAAGACCCTTCTCCAGCACCGTGTCGCGGCCCAAAAAGTCCTCCGCCTCCGCAAAATCGAACCGCAAATCCCCCTCGCTCGACTCCCTCACGCACAAGGACGACAAACACATCCCGGACAACAAGGCCACGCGCAACCGCGATGCGGAAACCGACCCGTATGACTTCTCCGAGCTTGAGACGGCGATCGCCAAGGCCGTCGCGCGTCTGAAGGACGCGCTGGTCAAGACCAAGGACGCCGGCCGCGTCACGCCGGAGATGATCGAGCAGCTGGGGGTGGAAATCAACGTCAAGGGCGCCGACACGGGCAGGGGCAGCGCGCACAAGGAAAAAGCCCGCATCGGGGACCTGGCCAGCGTGGTGGCCAAGGGTGGGAGGACCGTCAACGTGTTTTGCGCCGAAGAGGCGGTAAGTTGCCCCAAGTGCATGCATGCTACATCCACAGTCACAGCTTGCCGCGAGCTAGGGCTTCAGACGCGTGAACCGTGATCCATGATACTGATACTGATACTGATACTGATGCCGTGGCCACCTCCTAGCACGTCAAACCGATAACTTCGGCCCTGCTGGCCAGTCCGTACAGTCTCGTCCCGCAGACCACGGCGCCGCATACGCCCGGCACGACCTCTTCGTCCCAGTCGTCTTCCCTGCCGCGGGACGCTAACCCGCTGTTGATCACGGTGCCGGTCCCTCCCGTCACGGCCGAGACGCGCAACCTGGCCAAACAGGAGGCGAAGAAGATGTTCGAGCGGGCGAGTAGCGAGGTGCGCAATGCGCGCGGGGAGGCGCAGAAGCGGTTCCGCAAGATGGAGCTGGGCAAGCTGGTCATTCAGGACGAGTTGAGGAAAGCGCACAAGCAGATGGAGGAGGTGGTGAAGAAGGGGCAGGACGAGCTCAAGAGGGTGTATGAGGCGAGTGTGAAGGCGTTGGAGGGGTAGGTATGGACGATTCAGACACGCCGGCTGGTCGAGAAAGGAGGGGGGCTCAGCTCCTGTGAGTGTCGTTCACTCAGAGGACTAGCGGAGTCTGCTGGACGCATCGACTTGCTACAATGAGGCCCAAGGCCTTCTCTGGGGTCATCTCCCTCAGGACACCGCGGCCAGCTTTGAGTTCATCTTCGGCTTGCTTCCTTCATGCTGTATCGCCGGGTATTCTCCTCGCTCACTCCGTCTCTTCCTCCTCAACCTGGCGTGTCTACATGTCCTCGCAAGCCAAGCACGTACGAGCAGCTTGCAGTCATGACACTTCTGGACACTCAGCAATTCCCGAGAAGGGCGGTCTAGAACGCCGAGCCTTCCGCTGGGTTGTGCATTGCAATACCGGCTTTCATTCACTGGACCTGTGGATCACGCGTTGGTACCATTGTTACAACGGAGCCTTTGCAAGTTTCCTCTATATGAGAGTGCTGTCTTGGAGAGGTCCGATCAAATATTGGCACCGTCGTTCAAGACAACCTCTGCGACGGTCCTCTACATGCAGATGCTATCCTTTGAAGGCACGGCAGCCGCAGTTACACTTGGGGAGTGTGGTGGACTCGAACAGCAGGCAGTTTCTTCAGACACACAGGCGGACAAGACAAGGTTCATGCATTGCCCAAGCTGGTCTGCATCTGATACAGCTATGACCGGCGGAAGAGATATGTCTGGAGCTTTGGGCAACCTCTAAATCGGTGCTTAAGCAAGGTATGGACGATACTGCCTATTCCCAGGTACGGTCTCTTGAATACTACGCTCTATCACCAGCTCCAGAAGCGGAGCGGACGATTTGCGAAATGTGGCGGGAATCTGAAGATAGCTGGTTTTGCAGCATGTTATGTAACTCGTGCTACGGGACCTCGTTGCTACCTAGACACTCCTCGTCATCCGGCTCGTCTCATCCTACAGTAGCATGCCGTAGAAACAGATTACCAGCATATCTGTACAGACGATCGGTATCATCTCAGCCTCCATTCTCCGTGAGATGTTGTCTCCGCGTCCGCCTCCTGTCCATTTCCGCCTTCGCAAAAGCATAGCATATCCCGCCGACCATGGTCATAAGAGACCCAAGTATGACTCCGCCGCCCGGCCCTGCGCCTCCACCACTCCCGTCACTCTGAGGTTGCATTGTGGCAGGAGACAAGTCGAAGAGTAAAATGACGACCTGCTTCAGGTTACTCGCCACGCCCATGCTTAGCGGCCCACATCGCTTGTTCGCTTCAAAGGACGCGATGTTCAGAAATGATGTTGCTAGCGCGTTCAATAGCCAGAACCATAGCCATAGCTCTCGGGGTTGGTTCCTGTTCCCAGATAAAATCGATCCCTTTGTTGACACCAGCGCTCTCGTTTCACCGGTCCAGCTTCCCATGACTATTGTGATGATCATCGAACATAAAGAACAATATCGCACGAGCACCGAGGATGAGAGACCCAGCCCCCAACTGTTCCGGCGCGAAGGTTGTTGCAGGTGGTTCGACGCGATCGTTTTGGCGACAGCCAGAGTTGCCCCAAACACGGTCCATGCGAAGCCACACGCATTTGTGCCGGACGAGGTGTTGTTGCTCGTCACGGGTGCCGCATTGACCGCCAGGATGACACCGCAGATTGTCAACGTGATGGCCCCATAGACTCCTGATGAATATTCTCTCCAGCATCTTCCGAGAGCTGTGATGGACAAGATGACGGTCAGGGCGGGGACAATGGCACGAATTGTCTGGTGCATAGTCAGACTCACTAGACCCAGAGTCCAGTTCGACACGACGATGTTGATGGTGTAGAGGAGGGAGAAAGGACCGAGGATATGGAGATTGTTGAGGAGGTGCGCGTATAGCTTGCGTCTAGATTCAGGCGGGTCGGGGTGGTTGTCGTCCTTATCATCTTGCTTTTCTCTTCCAATGCCAATACCCTCTCCCCTTCCGAACCCGCTCGAGTCGGACGTGTATACTCCACACCACGAGAGTAAGCTTGTGACGATGAACGTGAAGACTGCGTGAGACGCGGCGAGCAACCAGGCACTTTGCATGTGAGACTGGACGTGCTTGCTCGTGAGGGTGACGAAGAGGTTCAGGATGAAATAGAACGATATCCACAGACTGCTCAAGGTAACGCTGTTGCCTGCCATAATCGAGGAGTGTGAACGACACCAGAATAAAAGTCTGCAGATTCCGGCTATTGGGATTTGGAGCTGAAGTCAGCGATTGAATATCTCGCGAGCAAGGCAGTTGAACAGGCGAGGCAGAAAATGACCGCCAAACGCAATCCGTGCCCGCTCTTCTCTTGTCAATAGTCCGAGAAGCAAGACGAGCAAGGAGAGCACTTGGACGGAGGCTGCCAGTAATCTCATGTCACTCTCCCAAATTATGCCCACGTCCCATCCCTGCGTCGAGACGGACGCACCCAAGAGTTGCATCACTCTGGTTATACCAGGTGTGTCAGTCTCCCACATCTTGCTATGCATCGAGGATGGTTGCAGGATTATTTTTCTCTCTCCTCCTCTTGTGTCTCATCAGTTGGAGGCTTCTCTGTCCTTGACGTCCCTTCTCGCTGCGATGGTTGCTTCCAGGCGTCTTCGGTGTCTCCTTTTTCTTTCTTCTTCCCTTCAAATTTATAAAGTGCTCCCTTGGCCGCCGCTTTGGGTGTCTCCTGTTGTACCCACTTCTCCATGTTTGGTGACAGATACGTGTCCTTGATGATAGGCTGACCGACGAGAGAATCAGTCTCTGGCGAGTAGACTGCTACAACGTGCATGAAGAGAGTGCCCCTATCACCGACAAAGGCAACGTTCCCCCTCAGCAAGACACTGTTTCCCGTGTGCGATTGCATCGACCTCTGCCGCTCTTGGAACCAACGAACCTGAAACACAGCGCATGCCGACTCGATTGCGCCTTGGTAGGTCATGTTCTTGACTAGATTACGATACGCTCTCCGTGATTCATGCTCTCCATACTCGCCACGAAGGAAAGGGAGAAAGGCTTCTTTCCAGGTCTCCGGCATGCGACCGATTACGATCCGCTTCAAAGCCTTCTCGTCCTCGGACAAAGTCTTGCGAGGTATGCTGGGAGGTTTCTCGGTCCCGGTCAATGAATTGATTTGATCCACTAGTCGGGCCTTGGTAATCAGGTAGGAAGCCCAGACAAATTCCTCTACGCCGTGGTAGAATGCTTTCGCCAAACCAAGGGGATGGAATACGCGATCCAGCTTTTCCCCAACACTGTGCGGTACTTGACGCCACCCATAACTTGTTCCGTTGGGCTGAATGAAGATACAGGGAACCTCGTATGAGGCCGGGGCGTACAGGGGAGGAGCTAATCTCCAGCTCTCGTGGTAGGTCACCTTGTGCCTACCATTCGACTGTTTTGAACTGAGTTCCATCAGAGTTCGTCCATATTTGATCAGAACCGCTTTCATCAGGGAACTCTTGATACTCGCTGTGACGTCTTTCAAGCGTTTCTTGTCATCAGCCAGAGCTTGAAATGATTTCCAAGTCGGGTCGTCCGCCTTCCAGGGCTTCGGTTTCTGTTGGCGAATCCATATCGGTAGCATTAAGTGTATAACTTCCAGCTCGTTTTGTGATACAGCGGCATTCGCCTTCTCCCCGTGTTCTCCCCATGCTTTCGAATGGTCCTGAGGTCTCTGTCCATTCTTAACAGTGCCCGCCGATTGTTTGGAGGAATGAGCACTGTCCGGGTAGAAGTGGTTGATTGTCCTTGCTACAAAATATGTGACCGCAACCGTCGTAAATACGCGGTAAAGGACAGGGCTCGATCTCGTTCTTCGGGTTATCGCAACCCTTTGCAAGTCGACTGTACCATTCTGGACGGGCACGCGAACGCTAGGCGGCCTACGGAAGAGAGACCGAAGCATGAGGAGAGCGGAGGATCAGTAGGACGCATCGTCGCTAACGGGAAGGCTCAATACCGTAATCAGCCCATATGCGTCTGCAACGGGTGCGGTGGCCAGCTGGCGGACGGGCTGAATCGTCAAAGAGCTATCTCAAGCAACTGGTACCGTATCTCCCACAGAGGCTAAGGGCTACCTATTGATTTAATCTTGGGTGTGAATTCATGACGACAGAGGGTGCCTGCGCCCGTGGATCCTGCCTCGCAAGGCTCGTATCTGCACGTGCGAGGAGGAGGAGGAGGAGCCGGGGGGTCTTGTTCCAGCTGCAGCTTCATCGACTGAACCTTTAGCCATGCCTCTAGACTTCGATTTCACCGTGCTGTCACCTCTCAACCGCCTCCTCCCCAGCAGGCGAAAGCAGCAACCATGAAGTCGCTCTCAAGTCTAATACTGCCCTGCGCAGTCCTCGCGCAGCATGTCGCCGCCCAAGGTGGCTACCTGTTCACGATCGATCGCAGCATCACGACCCCTGCAACCGCCATGATCGATTCAGAAATGGCCAGTGCCATCATAGCGAGACGGAGAGCCCTGACCGCAGACCGATACCTAGGCATCACCGACTCGATGCTCCTAGAAGACATAAACACCTACGGAGGGTACCAAGCCCCTCTATTTGGTGAAGAATCATCGCCCGCAGACGCCCCCGGGAAGCTCTTCATCCGGATATCAGGCGTCGACATGAAGATCCAGGACTTTGACCTCGCGATGCCGGACCTCTGGATCGACGCACCAACGAAAGATCTCCTCACAGACTTTAAAGCCGTCACGAACAACAAACGCAAAGAGAAAGACGACCTCTGCGAGTACGCCGTGCCCGCCTCCCGCAACGCTCCGGACAGCAAAGGCGTCGAAGTCGTGTTTACCTACCCGTCCGAGAACGGCCGATGCCTCGCGGATACCGAAATCCCAAACATCCCCATCATCCTGTCGCTGCACAGTTTCCTGCCGACCAACCCTGCGGCCGTCAAGACGCAGATCAACAGCCTGATCCGCATCCTCAAGCACTTCTCCGCGACCGAGAACGTCGAATCCACTGTCCTCTTGCTCCCCTCGGAGAAGAAGCTGAAGAAGTCAAACGCAAACAAACACAAGCACGCGGCCCGCTCGGCCCAGCAATCCGAGGAGGAACGTCTCGATCTGCCCTCTCCCTCCTCCGCGGCCACCTCGTTCGACACGATCACGCCAGCGAGTAACGCATCAAACACCACACACCCCCTCCCGCACAACATCCCGCAGTGCTTCACCTCGCAATCGCAGTGCGAGAACGTGACGAACACCTGCTCCGGCCACGGCGCCTGCTACAAGGCCCACGCCAACTGCTTCAAATGCCGGTGCGGCACCACCGTCGTGCGCGTCAACGCCGATGGCACGAAAAAGACGGTCCAATGGGGCGGCAACGCGTGCCAGAAGAAGGATGTCAGCGTGCCGTTCATCTTGTTTGCCAGTTTCGGCGTCGTCATGACTGCCCTGGTCGTCGGCGCCATCGGAATGCTTTGGAGCATGGGCAGCCAGGAGTTGCCGAGTGTGATTGGCGCGGGAGTCGCTGGGCCCAGAGCTGCTGGGAAGTAAATGAGATTCTGGCCGAGCTTGTGTATGTGATGTGACCGGAATGACATGAAGAGGGAATGTGCGTTCCTGGAGGAATCAACCCCCCGGTCTTCAGTCGACAGGCTCGGTCGGGCATGCTGTATAGATATCACTACCAACGAACATGGTCGAGATCAGGGGCGTCTGCCTTTCACAATGCATTGGGATTACAATTGTAGTTCGAGTTTTCGTCCCATAATACGACCATATTCAACTCAACCTGTTGTAACCCTGGGACAGTTCCGTCCTTGCACAATAGCTACAAGGTATACCCATGAAAGTCCAAAGTTTTTCCACCATACTACCTCCCAATGCGATACCCATGATATAGGGCCTGTCACACAAGCAGCCACATGCACTCCTATCGCTCATTCACGAAGATGCCACTGCCCAAGAAAATCACCCAAACTCATACCCAATCCTACGTGTTAAGATGCACAATCATGGTACACCTCTCGAAATCGAACTGCAGCTGACTGGGCGCATACTCCTTGCGTTCCCCCTCCCTCAAATCTGCCAGGACTTCCACAACCAGCACATTTTCGCCGGGCACTAGTCTGACCTCAAACGCCCCGGGAACGTGCACGCTATTGCTCTCCTTGTACACCGTGGCATTGTGCATGAAGAAAACGCGGTGGCGGCGCCGGGCATGCAATTCGGAGGTCAAGTCGGGGATCACACGGATGTCGCGGTAGGCAGGCGGCAAAGCGATGAAGCCAGATGTTTGGGTTTTGATGGGCGAGCCATGGCGGATCAGTTTCCAGCGCGGGTCGTTTGGCAGGGAGGGGTTGGTCATAAATGTCACGGAGGAGAGAAGGGCGAAATCCCAGCCTGTGGTCGTATTAGTACGAATCCTCCTCACGAGTGCGCAAAGAGAAAGACAGCTAGCTTACCTCTGCCCGGGTCGCGGAATCGACGTTCCATGGGCACAACGGACTGGTTTAGGTAGTTGGAAGCATTGGTTGTAGAATCCTTCGCGGGGCTAGCCTGAGGGTGTGGCGCATGGAGAGTTATTCCATTGGTAAGTAGCCCATCACTGGGAAGAGGTGTCTCGAATTCTTGAACCGATGTGGGCAACTGCTGAGCCGGAGCCTGCGACGTCTTCATCGCTTCTTCAGCCTGTGGTGTCCTTGAAGTACCGTTCATCTTGATGTCGGCCATGGCCGGGTCGGCTTGTTCAGCTGCCAGAGACATACTACGTCGGACACTGGCAGCTGCGCTGGAGGGGACAGGTGTAGATCCGTTGACTTGCGCAGTCCTGGAAGTCGCTCTGTGCGCTCTATTCAAGGCTTCACCCATTTCCCGCTTCTGCCGTCGTAGCGACTCACTGTCAATGGTGCCGCCGACAACATTTGGTGTTGGTGTTGAGGGACCCATGGTCAATCTCAAAGCTTTTGGCTTCGGCTGAGATAATGAAAGTCTGAGGTTGCGGCGTGGTTGTGCACCAAGTGACTGCAACTTTGAATCGGACCATGTCTGCGCAAAGATAACGTGTTAGTCGAGTCATCGAAAGGTTCGACAGGTGTTAGCGTACCTCGAGCTTCTCTGCCATTAAGTAAATGTCGGATCCTTCCAAGTTATATTCTTTCGCATTGTCCCAGATCAGCCGGACCTCCTTCGCCAACGCATCCCAATCTTGCACAACTCCTTTCTCTACTAGAGCGCGTACATCTGAGATAGACGTCGGCTTTTTGATCATTTTGTAATAATCAGGATAGTCCTTCTTGGGGACCTTTTCCTCGAAGTTGCTGAAAGTGGCTGTTAGGACCCCATTCTCTCGGACCGTGAATGAGAGAGGAAACTTACATTGCGTCCTCCTGCTCCGACAATTCCTGCAGGAAGGCTAGCTGCTCTTCTTTCACGTCCTCTCCTCCACTAATGGCAGGAGTACCCGCGGTAGACGAGGGAACCTGACTTTGACGCCTCACAGCCGCGGGATTCGAGAACCTCAGCTTGACCTTCTCTGGTGCACCAGTCCCTTCCGATGATATGGACTGCTGTCTGATCTGGTCATACAGTTCCTGTGGAATGGGCGTCGGATATGCACGATAGTCCTCTCTCAGATATGCTGGATTGTGCTTCGGCATGAAATTGGACAAGGCCTTGCGAATGCGCTCGGCATCTTCGAAGATTGAAGATTTGCTGTTGTTATAGTCTTTTGCGTTCTGGACCATCCTCTTCAGATCAGACTCCAACCGCTCAAGGTTCTCATACTCGAAATTCTGCAGCCGCTGCTCAATTATGTTCAGGGATAGAGGCATGGCAGTCCGTTGATAGTAGTCTGGGTAATCGGTCCTGCTAGGCAGGTCGAGGAAATGAACGGCGACATTGCGGCCATTCTTGTCTTGTGATCTTTTCAATTGCCCTACAAGTCTCAATCCGATATCTGTGGTGGTTTCGCGGGTTTCTATATCAGGGAAATGGGTGTCCTGCGGCAAGTCGAGTTAGCGAACCTGCGTGCAGGATGCATTGAACATTGCAAGTGCACTCTGATCGAGTTGCATGCACTCGAGTCTGCAGGCATGATGATGGGTTCGGAGTGCGCTGCGTGGGGCGTATCGCAATGGCTGCGCTGCACTGCACTTGATGGAAGAAGTGGCAGTTGGGCATGTGAGGACATGCGGATTGTTGTATACTTACGTCGCTGCGCTTGCGTCGCTTGAGATCAGGACCTGGCGTGGCTAGAAAGTCGTCGGGGTCGAGGCCTGCAGGTCCGCTTCTGCGCTTCGAACTCATGCTTTCGCGGCCTCACGAGATTGCGTGGATCGGGGAGGGATGCGGGTTCACCGGCGTAGGAGGGGGATCACCAAGGGAAAAATGCAATAAAACCGAATGTTTGGAGAGCTGATAGGTGCAGAGTCGTTGGCCGCGAACCTATTCAGTGGTTTGAGCGTTGCAGGCACTCTGACTTAGGGAGGTCACTGAGAAATCGCCCTCTGTCTGATCTTCTAGGGCTGGCCAACCTGCGACGCGACAGACTTGCGCTGCAGTTACCTCTAGTTAGGTGTCTAACCCTGCAACTCCCGCACGTGCCTGGCATTCGGAATATTAGCTGATCCGGTCCGGGACGGTCTTCCGAGGTTGAGTTTGTCCCTTCACTTGGCGTCCACGGCTTCTTTCATTGGTCAGCCTTCCATGTTTACTCCCGCGCTCCATCTTCTGCCTCTAGCATTCGTTTCAAAAACAACTGCCCTGCGCTTCCCACGCCTTTGTTTGGAAACGCCCACTCCAACCACACACGGGTAGCTGTTTGCATACCAGCCCTCAAAAGTTCTACTACCGAAGACAGCAGCCGCTAGTCTGTGCCCGCCTTCCTCTTGTTTCTACGCGAGCCCGAACAATTAATTGGGGCACGAGACCATTCCCTGACAACACGCGGCCGTGGTACCGTGGGCCCCACCACAATTCTTGCGTAATCTTGCTTCGACCTTTGAGCACGTAATAGACGGACGTGGAGGTCGGATCTCGGGGACTTTTCGCCCCTACAAACAGAATGACAGACATCGACATGGCAAGAAGAAATAAGAAGCCAAGATTACTGCTCGAGTCTGAGAGGGCACGCCTGGAAGAGTTCATCGACTCAATTGGGTACTCTGCAAGGTGGGTGAGGGAGGTTCCCAAAGGTTTCGAGGGCTGAAAGACCCTAGATATTCCGACAGCGAATACGAATACCGACATGTTCAACTTCCGAAAGCCATGTTGAAGGTTATCCCTAGAGAGTACTTCGATGACTCAAAAGGCACATTAAAGCTGCTCTGGGAAGAGGAGTGGAGGGGACTGGGCATCACACAGGTAAGACGCATCATTCCGATGGCCTCAACACCTAGCTAAGCATTGCACAGAGTCTCGGATGGGAACACTATGAAGTTCACGAGCCGGAACCGCACATCCTCCTGTTCAAGTACGTCTACTACCCCAAACGTGTTTCCTTTACTAACAGTCTCAGACGTCCCATCGGATATCAGGCTCCAGCTCAGTGATACCCCAGCTCGTCAGATCGACTCGATCCTCCGACTAGCGCAGCATTGGAATGGCGTTATTTCCGGAACGCAGGAATTGTCTTCATATGTGCATTCAGCAAGCGTGCTTACAGACGTGTTTGTGTACGTTTTCACGAACAGATCCCAAGAGGCGGAAGATTTACACACAAGACGATACTCTCCATTCAGGATTAGCAGATCCTACCAGTTCCATGCCGAACTCAGCTCGGCCAGCATTAAATGGATCTCTGACTCGCGCTCCTCTTGTCCCTTACTTCTCCCGCCCCGCTATTTAGAGCTTGAGGCGTCGACCTTGAACATATGGGGACTGTCCTCCTAGTCAAGTTGCGTTCTTCTTCAGCCACTCGTCCCATTGCTCGAAAGTCCAAGAGGAGCTGATGCTCCGTTCCTCGACCCCGTTGAACAAAACTGTTGGTGTGACATGAACGCCTGTCACTCGGTTCGCCTTCACCTGGAACTTCACGTCATCCGTGACCTTGTTGCCGATGTTGAGGCTGCCATCCTCACCCGGCGTGTCAGTCACCAAAAGTAGATCCAGGATGGTCTTCTCGTCGACACCATCGACCGAACCGGCCAACTTCGCAAGCCTCTTGTAGGTTTCATTGCGGCTCTCGTTCACAACATTGACATCAAAGTAATCTTTCTGGTTATCGAACAATTTCTTCGAGAATGGCCAGAAAGACTGGGGCGCAGTCCTCAGCACAGCAACCCCGGCTTCGTGCGTCAATGTCGAGGAGGGATGCCATGGCTGGATCTGCTGGCGGAAGATGACGCGGATGCCTGGATCTGTGTATTTCTCCTCGATAACCGGTGCGACACTACCATAGAAAGTCTTGAAGATTTTGGCACTGAAAGGACAGACATAATCGAGATAGAGTTCAATTGTATGCTTTGCTTCGCTGCCGGATGTTGAGGCCAGGAGCTGTCCGGAGAACTTTGGTGGAAGAGCCATGGTATGAGGTCTCGGTTGATGGTTATGTCTAATTCAACCGCTCCTGTTTCCTCCTCTCCTGTGGAACGTTGAGAGAAGAGCAAAGTCGATACTTAAGGATTACCTATGAGCCTACTCCGTATTCACATGCAAGAACGTTATTCAGCGCTTGGATTCCGTCATCAAAGCAGAGGTCACAGTGGTAGATCCCTCTCGCCGTGTACGGTAAGGTAAAAGTGCACTTTGCGATAATATCAACAACAACAATCTACATTTTGAGCTAGGTCTTGACTGTGTCGTTGCGTTCCTCATCTCTTAGACATACAGGCTCTCGGCCGCACCTCTGTACTAAGTCAGCTAGCCTACCGCCTATCCTGCCGTCCTCATAGCTGCCACCATCTGCCTCCAATCAACAAGAGCGAGAGGTACCCTTTGCTCTATACCTGGAGCACTCTAGCCGCGAGGATGCAGGTATGTGGAATAGACTCGATCGAGGCGTTGCAAAGGCGTCTCGATTTTTCTTCACCATGCTGCCACAGTGGTTGCGCTTACCAGGCATTGTCTCTACTCGGAAGGTTGTTGTTTCCTCATTCATTGAGACCTGTTCTTCAGAAGCATGTCCTACTTATCTATCTCTCCTTGTTCTCTGCTACTTGTAGGTACATTACTTCAACATTCGTTTGTTGTTACAGCTGCTGCCACAATCTACTTTCGCTGCATTTTATCTCGCGTTTACTTCACAATTTCATAGCGCTGTTGGTATTTTACTTGTCTTTCTTCTTGCTACCATTCGCTTCCCCGATGCTTGTTCTGCATCCCCGAAACTCAGTGGACAACGGAAAGATGGACTGCAAAAGGCAATCTGTGATACACTTTGACATTGCACCTTGCGTCGATGCTGAAACGAAGAGCCTAAGACCGCACATCGCCAATGCTAAATTTGTCCTGATCAACAAACTCTGGGTCATTGCTAAGCTGTCAGACACCATCAATGATCGGACCTACAGCTTCTATGGCATCAGCATCCCGGCGTGTCTCTATGCCACATACTCGGCGCCGGGACAGTCGTACGATGATGCAAGGCGCAATCTCCACAAGGTCAACGGTCGGATGCAGGTCTATCTCAGCTTTCTGGAGCTGGCGCCTATGCTCTGCATGCTCGCGGTGCTGGACATCAGGCGACTTGAATGCGCCGCTCAACCCGACTCCTTCCTCCTCGCGAACGTCCGTATCACTGTATGCTCACCACGCCAATACCCCGAAGGCTCAAAGTTGACCAACCGGTCACTGGTCAATTATAGCATCTTAATGAGCTGGGCAATCTAGGTACATGTCCTACAGATCATGGCTGTTATGGACGGAGATATCCTACCGGCAATGTACTTCCTTACCTTGTTCCTCCTCGAGCAATACCGCTTTTTGGAAGTCCAGGAAGCCTACATATTCGACAACCACGACCACGCCATGAAACTGTGTCCCAAGGTGCCGTTCAAGCCTCAACGTCACCCCACAGTGTCGCAAGCCGAGCATGGGAACGATTGCGCCATTTGCCAAGTCGAACCGATCGGGCTTTTTGAAGACGTCTACAAGCTCCCGTGCAAGCACCAGTTCCACAGATGGTGCCTGCTCAAATGGCTGTGTCATATGGGCAAATCGAAGTGCCCCATGTGCCGAGATACAATTCTCGCCAAGGACGGGCTCTTGGGTGTCAAATGTGTCCCTTATTTGAGATGGAGAGAGGAAGTGTTGGCTTAAGCCCGTGGGCGGAGGCACAGCAGTGTAGTGGTTGGTTTAGCCACGGAAGAACGGTGATCTCGTGGAGTGTCAGAAACCGGCATGGAAAGGGAGAGCAAGTAGGCAAGGTGTCTGGATAACGGGCGGGCGTCTCTCAGGCTCATCTTCTATAGAAGATTTCGGTCACTGGGGATGGCTGATGGCGGATTTGCATGGAACCAACATTTATACATATGTAGCCGATGCTAGTCCAGGTCTATGGATTTGTCTCGGATGCCGCCAGCCTTCGACTCCTTTTCTAAGGTCTTTCTACAGTGTGCCAAACCTGCCTCATTTCTGAGCCGCCTTCGGCGCCTGAGCTCCACCTTGCGACAACTGCCTGGAAACAATGACACTCTGCACCGTCCGCATGAACTCCTCCGCCTTTCCCGGCGTCACTGTGCCATTATTATTCAGATTCCTCACGATCTGGTCCAAGAAGGGCATCTTCTGCTTCTGCACCTCGGGATACACGCCCTTGACCCAGGTCTCGGCCAACCCCTTCCGCTCGCTCTCTCTGTCCGCGATGCTGTCAAACTCCATGTTCTCAGGCTGCACCTCTCCTCCCGAGCCACCAGCCCTTTCGGTATCGCGATCCGCCCACTTCTGCGCGAGCTGGCGTGAAATGGAGACGACTTCGTCGCGCTCCTCCGCGGACTCGAAGCGCGTGAGGTATCCGCGCGTGTAATGCATGGCGAGCTGGTTGGGCGTCTGGTAGCCGTGCGGCAGGCGGTGGGCGAGCCATTCGATGCGCTGCTGCACGCTTTCCACAAGCCCGGCGTTGCTTAGGGGGGTGTTGGGCCAGTCCTTGCGCAGCTCTGGCTCGGCGAGGGTCGTGCCGGGGGTGTGCGGCAGTTCGGTGGTCGGGTTGACGGGCGGGTCGACTATTGTGTTGATGTAGTTCTCTACGCGGGTGGGGAGGTCTTGGGCGTGGAAGGACGACGGGTCTTCCTCCTCGGCGGACCGCGAGGCCTTGGTTTCTGCGAGGCGGCGGACGCGCCGGTCTGTGCGGTTGGTGTTGGCGTTGGTGTTGGAAGAAGCACCTGCCCCAGGAGTTCGAGATTGGAATTGGGATGGAGCTTGACCGCCCGGGCCTCGGGATCCGGACCGTGGGCCACCGAATCGCTGGCCCTGTGCTTGTTGTTTACCGCCTTGCCCTTGTCCTTGGCCCTGATTTTGATTTTGGCCCGGTTGTGTTCGTCGGATGAGAAGTTGGCCTTGGCCCGGACGAGGTGGTCCCGTGCGTTGGAGGACGCGGTTAGGGGGAGGTGTGCGCCCTGCGGTTCCTATACCACTTCTAGCTCCTGCGCCCGTTCCTGTGCCAGTGCCGGCGCCGGTGCCGGCGGCGGTGCCGGCGGCAGCCTGGGTTCGTGGTCCGCCTGTGCGTTGCAGGTGCGTGCCTCCTGGGCGAGGGGTTGCCGCACCGGCTCCTGTACTCGCCGGGGCATTTCTGCGTAACAGAGTTCTAGGTTGCGGCCTGCCCCGTGGAGGTGATGAGGATGATGGCTTGTTATCTCCTGACGTGGTCTGTCAGCTATCCTGTTGAAAGCTCTCTGGTGGTTGAATTGTGTATACCTTCATCGTAGCACGCCCTCGAGGTGGAAAATGCCCTAGCACCGCTGGCAAGAGTGGCTGAGGGAGCGGTGAATTTAGATCCAAGGCCAAGTCTTGCGCATCGTGCGCAGACGTGCTCCATGTTGGACCGAGAGGTATGGTGTTGATGGTGATGGGTTGATGGACACTGATCTGGTAATGTCGAAATTGCGGCAAGCTGAAGCTTGGATCGAAAGTGGTGGTCACGTGGAGGTGGGTCTCCGCGTCGCTCAATTCTCCGATGTTGAACTTCTGTCTCGCTTCCTTACCTTGCTCCTGTCAAGCGTTGATGATGGCTGAGAAGATACAACATGGACCGCGACACCGATGATACTGTGTGTTCTGTGCCGAGTTATTTGTCAACCCGTTGTCCTGAGACAAAATGTGCTTCGGCATTCGCCTGGCGAAGGTAAAGTATCAGGTCACCCAACACGGATTAGAACCTGGCTTTGGTGTCGCGAATTTGATTGCCCTCATGCGCAGGCTGCCCTTTTCTGAGGTAGCCATGCTATACTTCGAAGGCAGTTGAAGACTCTTGCGATGTGGTTTGCGCATGATTGGACTCGACAACAATGAATTGAATCTACCTCACGTTGATTCCTTTCCCTATCACTCCTCTCATGGCGCTTGCCCCGGTTTCCAGAGCTCTGGCACTTCTGTTATACCTGACCGCAGCGATTTCTGCGCAACCGACTTCCGATTTCACGATCGTAAATGGCCAGATATATACTCCAGGATTAGCCATCGTCGACGCGCCACAGCCTTTCACGCCTCTAGGAGGAGGTATGTAATCGCTAGCCTGAGCAATCAGCATTGCCCTCTGTCGAGGAGCTGGAGGTGTCAAGGAAGGACGAACCTCAGGCTCAGCGTCGCTAACCTGTGATTCTCAGACTTCCTCCAAGTGGCGCTCGACATCTCTGGCAACGGTAAACTCCCACAGCCGTACTATCCACCGAAGGGAGATACAGGAACCCTGAGCATCACCATCTTCCTGTTCAGTTACAACACCTTCCTCAACCTGACGATATCAAACGGCACTCGCTCAGGTTGGCGCGAAGATACATTCGAAGACGCAGAGTTCAAGTGCAGCGGGACGACGACCCAGGGCTTCCAAAATGCCGGCTGTCAGGAAATCATGGCCCAAGAGAGCGGAAGCACTGTGAAGCACGTCAACTGGGCATGGCCCGACTGTTTGGTCGGGATCGACGAGAGTGATAGGGATAGGGGCTCGTATAATGTGCGACAAGAGAACGCCTGTCCTGCCAGCTCCATGCAAAGTCTGACGTTCTGACCTGACAGATATCGATCCATCAGTCGTTCCGAATCAACGGGACTGGATTCTATACCATCTTCAATCTCCCGATCCAGGTCACCAATTCTATCCCCCAATTGACTCAGCTCGCGACGATCGGAACACGGCCGCTATGTTCCCTCCGGCAGAACGCTCTGCAGAATCAAACCGCTCAGGACGCGAGTACTTCTTCACCAGCGTCCCAACCTTATCTCGGTGGCACGTTGAGCATTGGCGGCAGTGATCAAGACGGATCGCCATCTACAACGGCGTCCACAACCAACAACCCGGGACTGCCATCCACGAACGAGGCATTTGCACAAAGGGCGACTGTAGTCAACATTGTTCTCCCGATTGTGTTTATTGTAGCACATCTAGGTTAGCGTACTGTCGCGACCTTTTAGGGAAGCGTCCCATAAAGTTTACGAAACAGCTTTACTTCTATCCGGTCGGGACCTGCGGTATCGAATATAGCGACCTGAAACCTGCCTCAAGACTTCAGGGATCGATCGAACGAGGACTACGTACAATCCCCATGTTCGTCTTGCATGATTTCATGCCGCCGCCTATCGACCTGTATATCGCTTTCAGCAACGCAATGTATCGCATTTTTATATCATAGAAGTTCCGAACTGACTTTTATCATTATCATTAACGCCATATTGGGCTGCGGAGAACATCGCTATCTGGACATCTATCATAGCTGATCAAAAGCTACCTAATGCACTCTTCCTCTTTCCATAGGGATACACGACCAACGCGCTCAGATACAAGCCAACGCTAATACCGATGGCAACCTGGACCATGCTGTAGCCGACGGTGAAGATTGTCCCATCGGAGTAGTCATTACTCGAACCATTCTGAGCACTTGCCGTGCTGTTCCCAGAAATTTGATTGGCAGAGACGACGCCTGCAACCAGCGATCCAGAAGAGGCCAGACCACCGGGCACTTGACAGTAGATGGCGGGTAGCATGGCAGTTGCGGCCAGACCGTGGAACATGCGCGAGTACAAATTGGAGATACAGCCGATGACGAAAGCGCCAATGGCGTTTGCAACTTGCGGGTTGCTGGAAAGCTGGGTGGAGATCCAAAAGTTGGCTTGATGGCCACAGACGGCAATGAGGGCCATCAGGGGCAACTGCCGCCATCTGGCCTGGTAGATGAGACCCACGCAGCACGCAAACAGCGGAGCCCAGATAAAGCGCGTATGTATCAACTTCCAGTTCATCTCCGCTGCGAACCAGGGTGGGATGTCGCAGGTGGTGGTGGAAACAGCGCCACGCTTGATAAGGCCGAAGACAGTGGTGCCAATGAGTAGGCCAAATGCGAGGAACAGAACATAGACAATCACGTAAACCATACGTACCGAGCCGGAGATCAGATTCCGGCTTTGTAGTTCGAGAGCGGAATTCAGCATCATAAATCCCGGGAGGATCATGGCAATGCTACTCTGCGCCATGCCCGAGAAGCAGAAAATGTACTGTCCGTCGGAGTATTGGATCGAACCGAGAGCGCGGGCAATGAAGGCCGCGAACACGCACGCGAAGACCTCGAACACGTTGCTGAAGTGTTCGGACCTCGGCACGATCTTGACCTGCATAAATCCAATCGCGCAACCGAGAAGGAAAATAGGTCCAAAGTCGACAGGACGGGTCTGGAAAGAAAAGGGCCCAACCACAATCGAAGCCACCCCGGACATCAAGATGCGAAATAGTTCCGAGTAGTTATCGGGTCGTCGACGAATATTGTCGATCTCGCGAATTCCGTCCTCGGCGGTAAGTTTGTCGTGAATGACACATTTGTACACGTTGAACACGTCCTTGAGACGGGCGAAATCAAGCCCGGCGCGCTTTCGGACAATGTCGACGTTGTTGGCGTGGATTGTTCGGTCGGCAAAGGTGCAGATCATGGCACCTGGGATATGGAGAAAGTCGGCATCGATGAGTAGCGCACGGGCAGAGGCGCCGAGGTATTCTTCCATGCGATGGGTGGGGGCGCCGTATTCCATGAAGGCGCCACACAGCCTGAGCAGATAGTCCCTCCGGGCGATGATATCGGCGACCTCGGTGATGAGGCCGACGTGGTTTTCTAGCGTGCTTGTGCTGTATGCACCGCTGTGCCGGTTATGATCGTGTTTGCCATGTGTGATGATGTCGACAGCTGTAGAGATCATGTCGGCGGATTTGGGACGCACAGGCCGAGGGCGTGGGATGGCGCCCAAACCTGCCACGCTTGGGCCGGTGGACGAAAGAGCTGCTTGCATCAAGGCCGCGGCGGTCGGGTTGCTCTGTTCAGGCTTCTCGTACCATTTGACCTTCTTGGAAGGTGTCGCTGTGCCAGAAGCGGGGAGTGAGGTCGTGAGTGACTGAGAGTGCTGGTGACCTTTCAAATCATGCTTGGTCTGTCCACCTGGGCGGCTTTCTGGTTGTTTTTGGCTGTTGGACCAGTCTTGCTGTAAATGATTGAGTTTGTAAGCGAGCAGTGCCCCGAAGAGACCAGGCTTGTACTGCTCAGGGGCCGGTACGTAATCAACATCATATACGTGTTGGCCAGCTGAACGTTTCTCGTGATCGAGGCTGTAGCGGTCAGTTTAGAACAGGCTCTAGAAACAAGGATGAGAACTTACTTTGCTCCCCTTTCGTACGTCGAATCCTGGCGCAAGAAGGTATGTACTGTTTCCGCCGCAGCTTGGGTATAGACTTGCGATAGAGCTTCTCCATCCTCACTGCCCTCCTGTGGGGATTCGTGTACATGGTCGTCACCCGATGGTTTCTCCTGACTGGCCGAAGAAACCTCCCCGAATTTGGTGTAGAAGGACGTTGATGGTCTGAGGTTGGCCAATCCCAAAGGTCGATTTTGCTCCTTCTGCTTTACCCAACTGATGACCTTCGACCAAGCAGGCTTTGGTCGCTGGCCTGGGGATGCTTCGTCTGCGACACTGTTCTCTGAAAGAGACCCTGAGGTTGGATACCTGCCATCTTCGCCTCCAAGATCTCCCGCACCGAACGTTTGCAGGTCATCAGTGCCATTTGAAATGTGATTGTCGTTGACCCGTTGGTTAGAAGTATCGTTGCTGTCGTATAGTCCTGCTTCCAGCCGACTTGGGTCGAGATTGACGTATTGGTCTTGATCTGAGTTGCTATCCCCAGTTGCCATAGGCAGGTTGGTACAACTTCAACCGCGAGATGGGAGAGGACAAAGACAAAGGATCAAGGGCGGTGTTGGTGTGATCATACAGTAGTCAAATCTTTTCCACGGGACTAGGGTCCGCTAGAAAAGACCCGATCTGGCGGCAGTGGTGTACTTAAGCGAGGCTGACTCGTCCAAGCAAAGGCACGGTGGCCGTCGGCCAGTATGAAAATAGTTCCTCGAAGATCCGTCTGGAGATCTAACTTCCGTGGCCGACGCCACGGAGTCTTTCGATCGAACGCAGTTTGGAGCATTACTGAAAGGAGCCCGGGGTTGACGTGGTCGGCGGAGCAAGTTCCAGAGTCAGTAGCATCGATAGAGTTGTGATGTGGTAATAAGAAAAACAGTTTGCCGGCGTTTGTCTCAGTAAAAATTCTTCTTCCGCCCTGTGTCGCTCCTTCTGGGAATCCCTTACGCTTGCCGCTTCCCAAAGGAGGAAAAAAGTCCATTGGATTACCCGTATCACGTGCTCAGCTAACCCCAGGGGAGCGTATTCGGCAACCGGCCCCTTTTCCTCGTTCTTGCATAGCAGCTTAGGTACCTATGCATCATTCCATCCTTGATCACGACTTAATTACGTCTCGTCAAGTTGCACTTCAAAGAGCCCTAGATATCTATACAGCATTTCTTCTGCTACCTCGAATCGATCAGGCAGGCCGGGCACTGTCCAAAGTAGTTAAGGCGCGAAGAAATTGTCTCGTCAGTGTTTCTACTCGAGCACAACTGGCTGATCCAGGATTGGGGAGATACTATCTACGTCCGCACTTGGAGAGCCTGAGGCGCCTCTTCCGCCGTGATATCTGCGTCAACTCAGATTCCTAGAATGGCGTCGCCCTGTGTCTGGACGTATTCGCTTGTATATCGGATGTGCAACTCAGCTACCAGCAAGTTGAGCTTTCTCACGATCCATTCTTTCATCTCGTCGTCGCCGACAAAGTGAGCGCAGATCAAAGGCAATTGGAGGAACTGTGCCCCGAGAGGTTTCAGCGTTACGGCATACTCGTAAGACATGCAGATCTTGCGTGCTGCTGCATTGGCAGTTAGACTCGTTCGTCGTGGGAATTCATCATGCCTGTGGTAGATGTTCATGATGCAGACTTCGACAATGATTGTCACCGCCCAATACCAGGTATGAAAGATTGCACCATCGGTGGACTGGAAATTGAGCACTGATGGAAATGTTCCGTCATCGCTCCGAGACGTGGCGGGCTTGAAAACCAGAAGAGTGTTCGAGGAGGATTGCTGAGCCTCGGCGGACAGGAGTGCAAGTTTTTGATTAAGATCTTCTCCATATTGGATAACTTGGTCGATGGAAGTCGTTGCGGCAGGGATGTCTCGCACTTGTTTGACAAGAGACGGCAAAGCGCTGAAGATTTGAACCAGCCGGTCTACCAACGATGAAGCCAAGTTCCGAGTCACGTCCAAATGAAAGTCCCGCCAGCCGTCGCTGAGCAAGACGCAGTCTTCCTGTCGAAGGAATGCCTGCAGGATCTTCCTATGATAAGCTTTGACTGACACGTCAACTCGGAGATGCACCCGACGTACCATGTGCCCCCGCTGTGTGCGCCATAGCTCCTGCTCGAAAATCGAGGACATATTCTGTGGTCCTCGTAGGACGATCAGTTTAGTAGCTGCTCCAGCATGAGCAAGATACTGAGAGCCACGTCTCTCGGTGACCATCATCTGACGCCGACAGTGTCTCCATGTCAGTTGATGTGCATGTGCCAGAGCAGTATCACTCACCTCGTAGTGTGTCATTAGAATCGTGGCGCACACAGTCTCGGATGAAAACCCTAGCACTGGGTGCTCAATGACTTCTTGCAGTATTCGCAGTGCTCCCATGTACTCCGAGCTGGGCAGAGGGTGCCTCCCATTCAGAGGGGCAGGGGCTGATTGAGGTATCTCGGTGGCACCGCGTACTAGGTCAGAATGAGCCTGTAGAACGCATGAAACTGCAGCGTCTAGGGCGGGATTGTGGCCAATGCGGGACGGAACACTGCAGATGAAGTTTCCCAGGCACTGCAGTTGATAGCCGCGTGGACCGGTATTGAGCGCAGCCACGAGGGCAGACGCGAGCTTGTTCTGGTCAGTCGTGCTTGGCGTGACAACAAGCGACAATGGAGAATGCCTTTGCGAGGACGGGGTCCCGGATCTGGTGCGGACGAGTTGCATTTTCTGCGTTAGGCCACCGTGCTCCATCTTCGAGGAGAGGACATTCATTTCCGTGCGTAAGAAGGAGGCAACTGCTGACCCCGCTGGCAGATAAGGCTGCTGGTCGCTGGATATGCCGAATCTCGCATTCTCATCGCGGAATTGGTAACGAGGAGAGTATAGGCACTCCCGGCCGGCCTTGAGACACCTGGCACAGATAGGACGGCCTTCGTCGCACTATTTGCCATGCGGTTATTCTTGGTTCCTAGTCAAGGGAAATGTAAAGCAAGTCTCCTTCTTACCTTGACTTTCTGACGTCTGCACCATGCACATCCACCACTCCTCCTCGTCGTAGACGCGGTAAGGTATTGTGGCTCCATCGAAGTATCTGACATTCGAGGCGGACACGAGTTGACCAAGAGAAGTAAAAGGCTGCGAAATCAATCTTCTCATGATCCTCCTCTGTACATAATGGAAACGATGGGTGCGCGGTACAAGCGTGCCTACTAATGCGAGGTGAGTAGCCCAACGGCGCATGGTCCGAAGGGCAACAGGTCTCTAGCGCTGCAACATCAGCTAGGATATTCTGCTGGATGGTGGAAATGTCTCTGCGCGATGGCCTCCAATGGCGGCGATACCCACAAGATCAGAGGACAACACAGCCAGAAGCCCTAGTACCGAGACAGGAACGCGCTCCGGCATGATGGCCAGTCTTGGTAACTGTGGGATACCGACCCCAAGGTTGCAGGAGCCGAATACCTCTGAATCGTGTGCGAATCGTGGTTGTGTCTTCGCTTGTCCTGAATCTGTATCAGGATCTCCATCAGGCCAACATGGCGCAGCGACAAGATGCAGGTACAAGTGAGATGTGTGGCGTCATTGCTTGCCTGGCCGTGGTAGGAGTTCAACACGCGCCGATCTCTTTGACCAGAAATAGTTTAGCCTTGCGTAGCGCGTCGGTCTTCACCCCAGCTTCACTTGTCTTTCACCTTTCTATCATATCCACCACAACCTTTGTGATCGGGGGATGTTTCTCACAGCTGAGATTGTACGACCAGTGGTAGTTAAGATGGAGATCTTCATCTCGCAGAAGGTCACCGTCCCTTCGGTATGATGCTCAAGTGAACAAGATGACCCAGTTTGGGTCTTTTCGCCGATGGGCATCGACTTGAGCAGGGCAGTATGCGCAAGGTGGTAGCATATAAAGGGGACAGACGGGCTCCCTGCTGCATCTGAGGCATCTTTCCACTGTCAAGGTGCGAGGTCAAGCTGAGTTTCTTCTTGTCTGTTTGCTCTTCTCAGCCAAACGGTTCGTACAGTGCAATGAAAACCATCTTCAGGAACCTCGCTGCAGCCGCAGCGGCGTCCATTCTGGTAACAACATCGAGTGCAGCAGCGGCGCTCAGTTCCAACTGTTCGACGCAGTTCTTCACACAGGCGGTCGATCATGGTAAGGCCGGCGCCGGAACCTTTCAACAGCAGTACCAGATAGTCTCCGATTCCTTCAAACCTGGAGGACCGATCCTCTTCTATCAACAGCCTGAAACAAAGATGTTTGCATGTATGGTGAGTCTGTAAACCTCCTCAATGATGTGCCATCCTTACCTGACTTTGCCACAGGAGCTGTCCATATTCCCTGAATGGGCCGCGGAGTTAGGAGCCCTTGTCATTACTCTCGAGCACCGCTTCTTCGGTCTCAGCAACCCGTCGAACGCGACCGACCCCGTTGAGAAGTACAGGACTTTGACATTGGAGAACGTCATGCTCGATGCCGTTACTTTTGTCAACCACGTCAAGAATACAACCAGCGGCGCAAAGGATAGTAAAGTCATCATTACTGGTGGTTCGTACGGTGGCTTTCTCGCCACCGTTTTCAAGACAAACTATCCCGACGTCTTCTACGGGTCGATTCTCTTCGCGGCGCCACTTCGGTCGATTGGAGCCAACTTTCAAAATCCCCAGAGATACAACTGGTTCAATTGGGTAAGCCGGGTCTTCCAAGTATACGTTGGTATTGACGGCTCCTTCAGGTGAATCAAATCTATCAAGACTTGTCCGCAAGTGCCGCCCACAAAATAGAGTCCGCTTTAGACACGCTCAATCGACGCTTTCAAACAGGTGAGTCCCCATCACAACTGCCATTAGCTGTACAAATCGCCGGACGACGTGTTGACTGTATCCATGCCAGCAACCAATACGACAGCCATTGCCCACGACCTGAACCTCTGCTCCATACCAGATACAGATGATGATCTTGCTACCATCATGGCGTTGATCAACGTCGTTGCGTTCTCAATTCCCCTGACGAGTTACAACAACCCCGTGGCCAACCCCGTTGGAGCCAGCCCGCAAAAGCTTGTCAACGAAACGCTCCACCTCAACGACTCGACCGATATAGTCAACGCAATCTTGACGACCTACTACCCTCCTTCAATGTATCCCTGCATCGAGTGGAATAGCACTGCATCGGCCAATCCCACTCTGCAAAAGGACTCTTTCAACTATCTCCTCTGCAAATATTTCCCTCTCAGCTCCAACGAGATCCCCAACGGGACCATCTTCGTGCCAACGTCCATTCAGACGGAGACTGACCCGACAACTTGCAAAACTCTGTACAATCTGGTACCACCGACGCAGGAGTTTGTCGAAAAGAAGTACCATATCACCCGCGATGAGCTGGTCAACGCTAAGAGAATTCTCTTCGCGTACAACGAGATGGACCCCACTACTGGCGTCGGGATTGATCCATTGCCGCTCACTCAGGATCGTAACGCATCGAGGTATATGTTCACATCGTTGTCGGCCCATGGCGAAGAGAGTTTAGCGAGCTATCCTGGCGACAAACCTAGTGTGATACATGCGCGACAAGTGCAGCTGCAGACAATCAAAGGGTGGCTTGGATACATATGAGATGGCTATCCCGGATTTGGTACTGTGAGTGCGCAGGGGCATTCATCTTCTGGATTTCTGAGAAAGGGGCTCTGTGCGGGTTTTGATACTACTGATAAAGAAAGGATATTTGGTAATTGCCGTTCGGCTGTACGGAGTACTATTTTTCAAACCGGGAGCCTTCTGTTTCCAAGCCACCCTGAGGACGACACCCGGGATCTGACTTTGTGCCCTTGGTGTTCGTGCTCTTCAACCGTGTCCTATAACTTATGAGTTCTGGCCAAGCCATCAACATACCCACTTCCATGTGAGATAAAGACTGAGCTGTTGTAACGAATGACCGGGATATTGGGCGCGATATCGAACTCTGACCCAGGGTTAAGCTTGATGGACCCCACTCCAGACCACACCTCGCCTTCGGTGACCTGCATGAGCAACGAAACAAACTCGCGGACGACGGGATCGTCACTGACGCCAGCGCCGGGAATGATCCGCAGGACGAGGATCCGTTTCTCTGGTGGAGGAAGAGGTTTGACTCGGTGGACTCTCGCATCAGCCTTGAAGGCGAACTGAATGCTCCTGTGCCCCACTGGTCGCTCCACATATGCGGTAAGTGCACCTTCATCACTGCTGCTGCAGTTTCTGCGGTCAAACTCAACGTGGCCAATGACTTTCGGCATGCCGAATTGCTCACGACCCAGGAAGAGCGCGGCCTCGTTTTCCAGCACCAATTCCAGGGCGAAGTCGTACTTTTCACCCTTGTATTTGATTTCGACGTAGCCGACAAACTCGGTGTAGGCGCCCATGCTGCTAAATCCCCAGTTGGCGATAAAGTAGGTGACCAGAGGTTCTTCTTCGATCTCGAGCTCTTCTGGTACGTACTTTGCGATAGCCTCAGCCTTAGTGTAGAAGCTGATGAGGATCATGTCGATGTCGGCCCATTCGACTCTAGCCTTGGAGTATGCTGGGGAGAAGGCAGGGACAGCATTTGCCTGCTTGGTCTTGAGACGTCCGAACGGCATTGTCGATTTGGTCACCAGCAAGGTGGGCTTGGTCGGCCTTGTGTCGAGGTAGTCACAGGTATAAAGTTACTAGTGCATCACCAGCATCAAATCCTCCGCAAAGGGGCGACGAAGATATATCTGCATGGAGGGGTACCATCTTGATATTGCTTCCATGGTGGAAGGAAAAGCATGGCGGCAGACTTTTAGACGCCGAGCAAGAGTGAAGTGCATTCGACGTATGAGTACGCATCGGGGTCATCTGGAAATGCTTAGGTTGCTGAATAGAGTAATATCACGACGTCAATAACCCGCAATACGAATCGAGACATGCTTCGGATATAGAACTCCGCGGGGATACAGTGGGTATCCGTATCTGTTCCCCGTCCCCAGGAGGTTCATGCAGCGATGGAGTGAGCTGGCTACGGATCTAGCAATTGACCAGGGCGAAGCTATTTGGGCTCTACACGCTGCACAGGGCGACGAACTTTGTAAGCATGTAGCCGCACAGCGGCGCCTCGGCTGTCGAGACCTTTTGATTACCTAGGTGGGAGATTGTACCTTTGACTCTCTCTCAGCTAAACCGCTTGTGCCCTCGTTGGCTGAGGCAGATATTTCCGAACCGCGGCCGGTAGATGAGTACGGCATATGGTGTTCTACCGGACGCTGAGGAATCCTGCGTATATACATCTTCAGCAAACTTGTGAAGAAATCTGGGAAACCGTGCAACTTTTGCCAAGCCCGAGCCCCTCTCAGGCCTCCGATGTAAGCAGCGGCCGAAACATCGGACAGAGATTAGTACAATATTGGTGTCTAAGACTCTCCTTCTCGTCTCCTCACCGTCAACTCCAACCATGGCTTCATCGCAAGTCGCCGTCGGTCAGTACCAGATTGCCACGCCATGTGCGAATCTTGTCCCACCCACGATCCCTGGTGCTGAAGTATTGAGCTTTGTTGCCGAGGAAAGGCACAACTACAGCTTTCCAGCATTCCCACTCTTTTATGGACCCGCAGTCAACGACCTCAGTTTCTGCAATGTCACTCTGAGTCTAAGACATACTGATGCGGACGATACCGTATACGTCAACATCTGGCTGCCTCTGGAGAACTGGAATGGTCGATATCAAGCCACCGGCGGAGGTGGTCTCGCTGCAGGGTTTGGCGAACCCATACTTGCTGGGCAGGTCGGCAACGGATATGTTGCCTCGTCGACCGACGGTGGCTTGACACTTGACAACACCGTTGATCCGAACACCGGTGTATGGGCGCTCAAGGACGACGGTACTCCCAACGAGGCCTTACAACTCAATCTGGCGTGGCGGTCGATTCACGACATGGCCGTGTCGTCCAAGGACGTCATCAAGCAGCTTTATGGCTCGGACCCCCAATACTCGTACTGGCATGGCTGCTCACAAGGAGGTCGTCAGGGCTACGCAGCCGCTGCTAAATATCCACATGACTTTGACGGCATTCTAGCCACGGCCCCGGCCCTCGACCTGCCCGAAATGGTGCCTTCAGACTACTGGGGAACGGTGGTCATGCGGAACTCGGAGATACCACCCTCCTGCGTGTTCGAAGAGTATCAGAAGGCCATTATCGCCAAATGTGATCCCCTCGACGGCGCCTCGGACGGGCTGATCTCCAGCCACGAGGTTTTGGAAACGTGCGACTTCGATCCAGATACCTTGGTCGGCAAGACCTTTGCCTGCGGCGAAGGTTGCGTGGTTCCAGACCCTTTCACTCTCAGGAAGAAGGTGCCGTGCAAATCAACACACGACCTGACGATAACCACAACTCATGCCGATATTGTGCGAAAAATCCTTGAAGGTCCTCGGACTGCTGAGGATAAACAACTTTGGTATGGTTTGGCCACCGGCGCCGATTTCGGGGTGCATGCAAACGTCGTCCTTACCGAAAATGGTACCAGGGAAGTTGTGCCATTCGTTGTCGCCGAGAGTTGGCTCAAATACTTTTGCCTTCGAAATCCGAGTCTCGACATGACGAAGATGACTCCTCCCGAGTACGAGCATGGCTTTGAACAGTCTGTGACCCTGCTTGGACCGCTCTGGGGAAACCAGCAACTCGAATTATCTGGATTCAAGCAGGCAGGAGGCAAATTGCTGACATGGTTCGGCATGGCAGACGAGTATATCAATCCACGTGGGATGCTGCGGTATCGGGAGGGTTTGGAGAAGACATTCGGCGGATCGGATGCCGTGGACGAGTTCCAATTGCTCTTCTTAGCTCCTGGTGCTGGTCATTGCATGGGTGGAACAGGCCCTAACCCGGTGGACCCCCTCGGAGCGTTAGTGTCATGGGTCGAACACGGCAAGGCTCCTGATGTTTTGCCGGCGTCAACCAGGACCGAAGCAGGCGTCGAGATCACAAGGGATTTGTGCCGCTATCCAAAGACGTTGGTATACCGAGGAGGAGACGCGAACAAGGCAAGCAGCTTTTCATGTTCAGATGTTGGTGGTGGAAGTGGTCACGACGAACTGTAGGGCGAAATCCCGGTTCTAGAAAGGGACGCTTCGATATGCCGTTGCTAATTGCGGGTGGGTGACATGTAGTTAGAACACTGCCCAGTGTGGTAGTTACATAGCCATCTCGTTGAGCCAAACAAATAGGGGAACTCTCCCTCCTGGAGCCACGGGGCTTTCCCACCAAAGTGTCTGCTCGATTTGAGATCCAGTGGTGTCCACACGGTGCGTGCCCGTAAAAGGCTGGAGAATCTAGGGGCCGAGGCTCGCGAGGCTGGACTTACAGTACCTGAGCTGCGGCGAAGCCCCTGCAGCTGACACGCATGAATACGGCGTAACGCAAACGAGCCGAGTGCATATCTGGCCACCTCGACTTCTCCCGCTCCCACCCACTCACTCACCCATTGCTAATCGTTAGACTTCCGCGAACATCCTCCTCATTATCAGCATGGTAACACCGGGGTCTGGTCCTTGCCACTCCACAAGTCTCCGACTAAGTCTGGGATAATATGTAGCCTCTAAAGGCTCCCTGGCAACAAAACAATGACCGCCGGAGCCAGAGTCGGAGACCTGCCGCTTCTCCAAGATCAGCACGAAGGTGTGGTCGGTGATGAGAGACCCACCAAGAGACAGAAGGTGGCCGCCGCCTGCGATCAATGTAGGGAGAAGAAGATCAAATGCGATGGCTTGAGGCCGCGGTGCAGTCCGTGCCAGAAACGAGCGGGCGCAAATGCGCATTGCGAATGGGGTGTGAGGAGGAAGCGCAGCACCGGAGCCTCCAAGCTGGAGATTGCACGGCTTCAGTCTCGGATCGATGAGCTGGAAAGAGTCCACCGAAGGACGTCGCTGCCCGAGAACACAGATCAACCAAGTCCATCTACGCCTCGATCAATCTCGGATCCGAATCGTCACTCCCATTCTAGCGCAAATGCAATGATGGGTCTGATAGATGAAGGTGATGGCCATGGCGAGGAGAGCGTCGTTGGCGACTCCAGTGCCGCGAGCTTCATGAATCGCATCAAAGCCGTGCTCGACCAACAGGTGTCCCCCGGTTCGGCGCAGCAGCCACGGTCTAATTCTACCAGTTCTTCTTCTGCAGTAGTCACGGGCTTACGACGCCGCCAAAGACGGTTCCGAACCCCTGACTATGTCCTTCCCTCAAGGCAGCAGGCAGACAAGCTCCTCGAGGTCTACTGGCGCCTGGTGGATCCGTTGTATCCGTTTATCGACAAGGACGATTTCATGGGCAAGTACCAGAGCCTCTGGGCGGGCACCCCGACAATGGACGACGAGGTATGCTTCATTTGTCTCTTGAATGCCACTTTCGCAGTGGCTTGCATTCTCGATTCGTCGATCCGGCCTCAAGACCGAGTCAGCGCGGGCGAAGTCTACTTCAGGCGAGCTCAGGGGTACGTGGACCTCGAGTTTCTCCAATTCCAATCCGTGCATACGGTGCAATGCCTCCTGCTACTGGCCCAGTACTTGCAGAGCACGCGAGAGCCGCAACAATGCTGGCTGTTCGTTGGCTTGGCGATCCGCATTGCACAGAGTCTCGGCCTTGATCTGCCTTCCACCAGCGCCAGAACACATAACGGCCGGCCGGACGAGTTTCTCCGCAAGGTCTGGCATGGTTGCGTGCTGATGGATCGCATATTATCCATGACATTCGGCCGGCCGACCATCATCACGCCACAAGCAGCAGCTTCGGTGCCTCGGCCCTTGCCTCATCCAGGAGTCAGTGTCGCTGACTGTGAATGCCACGGGGACCTTGGCCACTTCGACGCGTCGCCTTCAGATCTCCATTTCTTCCTCGAGACGCTCCAGCTGTACGAAATCATGAGCGAGACTCTCCTGGCGCTCTACAGTCCCACCCACTCCGCGGAAAGACCTAGCTCCATGGCAGCAGATGATGATATTTATACGCCCTACTTCGGCGCTCTCGGCTCAAAAGCAGCAGGCACGGTGCTGGAAATGGACGCGAAATACTCCACCTGGCAACGATCTCTGCCTCTGCATCTCCGCTTCGCCCGCGGGTCGAGTACTATCCCACAGAATCTGAATCTGAACCTGACTCACGCTCGTCAAGCGAAGGTTCTCTACCTCCGATACTCGCACACTCGGACCCTGCTCTTCAGACCCGTCCTCTCTCGGTTCTGCAGCATCTGCCACAACCACCACGAGGAGCATATCGAACGAGACTCGCTGGCCTACAAACTGGCCCTCCAATGCTCGGTCATGTGCGTCCAGAGCGCGCTGGACACGGTGCACCTTTTCGGCAAAGTGCACTCCGAGGTCCGCGTGGAACTCCTCGATGATATACTCCCAGCATGGTGGTATTGCATTCTCTACCTATACACCGCGGCGACGGTCCTCGTGGCGGCAAGACTGAACGCGACGATCGAAAAGGAACTCGGGGGCGAGGACGTCGTCTTGACGGCCTCCCGGACCGTCACGGCAGCATTGCACCGGTACGGCAGTTTCGGGAAACATACAAAGAGGTGCGCCGCGGCGGTGGAGCTCCTGTTTGACCAAATACCCGGCCAGAGCCAAGCTTCCCTACCTCTGCAGGGATTTCATAGGCGAAGCGAAGTGGCCACAACAAATCCAAATCCCCACAGCGTCACGAAGGCTACCAACACAGACCCCCACCTCCGGGCGGATCGGACAGCTGCAGCCAGCGACCCCCAGACGTGGACTTTCGCGGATAATCGCGCAGGCACGGGCGCGAGTGTCAGTGTCGATCTGGACCGAAGCGCCTTTCTCGATAATGATGCGCCCGTTCATTTTGCGGCGACTGCAGGCGGAGGCGAAGCAACAGTGCCGTCTTTGATGGAGGATGAGGCCCTCCTTGAACCCTCGGATCTGCTGCGGTTCGACTTTGATCTCGGCGGCGACATGTCCTGGCTGAGCAGCATCCCGTTTGAGCTTTATAGCGAGGGTGTGTGAGAGTTCGTGTCATGTCTTGTTATATCATGTGACGTGGTGTGGGGAGTTGTAACTTGGGCAAGCACGTCTCACATGGTCGCGGTATGTTGTGAGTTGACGGGGAGAAGGACCGCGGGAGTCCTGTAGCGGGACAGAAATACAGTATAGGTGGAAGAACGAGAGCGGGTAATTAAATCCAGCTGAAACTTGAACCCCAGTAATTGTCGTATGAAGAATTCAGACAGAGGACCGGACTGGCGCGTGGACATATGTATAGCTGCATAGAGCATACCTAGCAGTGTCACCCCCAGTACAGAGCAAGGCAACCGCAATTTTCAACTTCTGAAGAAAGTCAAACAGTACGAACTTCGACGGACTTCGTGCTCACGTTGGAGTAATTAATCGTCTCTGCCTCTCTGCGCAGTGCACACTGCGTACCTATGATCTATTCCCTATTGTCTCTCCTCGAGTCCCTAACGGCCCTCTACTCCCCGAGGAGGATTGCCCTTATTTGTCGATCGCTGGCGTGGCTGAAGCGCCCTGTGCTCTTGGATAACCCCGTCGACTCAGCGCTGCCTTTCGGAGGGCCCCAAGGTCATCTATTATCTTGCCTTGAGCTTGGCTTTTAGAAACACCCTGCGTCCACACTTCCCGGCGAGCATTGACAAATGCAGCGCGCGTGCTTAGGATGTTTAGGCTCCGTGCAGCGTGATCAGAATGCACGAGAGACTAGGTATTTCGGTTGGCTAACAAACATAGCCCAAGTGTAACGAGGCGAGGCACCCGCCGCAGAGGACACATTACCGCGGATACTTCTCCTCGGCTGGTAGATTCCGCCGCGGCTGTCGAACGCTCTCATTGCGGCGACGCTCAGAGCGACCAGAAGCTAATTTTTCCCTCGCACTACTAGGTGAGTCTTCAGTGCAAAGTCACATGAGCTCGCACGTGCGAAAGGGTCTGCGTCTGCTCCCAATTCACCTGGCATGCCCGTTCTGGCTCGCCCCAGGAGTTGCGTCCAAGTCGAATTCCTTCCTGATTGCCGTGCCAACTCTCCTGACAGCCTCGACCATTTTGTCGGCTGGAGCTGCCGCGAAAGTCGTGCGGAAGAACAATTCGGTATCGCTGCCTCTCTGGGCCCTAAACCAGGATCCTCTGGCAATCAGTACCGACTGTTCGGCCGCGGCCAGGAACATGGCCTCCTCAATCTTGAGTAATGTAGGATGGTCGACACTTCCATCGGGCTTGCGTCTGGATTCATACAGAGGATGTTTCGTCACGTCGACCTTAACCCAATGGAACATGCCCGCTCGGGGAGCCACCCAGCTGCAAATCTCTGTCGGCAGATGTTGTTCGCATGCGTTGATGATGATATCCCTTCGCCGAGTATATTCTGCGCGAATATACATCAACCACTCCAGGAAGCCTCTGTGGCCCCAGTTCTCTTCTAGTAGATTGTACAGATGGATCATTGCGAAACCCGCGGGATTTTGTGCGCTGACTTCGTTGTGACGCATGAAGCGCTCAACGATCTGCTTGGAGCCAGTAACCCAGCCGCAGCGGGAGCCTGGAGCGATGATCTTGGAGAACGAGTCGAGGCGCAGGACACGGCCGGAAGTATCGATGGAGAGGTACGAAGGGACCAGATTTCCCAAGAAGTCTGCCACCGCGGCCGGCTTGAAGGGTGTCGGGACGGAGTGCGTCTGGCCCGAGACATAAGAGTCCATCTGAAGGAAGTAGTATGGCTCGTCTTCGAGGATGAAAAGGTCGTGCTTTTCCGCTAGCGTGTACAGCTGCCTTCTTCTCTCAAGCGATTGGGTGCTAGCTGTGGGATTCTGTCCTGTGGGCACAGTGTACACCAGGAATGGTTTTGGTGCCTTCCTGGCAGACTCGTCCCATGTCGACAAAACGTTGTCTAAGTGGTCGGGCAGCATTCCATCGGCGTCCATGTTGATCCCCAGCATTTTGCAGCCCAGTGGACTTACTGTCTCTATCGCAGTGCTAAAGGTATATTCCTCGGTCAGGACATAATGCCCTTTCTCCGTAAACATCCGCAAAGCGATTTCCAGGGCCGAAGTACTGCCAGCGGTCAGGCAAACATCCCAATCCGAATATGGCGGATGATGAACGATTTCGGTATGTTCGGTGAGGAATCGAACCAGCGCGCCTGGACCCATGGCTTGACCGTAATTGAGTGCAATGGAGAGGTCGAGGAATGATTTTCCTTCCCTTGCGTCGTACTTGCCGCTCGAGAAGTGCTTGCCAGATTTGGCCGTTTCATCCTCCGAGAACTTGGGGACGATAGGGACCTTTGCACTGAGCTCTTCGAAGGGGAAATAGTCACTGGACATGGTTCAGAAAAGGCGCATCGTCAAAGCAATGATACGAACCTTGACGGCAATCCCCCACAGAGGCTGATGGTATCTGGCTTGAAGAACTTCATGGCTCCCTTCAGCGACGAAGCTGTTCTCGCCCTGCTCTCTGCAGAAAGGCGATGATCCCATCGCTTAGCTTTTGGTTCCTTGAGGGCCCCTTTGCTCTTGAACATGTCTGCTTCTGAAAAGGCGGCGACGCCTCTCGAGGGCGGGGTCGACTTCTGGCGATGTGGCAAGACATCATCGAGTGTAAAGATCGGATGAGTCTCGCCATTGCTAAGAACCGGGTCATTCAGAACAATAGCAGATGTGTCTGTGAGCGCCTCAGGCTCAGCATGGGGTGCCATGATGTTTGGATTTGCAAGTGGTAACTCGAAAAGCCCTTTTCAAACGCCACCCCGGGAGACCCAAGTAGCGAATGTTACTCTCGACAAAGCAGACTTCGCGACACTTGAGGAGAAATGAGAGACAGAGGAGGAGCAGCCTCGTGACGTTCCAGCTGTAAAAATTACATACGACGAACTAGGGGACTGGATGGACTCGGAGGGTATTATGTAAATCAAAGAGTGACTTGAGCCTTGGTGACTGTTCACTGAGACAAGGGGGTCAGGGCAAGGTGAATGAGAAGGAAAGAAGCGGTTGACGTCGGCGTTTCCGCATTTGGATGGTTGATCACCACGCCCACGCACGCCCTTGCTTATCATCGGCCGTGCCATCTCCGACCGGCCAATGATATTCCGTACCGAGAGAGCTCTCTCACGTGCCAGTTCCTCCGGTTTCGCTTGGGGAAGGTACATACCTGACCGCCACGGGCTATGCAGCCGTCTTGTGAAGGGCGCACATATCCAGCATCCTGGGCAGATAAGGACCTTCAGCCGGCTTGTCCTTTGGTCACTTCACAGTCCTGTCAAGTGAGTAATCTTTGCGACAGATCGGACAGTCTTGCTGTGGAGTTCTGCTTGCGGGGGCTGAGTTCGTTCTCAATGCTGCTTCCCGTGTTGTGTTGATCTACTCTGTCTCACCCGAGCTCCAAGGTAGCTTCATTCTCTTCGCATCCTCCGGACAACCGATCACTCTTTTCCCCGAGCGGCCCGTCTCGATTAAACCCAATGCATCGCGAATCTTCCGTGTTCAGACAGCCCGCCGGTGGGTTCCATCCCATACAAATCTTCGTGCGGCAAGTACAGTCACAGAAAAATTAACGAAAGAAGCTTGACTTCCTCATTTCCTCTTGTCCTTCCGAGCTCCATTCCACCAGACCATCGATCCAACCGGCCGTGCTCGAGGAATGGGCAGACGGTGTACTTTGGTCCTCTGTTGCCCCAGAGCTGCCTTCACATCCTCGCACTTTCTCGCCGGGAGTCTTAGAAGTTGTCGCCAGTGATGCCGTTGTGGCCGGTGGGCACGGCGCTGGGATAGCCGTAGGAGCCGGTCGCGTCGTGGTCGTTCGCATTCAGCCCATGGCCCTGGCTCAGTAGTTCGGTGGCATTGTCGGGTTGGCCGCCTGGGTACCCGCCGCCGGCCGCGGTATTGCCCTGGGCATTCCCGCCGCCGGCATAACCGCCGCTGCTGGTAGGTCTGTTCTGGTTCTCGCCCCTTGTGGATTGGGTCTCATCCCAATCAGTTCAATTGTTCAGATTGAATTCCCCGTCAAGTGGACAAAGGAGAGGGAGTAGGGACGGGGTGGGACACCAAACTTACTTCGCGATACTTGGACAGGTATATTTTCAGGGCTTCCGCATAGTTCTCGAAACCAAGCGACGTCATGGCGAAGAGAATATCCTCCCCGTTTACCGTCTTGCGCTTCTCCTGTTGACATTTCTCGGATGCTGTGCAACGTGAGTCACTGATTCCCACCTCTGTGGAGATAAGAGCGATGGACGACGCACCTTCGCTGGTAATGAAGCTGATGAACTCGCTCACGCATTCCTGCATACACTCCTTGGCCTCTTTGGCGATTTTGGCGTTGTCGGGCAGGGCAGTCTTCATGATCCGGGCCACTGGTGCAAAGTTGTGTATGTTAGCATCTGACATGGATGACATGCTTGCAGAATCCGACGGTCGACCTCCATGACGCTTCTTGGATAATGAAGATGATTTGCGCTCCTGTTCTGACTTGATGGAAGGCATGATGGAGGTGATCTGTGCTTGAAGTAGACTTTGACAGTGCGGCGTGAGTGGTCGAGTTACCGCACCAGTCAGCGTGTAGGAGAGCTGCGACCCGAACCATGGCTGAGGAGAAGGAGAAGCAACAACGAATGAGATGAAGTTGGCTAAAGAGAAGCTGCAGCGTCGCACACTCGGATTCGTACAGAGGGAAACTGCGACGTTGCCGATGCGCGCAAAGATGCATGGCTTGTAACGCAAGGGTCGAACAAATCAAACCCCAAGGCCCGAGCTGTGCGTCTGGTGACACGGCACCGAAACAGCCAGAGTATAGACATCAGAACACACGGACAAGATGAAAATTGCACCAACCATTTGCTATGGGGAGCCATCGGTCCTGCTCCTTGACCTCAAAGTCCAAGCCAGTGCCTTGTGTTCCTTCTTGATCGCGGTCCATATGCTCCTGCTCTTCACCAGATTGTGCGTTTTGTTCGACATCGGGTTCCTTGGGTGGGGAGGCCGACATGATGTAGTCCGGTAGTCTGAGGGATAGCCGCAGCGGCCGAGTTGCAGGGCGAAAATTGCTTGGTTGCAGGCAGCGACCACGTCACACACTGGGGCGACACCGATCCAGAGTGCCTAATGCTGGCCTGCGTCACTTCCGGCGCAAAAAGGTCAGACGATCGTCTTCGCCGGCTTCGGTTCGTGCCCAAAATGATTGTCGCCCGGCGTAGTTTCTGAGGGCTGACGCGCACCGAGGGCGGACAGTGGGTAGATGCGTTGTCGTGCAGGCGGGCCTGCACCTGTCTCGGTACCCTGCGAAGGGGCGTCGAATGAGGCGGTCTACCAGGACGCCGGGTACGAATGACGAACTCGAAGGCAGTAGACTAGGTCGAAGCTTGACCGGGACCACTAGCTAGAGAGAGATCCAGCCAGCAGGATGGGCGGCGGCGAGGCGATGCGACACGCGAGAGTAATGCGCAGTGATGCTATGCGGGCACGGACAGCTGCAGATGAGATGCAGGTCTGGTTTGCGGTCAGCCAGCTGGGACTGATGCCATTGGCGATACTAGTATCGCCAAACTAGCATCGCGATCTAGGATAGTAACCTCTAACGGCACGAAAGAGAAAGGCAAATGAGAGGTACATACTTGGATGCAAACGCGCGAGGCAAGGCGCAAGACGACGGAGAGACGAATGATTGTTGATGTTTGGCCGATGAGGGCGGAAGATTATTGGAGGAAGGGCTGTGAACTGCCCGCGGACGATTCACTTGGGGCCGCCTTAAGATGGTGTATTTTGTCGACCCTATGGTAAGACGGTGCTGCGCACGCGATGCAGATGCCAACGCGACGAGAGGATGAACAAGGTTGGGTAGAGTAAGAAAGACGATGATAGTTGGCGGAGGAGAAGACAAGTCGGAGTTGGTTGGACGGAGGCTTGGATAGAGAGATGGAGGTGGAGTGAATTGGAGGGGGAGCTGCCGGCCGGCTGTGAGGGCTTCAGGCTGCCACTGACGGCCGCCGCGGCTGATACGCACCATCCCAAACCTGAAATTGGTTTAGCTGTCTAAGCGCTGGTTGCTTTCCTGGGTCGGTGAACGCCGCCGAAGCACTTCCTCCAGCTGCCTCTGACTGAGCTAGACCGATGTTGCCTGCTGCCAACGTCGACCTTGACAACGATGTACTGTGTACTGTGTTCTCCCTCCTTGACCCAAGGTGTCTGTTATTACTGCTTTCGTTGATGGTGAACCGCTGATCTTCGGCCTCGTTGCCGAAGCGTCCAGATGGATTTAGTGGCTGAGCTGGCTCTACATGACTTATCCAGCTGCACCTTGCTTCAGCATTCTCTCGCTTCCTCTTTGCCCTGCACCTGCCATCTTCTGACCCATTGCGTTTATCCGAGTTACGAGTCGGATACGGGTCCGAATTGCCGAAGTCAGCATCGTATCGGTCTGCTCCAACCTCAGAACAGCCCCAGTCACCGACCGATGCTGAGACTGTCACCGCTTTACCGTCCATTCCTGATGCTACGTCCTGGGCCTTTTCCGGCGGCTAGGGCGGTTGGAATCCTTGATTTTGGTGACTCTTTTCCCTACCGCATGCTGAAGCGGGAAATCAGTCAGGTCAAGCCCGAGGCTGTGGTCAATTTTCCTGACGAGCCCGAAGTCGCGGTGAAGCCACCGCCATCTGCCTTCCGGCCCGGTTGGCTTTGCCTTTGCTGGAGTGCAAAGCATGGTAATCTCATTTCTGGGCGAGATGTTGGCTTTGACGTAGGCGATCACGGCGGGCTGTGTTCAGATCATACAAGTTGTAGATGCTTCAATTTCCTTGAAGTGTGACAATCACCAACCAGCGACAAGAAGGCACCATATCACATGAAGGAGACATGACGCACCGGCCTTACCAATCATTGACTTGTCGCATAAAGTGACAGCCACCGTGATGGGCCGCCAGGCCAAATCGAGTCAACGTCCGAATTTTCTTCTGCTCCTTTGTGCATAAGCGCGACGGGGTCGCTGCAGCCCTGTCTGTCTGGCACTAAAACCGCTGTCAGATGGGGATCACGACACTTACAGTACTGCTACTCAATAAAGTGAAGCCTCAAGTGTCAATGTGCTACACAACATCCGCAGGGAGCCACGCAGAAGTGCCACAACGCACAAAGTCGATTCTGTCAGCCCCTCGTGTGATTGTACCGAGTTTTGCACGCGGAAAATGTCCCCGACCACCGAAAAATGTCCCCAGAGCGAGCATGGTGGCACATAGCGTCCGCTAAGGACAAAGTCACATGGTGGGAGTGGGGTCCGCCTCACGTTGGGCACTGATGCATGGCGTGCACACCAGGGCCGCGCCTGCTGGCTTTACGCCTGCTCTCACAAAATAGAAAAAAATACGGACAACCACCACCTCTTACCTTAATTTGTTGCCCACGTGCTGATGTTGGCCATGACCATATACTTGGTCATTTCCAGCACAACAGGAGAGGTCGAAGTGCCCAGCTTCGGTGGTTGACGAACAAGGCTATTGCACTTAGTAGGCTTCTTAGAGCAAGAGACCCGCAACAAATTCGGTTTGGATAGAGCAGATATATTATGTGATTGCCCATGCGAAGGCATACAATAGTGTGTAGCAGCAATGTTCATCGGCGAGGAAGATGCAAAGGGGTATCGTTGAAAGCAAAAACACCGAAAATTCCCTCTCCAGATTCGTTTCGTAATCACCTCACGCTTGAACCCCAAGAGCGAGATAGCCACCAGCTGGTCACAATGCCTATTTTCTCTCAGACATCGAGCCCTCCCACAGCCCACTCGCGGAGTAGAGCCACCTCAGTCTTCAGGACGGCTCCTGCCCAACGAACGAGCCATTGGTGGCTCGATTGGTTGGTAAATGACATCTCGATCGTCGAATATGAGGGTCCGTGTTCGCTGCTCTGGGACCAACTGCTCCTCGCCACGACAGCGGTCGTCGAAAGCCGGTCTTCTAACCTCCTCAGGGCGATATCCAATATCGCTGACTTGATATACTCTAGGCATGGCGCTGCCCAACTCCTGGCGGCCAACAGCCTGGTGGACAGAGTAGCCTCCATCATCGAAATAGTGCATCCCGGCCGGCGCGTATGGCTCGTGAAAACCGCTTGCAAAGCTATCGTGTTGGACTGGGTATCTCTCCATGGCCATTTCCCGTATCTCTTCATACTTCCTTCCATCTCGATCATAGACGTAACGGTGCTGGTACAGAGGCTCCGCATAGGCTGCACCTCTGTCACGTATCTCTTCCCTTTCGTGTCCATATTGAAGCCGATTTGGTCGCTCAGGACTCTGTTCCATGTATCTGACACCAGCACCAGAACCAGGACCTCGCGACACCTCGTAACTGTGAACTGATGGCAGTGAATGGCTGTAATGTTGTTGGGTTGCGGCGGTGTCGAGCAGTCCAGCTGGCGCCTCCATCTCGCGTATAGGCAAAGAAGTCCTATGCGCTGGAGGCACGACATGAGGAAGATGGCTCGCAGAAACGCTGCTGAATGTATCCCAGCTCTGGTGCTGCAGGGGTGACCCACCGACTCCATCTGACAAGGCCGTGCTTGAACGCATTTGGTATCCAGGTGGGCGCAAGGTACCGACGCGGGCACTGGCAGTGCTCGAGATGTTTCCAGAGACCATGGGGTCCAAGCCGCCCAGGAACTCATCGACGGCACTTTCGGCCGCGTTCTGATCGGCGGCTAGTCTCGAGGTTTCCCGTTGATGCGCCGAGGCTCCTGCCTCCGAGCCTTTCTCTCTATGAACCGAGACATGACTCGTAGCTCTACTTTCTCGTCCAGTTTCAGACCTCAGTCCGTGCAATCTTGCGTACGGCCCTCCGTATGAAAATCTGGACGAGGAATCATCATATGAATAAACCATGGAGCTCTGGGAAAGCGGCTGTTCTTTCCAAGGTTCCATGTCACGTGACCCACGAAGGTCCTGAGTACGTTCCCAACGGACCCCTTCGCTCGCTGGGGGTAATGGTCCTGTCCGCTGGCCAAGCGCTCCACTCTTGAAGGAGTCTCGATGATATCTTGTCCCTGTTGAGGCCCCATGTGGCACCCGTCCGGTGTGATATTGAGGATCGTGTTCATCTTCCATGGCAACTCCGGAAGCCTCAGACCTAGCGATAGAGGAACGTGTAAAAGCCTCTGCCCCAGTTCCATTACCAAACCCGGTGGTGAAGTGGTCCACGTTGCCCGAAGTATAGGCCGAATTATAGCCCGACAAGGTCTGGTAGCTGTTGGGCACGGTGTAAGGTGGAAAGTTACGTCCAACTGGATTCACATGTCCCAGCTTCTTCTCACCTGATGATGGCAAGCCATGTGAGAAGGCTGATTGCGACAGTTGAAGCGTTTGACCCTTGGGAGCACTGCTAGTTGTTCCGAGGGCCCAGAGAAGATTCGGATGCGGGTCGAATGGAGGCTCGATGGGCCAGTCAGCCTCCCAGAAAACGATGCTATTGCCGTGGCTGAATGCGTTAGTATGTTTTGAAGCGAAGTGCTGAATTATAGCCTCGAACGCGAAGAGTTTCTGATTGGTGTCGCAGACGTGGCACAGAAAGAGATCTTTGCCGAAGCGTTGGGTGTGCGGTTGCACAAATTCCGTGAAAGCCCACTTCATATCCAGCAAGTTCAATTTCCTGCAGGCCAAAGACTCCGGGTCTTGTGGAAACGCGGTACCTTTCAGGGAAAGCATGTGGTCTTCTTGGGCAATAGCTTCGTCAAAGCGTTGTCGTATGTGGCAGAGAACCTCCGCTGCGAACTTACTTGCCGTCGACTTTGTCACGGCGCGACCATCGGACCAGGTCAAGTGTACGAATTCGTCAGCAAATTTCCTAAGCTTCTCGCGGCTTGGGACTTTTAGCCCAAGCCACATGTGAGTGGTGTTTTCCTGAGCAACACGCTGTTCTTCCTCCACTTGTCGGCGCTTGGCTTGTTCCACAGACGGACCGCTGAGGGCGGCCCTCATCTCCCGTTGTGCTGCATCCGCGCGTTGAGTCAAGAGACGTGGTCTGAGCACGTCCCAGCCCTTATCATCAAGAGGTAGGGATATTAGAATAGCAGCTTGGAAAGCATCCATGTAGGTCAAAGTAGTCGGCATAATGGGAGGGCTTAGAGCCAGGCAGCGCCTCTCAATCTCTTTGCGACGTTCTTCTCTGGCCGCCCTTGCTTCCTTGAGACTACGTTCGGTTCTTTGACGAGGAGGTCGAAAGGCGGTTTGGCATTGAGGATCCTGGAGAGGAGAAACTTCAATATTTCCGGATGGGTCAGGCCGCGATTTGGTGGACAGCTTGCCAGCTGTGTACTGAGATTCTGCATGGGACAGGGGTCAGCCTGAAGCCGGAACTTTGTATCTCCCGAATGAATATGATGCATGCAAGACAAGAAATAGGACTGATGATTGCCTACCACCAGAAATTGAGCCTGCAATGGACGAGTCGAAGGCAACGTATCCTGAGGACGGTGTTCCTGCGGCGGAACGCAGTCGGATCTGCTGCATGCGATCCATCTTTGCCAAGCGGTGGTCATGATTTGACAGAGTCCCTGGATTAGTACGCATGGCTGTATCATTGTGGCCTGGAGGTATGGAGATCCTGGAGAAGCCTCCATTAAGCTCCCATTGCTCGAACCGAGTTGCGTCGGCGTTCCTCTCTCGTCCGGAAGTCTCGAGACCCTTTCTCCATTCTCCGAGTGTGGCAGCTCCTAGTGCCTCCACATTGTGGAATCTTTGTTCAAGCTCTTCAACCTGTGGTCTGAAGTAATACTTGACAAGCTCAAGGTGTGGAGGCGGGGCTCTCTGCAGAATAACTGAAGACGGAACATAGTTCAAGTCGGTTGTCATGATTGCGAAGGGTAGCCCAGATCGTAGAGCAGAACGGCTAGAAAAGGCCAATTCTGTGTCCTGCGAGCAATTAAACAGTGGTTATGGATCGCGACTCCTGGATAACTGACCTTTACAAGCCTGGGCTGGAGACAACGGCTACATGATCGGACCCGGAAGGGCCAAATGGAGCGAACGTTGTCCAAACCAGGTCCGGCATTCCAGGGATCGGGTGTCGTGTACGACAATTGCTGGTTGGCCTTCTTCCCACAATATTGGCATGCATGACCACGGACAAGTCTCCACATATCTAGCTCGGTCATCGCATCCATAGGCTTCGGAAATCCGTGGAGAAACGTCCTGCGTGAAAGGGCCCAAATCGAGTTCTGCTTCTGTATGCACAAATGCTTCATCGTGCTAGACGCAGATTTCGAGGGCAAAGCACACGTGGGATCAAGCAGGGAACGGAAGGTACGGTTGACACAAATCAACCGCCCAAGAGTGATGGGGTCAGCAAAAGTGAAGACGTATTGTAGTATTTCCGAAGGCAGATCCATCAGCGTCAATCGACTTCGCAAAGAGTCATCTTTTGGTTCCGATGGCGAATTCACGGCGCCCATGGGGGCGGAAAGCCTGGGCCGTTTTCTCCTCATGTCGACTTCATGTAGTACGTCTGCTGGATGGTGGTCCAAAAGCATTGGGATAGACTCAAATGAGGAAGTATTGTTTTCCAATTCTAGAGGACGCAGTCTCTTTCGCGAGCCTGGGACAGGCGCGAAATCCGAATCATGCCTGAGATCCATAGCGAGGGGCCGCTAAGGATCATTTGCACACAAAGGAAATAAGGGAAAGATACAGAAGGAGAAAAGTCAGAGCCTGGAGCCGGTAGCTAAGTGTGCTAGCCGGCTTGGTTCTGACGAGAGAGACAAGGAAAGCATGTCGAGCAACGGAAAACGTGTGCTCGACAGCAAAGTGTGCGGGTTGTGACAGGCAGAAGCCGTGTCTCGCGCGCCAGGATTGTCCGGTGGTGTCGGTTCCAGGGTCAAATGCAGCACTAGCTAGCAATCGTGTTCCTTCAAGGCGCTTTCACAGTAAAGTGCAGCTGATATCCTGCGAGTGCTTGTTATGGAGGCCGACCAAGGAGATCCGTGGCCAGCTTGGATTGACAGATTCTCAGCCGGGCTGGAGGGAGCATAGGTTCGAGTGTTCCAGGGACGTCAATAGCGAGAAGTACACCAGAGGATGATAGCCTGCGATCGTCGCGAGAGCGCTCGGCGAGGGATGGGGAGAAACTCTGTGTTGGTGTCGAAGTAGAAACCCGGTAGTGACAGCGCTCGTTGTGAGGAGCTGGCGAAGTTGAAATGAGGAGAGCGCAGTTGTGAGAAGAGGTAAGTGCAGCCTGCCGAGTCACATGATAGGTTCCAGCCTGCTAGTGGCTTGGCAGATGCAATCATCAGTGGGAGCCACAGAGCTAAGCATTGCGCAGCGGGACTGTAAAGCTGGAGGGCTCCGACTCCAATGCCACCAACTGCCTAGGCAGAGTAAGCTGCCTCGCATTTTGTGCCCCTTCACGCACATCCCTTTGCCAACAGTTGCAATAAACGGATTCTGCCTTTGCATTGAGTGTCTCCCGCCCCGGCATATACACAAGAAGTTCAGCATACACAAGATTCCGCCTATTTCCAACTCGCGGAGAAGCAGTCAGAAACAGGCGGCCCCGGTCGACCTCGACCTTCGTTACCGCAGGCCATGGCCTCCCTCAATACCTCGACGAACGGCCCCTCAATTTCGAAGAGCTATCAGTCCATCGTCAATGCTCCGCCTCCTACCGGACCTGCCGCAGCTTCGCCCACATACGGCCAATGGGCTGTTTTCTCTGTGTCGGCTCCCTTAGCAAATGCATTCCAAGACTCGAGCAATAAAGAAAGTGTGTTGAAGGTCCAGAGCACAGGGGAAGGGGAGCTCGTGGACTTGGTTGATGAATTCTCAGACGGGCGGATTCAGTTCGCGTTTGTCAAGGTCAAAGACTCCAACAGCGGGCTGCCAAAGTGTGCCCTCGTCGCTTGGTGCGGCGAAGGCGTCCCTGAGCGGACAAAAGGCTATTTCACGAGCCACTTGACCACGGTTGCCAAATTATTGCATGGCTACCACGTTCAGATTACCGCTAGGTCAGACCGAGACCTCACACCTGAAGGCATCATCCAAAAGGTCGCTGATGCCTCTGGCTCCAAGTACTTTTCCAGCACTTCCGCGGCGGCTGCTCCCCCTCCAGTTGCTGCGACCAAACCTACCATTGCGTCCAAGCCTGTCTTCACCCCTACACAGAGCAGCGGTGTCTCTTCCGGCTACAATCCTGTTTCCCGCAACCTTCCGCAAAAGAGCTCGAATGTGGATGAGGACGGGTGGGGGGCTGACGCTCCCCCGGTGACAAGAACCCAGTTGGAAAAGGTCGCTTCGGCGTATCAGCCAACAAGAGTCGATATGAGAGAGCTTACATCACAAAAGCCTACACCGTCAACCTTCTCCAGCAGTGCGGCAGAAGATCGACCTGGAGTGGTTAAAGGTGCATACCAGCCCGTGGGTAAGGTGGACATCGCGGCTATTCGCCGGCAGGCGCAAGAATCGGGTAACATGAAAGATGACCGACCAGCCATCGTCAAAGGTGCTTACGAACCCGTCGGTAAGGTCGACATTGCAGCTATCCGTGCCAAAGCCCAAAAGCCCGATGACTCTACCGGCTTTCCTCGGCCGCTGCCGGCTTCGAGCCCATCCACTGGGCCGTCCGAAGAACCAGACCCGCCCTCGAGGTCGCTGGCAGACAGATCAGCCGCTTTCTCACAGGGTCCCGAACGTCTGACCTCGCTCCCTAAACCCAAAATCGCTAACAAATTTGGGGGTGGTTCGACGTTTACGGGCACCAAAGCCCCAGTCCCAGGCGGCTTCGAAGCGAAACCATTGGCCACCGCTGCACCCGTTGGCACCGCCAGCAGAACCTTCGCCGATCAGGGCGGGAAGACGCCTGCTCAGATTTGGGCGGAGAAGAAAGCTCGCGAGAGAGGCTCGAGTGCGCCTGGGGAGCCACCAGTGTCGCCAACGGCCTATGATGGGCGGCCTCCTCTTACCAGCCAACCGAGTGGTGAGGCTGGGTGGAAGAGCAGCTATACGGGCAAGTCGTGGGCACCAGTACAGACCAGCCATACAGGCCGAAGCAGCCTTGGCCAGCAAGTCACTGGCGAAGGTCCGGCGCCAGCTGAGGAAGAAGAGACTCCCAGCTCCCCAGCCGGAGGTATCAGCTCGATTCGGGACCGCTTCAGTGGAGCGCCACCAATGGGGGCACCAGCGACTTTCGATCGAGCACCACCTCCGGCTCCTGAACCGGACACAAGTAATAAGCCCAATCGTGGGATCCCGATTCCAGGATTGCCGGTTTCTGAACCCAGGGAAGAGAGAGCACCTGCGCTTCCACCGCCGCCTGCACAACCCCGAAGTCCTACACCTGATGAGGAGGAGCCCCCGTCTCCCATCCGCGTGGCTGTGCCAGTTAGTGCTTCAGCCCATGTAGCCGACGCACACGAGGAGCAATTATCTCCGCCACCCACGATGCCTACAGCCTCCCTCGCGCGGGCGATTCCCTCTCCACCCCGGCAAGAGGAGGATGATGAACCTGCACGTGGACCCGACTTGGGAAGAGCCGCAGCGGTTACAGCAGCGGCTACGACTCTGGGCACTGCGGCTGTAGAGTCTGCTCCTGCTCCAGCTGCTGCAGGTGGAGGTGAGCGGGCTCGAGCTGAATACGACTACGAAGCGGCCGAAGACAACGAAGTGTCGTTACGTGAAGGTATTTAGTCCAAATTGTGTACTAGACAACAACCACTGACTGCTCTAGGTGAATTGGTGACGGATGTCCAGCGAATCGATCCAGACTGGTGGCTAGTCAAGAACGAGGCTGGACAGGTAAGCTGAGATGTAGAGACCCGGATGACTGCAAGTGCTAACAAGAACCCAGACTGGACTTGTCCCAAGCAACTACCTGACGGTATTGGACGATGACGAGACCCCCGCTCCGGCTCCGCCAGCAGCACCTGCAGCGGTCGAGCCGACTCCCCCAGCCCCAGCGCCAGCAGCAGCGCAGAGCCAAGGCGCAACGGCAACAGCACTCTACGATTACGAGGCTGCTGAAGATAACGAATTATCCTTTCCCGAGAATGCCATCATCACCAACGTGGTAAGTTCCATTCGCTTTCCTCTCGCGTCTCGATGCCCGCTAATGCATTTCTATCCAGACATTCCCGGACGAGGACTGGTGGCACGGCGAGTACCATGGTCAATCTGGACTGTTCCCCGCGAACTACACCAAGATCAATGATTAGATGAAGGATTGGACGGAAGAAGAACGCCGCCGACCAGACGCTTCGGTACACAATGTGGGCTGCCACAAAAGCCTTTTGAGCTTAGAGGTGGTTGTATGGAAAAGAAAATATTGCTTCATACTGGCTGAATGCTTGACGCAACACAGATCGACACTGTCGTACGTGACGCAAGGACCGTCACGAAAGATTTTTATCCTATGCATGGCTGTGGATGGCATTCGACATGAAGGGCGGAGATGGGGCCGACCCTGTGTGGAGGAGTTGTCTAAAGGCGGTGGCCCAGAAGCGTTAGAGCATGCAGCAAATCCGCAGGCTTGCCTGTTTTCTGCCACCTCTGATGTTCGTTTCCCCAGACAAATTTTTTCGCGGCGCGATAGCGACGAAGGAAAAATTCATTGCTTTTCACGCAGCAGGAGAATTTTTCAACGTCTTGGTCACGCACCTGCATCGTGGTACGGAGTAGATAGGTCACGTAGATGTAGCATAAGCATTCGCCTATCTGTCACAACCCTTTCGTAGCAGCTCAACCACGTCGAGGGAATACGTACTGATCCTCGAGCCCCTTGAGCTTCTTATCTCGATCTTCTCCGCTGACGTCGAAGCTCCAATTTGTCAAATCCAGCTTATCCATTGGCTGCCCGCGCTCTGACTCCCAGCAGCCGCACTGCACTTTTTTTTCCAGTCGGTCTTGCCCACATTGCTGTTGACCGTACCCTTCTCTTCAGTTATACTTGAGAGAACCCACGACATTGCCTCGACTGCTTGTGCAGCCCAGGTTGAGCTACCTGTGAAAGGAGGTTGAACGGAGTCTGCGGTTCCCTTCTCCCACCGCCCGTAACGAAGGCTTGCTTGACTACCTACAATGGCATCCACCACGCGAGCTCTTCGCCAGGCCAGCGGCATCCTGCGACGAGACTGCGCCCCGATTGTCCGGCCCTCTCTCCGCCCATTCTCTGCCCGCACCGGCGCAATCACTGCCCGGCAACATTTGCTGGCCTCGAAGCCACCTTCGTGGCAGCAAGTGAGGAAATTCACACGATCTGCACGACGGTGCGCGCTGGTGGAAGAGGCACCACGTCCGGAGGCTTACCTCGAGAGTGGTGCAATCGACTATGGCAAGAACCTGGTGGATGTCAAGAAGGTGCTAGTCATTGGAAGCGGTGGGCTCAGCATTGGACAAGCTGGAGAGTTCGACTACTCTGGTAAGTGATGTATCCCAAGAGGAGTAGGAAAGCTTCTGAACGCCACGGGCAGCCAAGGTGTTTGAGCAACATCACCAAGCAGGAATTGACTTTTAAACAGGATCACAGGCCCTGAAGGCTCTGAAAGAAGCCGGTGTCAAATCCGTGCTCATCAACCCTAACATCGCGACCATCCAGACCGACCACAAGCTTGCCGATGAAGTCTACTATCTCCCAGTCACGCCCGAATATGTGACATATGTGATCGAGCGGGAGAAGCCGGATGGCATTCTCCTCAGCTTCGGCGGTCAGACTGCCCTCAACCTGGGTGTCAAGATGAACAAGATGGGCATCTTCGATCGGTACAATGTCAGGGTCCTAGGAACAAGCATCAAAACCCTTGAAACCAGTGAAGACCGAGACCTCTTTGCGAAGGCTCTCAATGAGATCAACATCCCCATCGCCCAGTCCATCGCAGTGAGCACTGTCGAGGAAGCCCTAGAGGCTGCTGCAAATGTTGGGTACCCGATCATTGTTCGCTCAGCATACGCCTTGGGAGGTCTCGGCTCAGGATTTGCCGCCAATCCCGAAGAGCTCAGCAATTTGTCCTCCCAGTCTCTGTCGTTGTCTCCACAGATCCTGGTCGAGAAGTCGCTGAAAGGCTGGAAGGAGGTCGAATACGAAGTCGTCCGTGATGCAGAGGACAACTGCATTACCGTCTGCAACATGGAGAACTTTGACCCGCTTGGTATCCACACCGGAGACAGCATTGTGGTCGCCCCGAGTCAAACGTTAAGCGACGAGGAGTACCACATGTTGCGAACGGCAGCCATCAAGATTGTCCGTCATCTTAAAGTGGTGGGTGAGTGCAACGTTCAATACGCCCTGCAACCGGACGGCCTCGATTATCGTGTCATCGAGGTCAATGCCCGGCTTTCCCGCTCGTCCGCCCTAGCATCGAAAGCGACGGGATATCCTCTGGCGTACACTGCGGCGAAGATCGGCCTCGGTCATACCCTCCCGGAGCTCCCAAACGCCGTGACCAAGACCACCACTGCCAACTTTGAGCCAAGTCTGGACTATATCGTGGTGAAAATCCCTCGGTGGGATCTGTCAAAGTTCCAGCACGTCAAGCGTAGCATTGGCAGTGCCATGAAGTCGGTGGGAGAGGTCATGGCCATTGGTCGCACCTTCGAAGAGTCCTTCCAGAAAGCTATCCGTCAAGTCGACCCTCGCTATGTGGGATTTCAGGGTGACAAGTTCGATGACTTGGACGACGTCCTCCGAAATCCCACAGATCGGAGGTGGCTCGCCGTGGGTCAAGCCATGATCCACGAGAATTATTCTGTGGACAAGATTCATGACTTGACCAAGATCGACAAGTGGTTTCTTCACAAGTTGCAGAATCTCAAGGATACCATGACTGAGATCCAGGACATCGGCAACCTCAACGGTGTCAAGCATGAGTTGATGCTGAAGGCCAAGAAGCAAGGGTTCTCCGACAAGCAGATTGCAATGTATGCAAACTCAACCGAAGGAGAAGTCCGGGCTCGTCGCCAAAAGTTCGGTATCAGACCTTGGGTGAAGAAAATCGATACACTGGCGGCGGAGTTCCCTGCAGACACGAACTACCTGTATACGACATACAACGCCTCATCGCACGATGTCACCTTCGAGGATAAGGGCACCATAATTCTCGGTTCCGGAGTCTACCGTATCGGATCCTCCGTCGAGTTCGACTGGTGTGCTGTCAATGCCACCTTGTCTTTGCGCAACATGGGGCAAAAGACTGTGATGATCAATGTAAGTCCGCATTGTTCCTCTGCTAGGTCCTGGTGGACGCTCCTAGTCTGTGTCTGTCCTGGGCGGTCGAGCTCGGAGCTTGGCCTAACAGCTACTTCCGGACCGAGCTCTCTCTGGGACACCGGATCTCCACCAACATCTTTTCTTTCTTTATAGATCTATGCTAACTTCCGAAGTACAACCCGGAGACCTACAGCACTGATTTCGACACGGCCGACAAGCTCTATTTCGAAGAGCTATCGTATGAGCGGGTTATGGACATCTAGTTCGTTTTCCTTTTCCCCAAATGATGGTACAAGCTAATGATGTTCTGTAGTGAGCTCGAGAGTGCCTCGGGCGTGGTGGTCAGTGTCGGAGGCCAACTACCGCAGAACATCGCGCTCCGACTGCAAGAAGAGGGCAAGGCCAATGTGCTAGGCACCGATCCTGTGGACATCGACAAAGCGGAAGATCGGCACAAATTCTCACAAATCTTGGATTCAATCGGCGTCGATCAACCAGCCTGGAAAGAGCTGACCTCAGTTGCAGAAGCAGAGGCTTTTGCCGACTCTGTGGGTTATCCCGTTCTTGTTCGACCTTCTTACGTCCTGTCGGGCGCTGCTATGTCAGTCATTTACAACCATGACGAGTTGAAGGACAAGCTGGAGTCTGCCTCGGCCGTCTCTCCCGATCATCCCGTTGTCATCACCAAATTCATCGAGGGCGCCCAAGAAATAGACGTCGACGCCGTCGCATCCAAAGGAGAACTCATTCTGCATGCGGTGTCTGAGCACGTCGAGTCCGCAGGTGTCCACTCTGGAGATGCCACACTTGTGCTGCCTCCTGCGAACCTTGACGACAAGGTGATGGCTCGCGTCAAAGAAATTGCAGAGAAAGTCGCCAAGGCGTGGAGTATTACGGGGCCCTTCAACATGCAAATCATCAAGGCTGATAGGCCTGGCGAAGAGCCTGCCTTGAAGGTCATCGAGTGCAACCTCCGTGCCTCTCGATCATTTCCCTTTGTGAGCAAAGTCCTTGGAACCAATTTCATTGACACGGCCACCAAAGCGTTGGTGGGTCAAAACGTGCCCGAACCTCGGGACCTCATGGCTCAGAAGCGCGACTACCTTGCCACCAAGGTGCCTCAGTTCTCTTGGACTAGATTGGCCGGAGCCGATCCCTTCTTGGGCGTGGAGATGAGCAGCACGGGCGAGATTGCGTGCTTTGGAAAGGATTTAATCGAAGCATATTGGGCATCGCTCCAGTCGACCATGAACTTCCGTATGCCAGAACCTGGCGAGGGTATCCTGCTTGGCGGGTCGACCGAGCTCCCTGAGCTGCCGAAGATTGTGGAATACCTCCAGCCACTCGGCTACAAGTTCTATGCTGCAAGCAAGGGCGTGAAGGACCATCTGGCCAAGTCAGGAGCCTCGATTGAAGTCATCGAGATCCCCACGACGGACAAGAACAAGCTCCGACAAGTTTTCCAGAAGTACGACATCAGGGGAGTCTTCAACATCGCCAAGACTCGCGGTAAGACCCTGGTGGACGAGGACTATGTGATGAGACGGAACGCCGTGGACTTTGGGGTGCCTCTGTTCATGGAACCTAAGGTGAGTTACCCACTGTTCTGAGACTGGCGAGCGAGCGACGACTAACAAAAGCATTGCAGACGGCCTTGCTCTTCGCACAATGCATGAACGCCAAGCTGCCCCGAGCGGAAGGCATCCCGCCAGAAGTGCGAACCTGGAGCGAGTTCGCCGGGAACAGGATGATGTGATTGATCAGATGATTACTTGCGCAAGCTCTGAGAATTTCGGTAACGTGTCAGTAGCGTCACGCAATGGCCCGCAAGAGGGATTCCGAAGTCACTGGACGCGAAAAGTATTTGGACTACTAGAAGGATGATATATTAGGCGCCAGTCGATCGGGTGTTGATGTCCAGGGGTATGCATCGGTCTGAGGAACCAGGGGTCTCAAGATCCCAGCACTGTGGCGGCAAAGTCATTAGCCCAAGATTAGTGAGGTTGAAAGACCCTACACAAGAGTAGTGCTGCTTATAACTTCTGTAGAAGTTGGAGGGCGGAACCGTGGCCTTACCGTCGACTAGGGAGTGCGTGTTTTGTAGAGTGCTTTCCGCCAGGTGATACGGAGTATTAGACAAGTAACGTCTGATGCCGTGTTATAATTACCAGACATGCATACATTGGTACAACGCTGCTCAGCAAGACGTCAACAGCACTCGCCCACATCCGAGACTCCCTGTTGAACACAGCACAGTACGGGGAAGCGCGGCCAGCTACAGTACTGGTGCTCCGTCCCCACGGCGCAAAACCCGTAAATCAGGGTCGCTCAGTCTTGTCTTGAGCTTGATGTCCGATTAAGCTTCTATGTACTCCGTGACGAGGGTCCCGACGGATGAAGACTCGACGGGGAAAGATCACGACGGTAGCAGCTCAGCCCATCCGTGTCAAGGAGAAGGGTTTACAGGCTCTAGTGATCGTCCAAAAGAAACAGTCAAGACTGATATACTGTATCCGAGCACTTTATGCCCGAATTTACTGGCCCCCTCTTACAGTAGCTGAGATGGATATCCTTGCTATAAACCCAAACCCGGGGGGGAGGCTGCCGTGGATTCTCCAATGACAATCCGGTCCCTGATTACCTATTGAGGGCGCCGTTGCAGATCCTCAGTCCGGAGATCCGAGACAGGACTGTGTGCACGCGCATTGCAGGGCTGGCTGGACAACCGACAAGCTGGGCAAGACAGACCGAGACGCTTGCGAGTAGAAATGGTTCCAGGAAGCCGCAGAACTGCCGATTCGAGAGGGGAAGGGGGCGGTTCGAGAAGCACTTTACCAACCACACTCAAGCCGGCTGGCGGCTTTGGGTACTGTATACTGCGTACTCCGTACATGTATGTGAAGAGGGACCGTCTTCGCCACACGGGACGTCGGTGCATTGGACACTGCCGTGTGCGAACGAGGCCTGTAGGTAATCGGGCACTTTATGAATGCACGAAAAACGGGATACGGTAAACTCTGTGGGGCGTGGCTCTACTGTACCTCCTACATATGTACTGTACCTCGTATCGAGCTTTCATCATTCCCCTGGGTTCAGTGGCTGGCACGAAAAAATTCCGACCTTGCTCCTCGACTACGACTTCACTTTTTCCCCACCCTCTTCGGACGAACTCCCGCTCCGAATGTTCTCGCCCATCGAGCCCTTGCCTCCCGCCGTGGCGTGGCCTTCCCTGCCTTCTAAGGTCATGCCCGCAGGATGACTGTGGCCGTGGCTGTCGGTATTGTGCTCCACATCCTCATACGGCCGCCAGAAGTCCTTCTTCCCCTTGGCCGCGCGCACGAGCCAGGGTGGCAACAGGCCGCCCTCGATCTTGTAGGTCCAGAAGTCCTTGTACTCCTTGTCTGCGGGCCTGATGCGGTTGCCCGACACCTTCTCGACGATCCACACAATGGTGTTCAGCACGATGTAGCTGACGATGCCGGCGATCAGGCCGTACGCGATCGAGTATGTGAATGGCATGATGGCAATCGTCAAAAATGCGGGGATCGCGTCGCCTATATACCGCCAGTTGATGTCCGCTGCGGCTTTGGCCCTGCGGAGCAGTGTTAGTATTGAATTTCCTGTGAGAAGAGGGTTCCAGTATCGCAGAACTTACATCAATGCGCCGACGATGATCAGCACGCAGCCCGTGGCGTAGGGCGGGATGGACGCAAATATGGGGGCGAAGAAGATCGAGATGAAGAAGCACAGTCCCGTGGTCATTGCCGTCAGACCCGTAGCGCCGCCTTCGGAGATACCGGCGCCGGACTCGATGTATGCCGTGACTGGTGGCGTTCCGAACAGGGCACCGATGGAGATGCCGAACGCGTCGACCAAGTAGGCGACAGCCGAACCTTCGAAGTCCTGTGTCTTCTCATCGATCGCGCCGCAGAACCGCGCCATCGAGTAGAGAGTGCCAGTGCAGTCTAGGATGTCGACGTAAAGGACTGATCCAGCGTCAGTATTCGATGGCAGTCAACGAGGTAGACACTTCTCCCGCGCCAATGTGCTCTCAAGGTGACTTACAGGTAATAAAGGCAAGGCCGAATTGGCCGCCGTATCCAGATATGTCCCATTCTTGCACCACTAGGATCTTCTCGATGGGATGGAAGGTCACGACTTTTTTGAAAAAGTCAAACATGCTGTCTCCCAACTCGGTATACGGGAAGTAGGTCACTGACGTTTGGTGAGCACCTGAGCGTTCACGCATGGGGTACAGGCGGAGTGGGGGCTCCTGCTGAACTTACCTTCGGTTCCACGTGGCCAAGAGATGATGCTGACGAGCAAAATCCCGAAGATGATAGCACCCTTGACGCGGAAGAGCATCAGCAAGACCGTGAACATGCCGCCACAGAATATGCCGATCCACATGGTTGGGTTGCGCATCTTGTAGGCACCTGGGCAGACCCCTGTTTCGTCCATGTACTCAGGCTTGCAGCCAGCCAGCTCGAGAGGAGTAGCTTGCGCGCCTGTAACGGCGCCAATGCCGGCGCTGTACGTCAAACCGATCAAAGTCAGATACAAGCCGATGCCCACACCAGTAGCAAGTTTGATGGATGCTGGAATGGCGCGGGCCAGCCACTGGCGAAGACCCAGGACGGTGAGTCCCACGAAGACGAACCCTTCCACAAAGACAGCCGTGACAGCAACTTGATATGGTACAAGCCCGGATCCGTGATATCCAACCACAGTATAGGCAAAATAGGCGTTCAGGCCCATTCCGGGCGCCAGAGCGATGGGCATGTTGGCGAAGAGACCCATGCAAAACGTGGTGAGGGCAGAAATTGCGGCGGTGGCGGTGACCAGGTCGCGCTGGACGCCGGCGACGCAGATCATGTAGTCGGGGTCGCTGTCGCACAAGTCGGGACTGTCGGGAGGGCACACGCAAGTGCCGCCCGACTGGGAGACGATGGTCGCGTTGACTGAAATGATGTAGGCCATTGCGAAAAACGTGGCCAGGCCGGCTCGGATTTCGGTGAAGAAGTATGATCCCTTTCGTTCCTTGGGGTGACCCGAGCCATCCAGCCGGAAGCGTCTGCCCACAAAGGAGCGCGCCACGGCCATGTTGGCGTTATGGATCATCTCGTTGATACCCATGGCGGCAAGGTCGATGCACTGAGCGCTGGAGTCCAGGAAGAAAAGAGAGGACTGCGATTGACGTCGGGCGACCACGTCAGGGTGACAACCCCTCGTTGATATAGTTCGACAGCGAGGCTGAAGGTCAGAGCAAATGACAAGCTGAATGAGGGTTCGAGATAAAGCTCTCGCTTGCAAATCTGTGCGGCATGGGGAGGGGCACGCGAGCGACAGCTGCGAGTGGGTGGAACAGACTCACGCCAAGACGAGAGGCGGCTTCCGCTTGACCCGAATTCGACGAGGTGCCCTTGGCGACGGGTCTGGCGGCCTTGGCCATGATAGGGCTTCAGACCCTTGTTGGTCCATTGCTTCTGCTGCTGTCGGAGAGCGGCGATGGTCTGGATCTGTTCGCCATGCCTTCAGATCTGCGCTTCCATGCTTCCAGAGGACGTTCGGAAAAGTCCTAGGGCTATTAGGCTCTCCACCTTGATCGAGATACGCGGTTTACTGTGTAGACAGTACGAGGTACCACAGTACATTCATTGACATCAGACAGATAAGGTACTCCGTCCTCCGTCATACCGTGTCGCCGTATCCCGAACTTTCAAATATGCCCAGTCGATATCAGCGGCGGTCTTCGTAGAAAGGTGTTGTACGGAGTACATTGGTACAACATCTTGTGTGATATGCAGGCGTAACTGTATCTGCCCGTTCTTCAAATCAGCTCTGGAGGTGGTTTTATCAGCTGTTACTGGTCTTCCGAGGACACTGCAATCTTCGTGAGATGCAAGGACGTGCAAGGACGTGTTCGCTGATATTGCACTTAGCACTGAAGGATCTCAAGGCGAAGCTGCGTCGATCTGCGTGGGGTCTGTCACAAAGCAATGGTACCGAAGATTTTGGTGCCCTTCATCAATATTGCAGGCAGAGACAGCCCGAAAACGAATGACGCCGGAGACAAACAATGCAGTCTCCTTGCTGCCATAATCAGAATCAATGCCAATATTAATTAATGCGCTGCTGAAGATATGTGAGGAAGGAGGAGTGAGACGCGCCTCGCTGCATCTCGGCTTACTTTCCGTACACCGCCAGCGACCCTTTGCTCTTTTTCTTGTGAGATTCGTCCCTAGTCGAGCCAGGGCTGATGCCACCGTCAGTCGGCAAACTGCCTGAACAACTCGTCGCGTCCTTGCGGGACGAGACATCCCGCGACACGAGAAGGCTGTTACGTGTATTGGTTTCAGCCACGTGTTGAGAGAAGAGTCGGCGACGCCCGAAGGTCGTCCTTTACAAGGCGCACCAGAGACAGGGACGACTGGACAGCGGGGGGGAATATTGATTTTGACTCTGCGAGCATTGCAGAGAGAAGAGCGTATGAGGTTTCCTTTCTTGGACAGGTAGAATCATGCCATTTCGCGCAGACGAGACTTACACCGAGTTCGTGCAACAGATCGGTAGCTTTGACTAGGTAATGAGACTAATCAATCCCCTTGGGACGCCCTGATCCAAATCGAATATGTCTCGCCCTCAAGCCTCTTCATCCCCTCAATAGATATACCGGAAGTTCAAGTTCTCCCTGTCCGTTAGATCGCCGAAAGCCGTGGCATCGAGATCCCGCTCCTCGTTGCCTTGGATCTTGTCGCGTCGAGCATTTTCGTATTTCATCAACATCCAGAACGTGATGATGACAACAACCTCAATGAGATGGCTACGAAGACAAGTCAGTTGGGACATCCTTGAAGGGTGAGGAAGCAACTTGGGCAAGGCAGCAGGCGCGCTGTCAAACGTACCTGACAATCATGCTCCAGATTCCCAACTTGTAGCCGGGAGCCTGATCAGTCTTGTAGAAGAAAGGACCGCCAATGCTGTTAAACGTCCACATTAGTATCAAAAGGGGCCAGAGAGCGCTGTGACTTCAGACATAAAACTCACTTTCCAGTACAGTACCCCAGGAACAACACCGCATTCGTGACCACCTTCTTCGTGTGGCCGGCTGTGTTTGCAATTTGTAGAGACAAGATCATAACAAAAGCGGCGTTGTATGGCCCGGTTAGGAGATAGCAGAAATACCGGCCTACATGGTGCTTTTCATCCACGAAGCACAGGCCGAATGCACCAGCGATGTTCGGGCACAGAAAGAGGAGGATGAATTTACACCGGTTGTTGTTTGGGAAGCGATCATTCAGGAATACGCCTGAAAGAGGTGTTAGCGCTCAATGCGATTTGGAGACGTTGGAGCAGATGGACATACATGTCAAGATCGAAACGATGATGAAACAGCCGTATGGGATTTGCATCAGCGTTGTGACAAGGGTCGAGAAGCCGAAGCCTGGCGGAATGGTCAGATATGAAAGCCTGGAAATACACTTGGTGTTTACCTTTGATGATGAGAGTGCCGAAGTTTGAGATGCCACCATTAGGAATATTTCCAACAACTCCCAAGATGAAAAACAAATATAACTTGATGTCGGTGAATGCCTCCAGCACTTGGTACGCCTTGAGGTGCTTGTTCTCGATACCGGTCTGGTTGCTCTTCAACCGCTCGACGGCAATTCTCTTCTCGCGATCATTCAAGAACTTGGCCGTGACTGGGGAATCTGGCATGAAGATGCCAATGACTATACCCCATACACAGCAAAGAGCACCAATAATGATGAACTCGTACCGCCACGATGCTAGGGCACCTCTGATGTGACCGATGGCGTAGCCGAGAAGACCACCAAGGGCGATTCCCAAGCCGTTAGCAGTATACCATAAACCGATGCGCAGTGGCTGTTCTCGTCGTGTGTACCACATGACGGTGATGAGCATAAAGGACGGGTCGGAGCACGCTTCAGCTGCCCCAGCCAACGCTCTGAGGACACCGAGCGTGGCAAAACTGTTGCACGCGGCCTGGAGCATCAAAAAGAAGCCCCACATGAAGATGCTAACCACTGTCAGTATATCTAAAGTGACCGGTGACCGGTTTAATTGCATCCTAACGTACTTGAAGCCAAGGTATTTGCCTAGCGGCAGTCTTTGCATGAGAAAATTGGTTGGAAACGCCCAGGCAAGAAATCCGAAGTAAAATAGACCTGGCAGCGTTAGGATCGTGTTGTTTCGCAAGCTGCTCCTGCACTTACTGCTGAGCCAGCTGTATTGCGTCCCGTGAAGGTTCAAGTCCTCACGGATGCCGAAGATAGCCGCATATGAAAGCGTCGTTTTATCAATGTAGAAGAAAGCGTAACAAACTCCGATCAATGGAAGGATCAACAAGTCGATCTTCCACATGAGCTTCTTCTCTTCGGCAGGGTCGATGGGGATATGTAGGTCATCGGCATTTGCGAAGAGTGCCAACGCGACGTCGCCATCTTGCTTCTTGGTCTTGGAAGAGAACTGGAATTTGTGAGTCGTTGGTGGAAGATTCAGACTTTCGATCTCCTTGTGTGCAGTGATGGTCTTGTCATCGGCTCTGTCAGCCATCTTGTCCGTCAGTGGTCTCTCAAAATACCCCGAAGCTCGTCTTCTTGTATGTTCTGGCTGCTGTGAAGCTCTGTTTTCACAATCCGACCGCGGGACAGCCTGTCAGTGATGGCACAACAGTGAAGGGGCGGAGAGTGAAGACAAAACAGAAGCGAGAAAGAAAACAGAGATCATCGTCCATAACCCTCCGACTCGAAGCCGAGCCGACGGCATGGTGATATGCATGACGGTGGATTATCGTGTGGAGGAACATGCAATGACGTTCAAGGCTTTGTGGCGTTTGCTTGGACGGAAGTCCGCTGTTGCACCCCGTGAGTGCTTCGGCTGCTTGGCATGCTTGTATCTGATCAAATGAGCATGCGAAATCCAGTGGTAACCCTGCTGCGTCGTCTCCATGGAACCCCAAATGACCATGCCAGATTGCGGGGAAGGAGACGTGTGGAACGCGGCTGGAACGTCCCACCGGAATATTCATGTACCAGTCGGCCTTTGCTACGCCGAGCCGATAATCCCATCCAGCACCTTTCCAACACGGTTCCTGGACAGCCCAGTGCATGACTTGGTGAGGCCTGATTGTGGGATATCGAGGTCCAGGGTCGACTTATTGCTACGGGCAGGATGGTTAGCAGCGGTGAGATGTCTGTCGAGGCTGAAAGCGTCAAGCATAGCTATGGTCAGGACTGGTCGCACAGAGTGATGTCTCAGTATGGTCGATTCAGAGACTCCACCGCCCAGCGGCTCATGGGGGCCGGACAGGATAGGTAGTCGGTCTGGTAGCCTAACCCCACGTGGAGACCCCCATGCGATTGTGGTGTGTGAATTGGTGATGGCCAGCTCCTTCGTCTCCAGCAACCGTGTGGAGAAGATGTCAAATTCCACTGAATGGTTGTGGGCGGCGCAGCTATCCGCTGTTTGCCTTCCGTGGGAGGAAGACAGGGTTGACCTGAGCTATACCGACCGGTCCGAGGCGGAGCAGAGGCCGTTGCAATCTCGAGAGATGAAAGGGTCGTGGGGTCCTACGCGCCTCGCTTGTAACCCGCACTCATGCAAGGCCCTGTATCACAGTTTAGCGACCGTCAGAATCAGGAAAATGCATACTGCAGCATCTCCGCAGACGGCATTGTCGACTAGTCGTCCTCGGACATGTCAGCGAAGTGACTGTGAGATCAGCGCAGCTTGAGGGAGTCGAGGCAGTCGGGTCGCGTCTGGAGAGCTTTACTAGCGCTCTGTCAAGGCGGAATTATTCCTCTCCCAGGCGCATTTGCTGGGGAACCAAGCACCGGGTACGAGGTACGGGGTAGGCATGAATTTGATCACTGGAGTGCTTTGGGTTTGGAGAGATTAGATGCAAAACATAAGGGGTGTGAGTATGAAATCGAGAAGGCGCAACATATTTAGCACTTCACCGTAGTAGGAAACATGGACGCGCGAGACGCGTAGTTTTTTGCACTCTTTACATTTGCTTTCTACCTGCTACAAATGTGTAACATATCAACTCTTGTATCATTGCTTTGCTCGTGTTCTGGATACTGTTAATGTGTCTCGAGCTTTCGTAGACAGCGTTCGTTCATATCCAATGTCTACCAAGCTCAAAGCGATAGACAGTACTCCAAGATCATAAAGCCAGTCTCAGATGCCTCTATATCATGACAACCCTTTCACGAGTCCAACGCAATCTGAATATGCTTTGCCGGGTCAGAGATTGCGCTCAGTGATGCAGCGATAGTAGCTTCCGAGACGATGCTGTCGAAGCTAAAGTCATCGGGTAACACAATAATGTGTGCCGTGCTGGCACCGCCATCAAACACTACTGCGACCTTCTTGGGACCGCTGATCGGTCGCTGGAACCAGTTCGAATCGCCTTTGGACTTAATGCCGTGCCAAGTGGACTTGCACTTCTGATTACCGGGATCCAGGACTTCGAAGACGTCGAACTCGCCACAGCCGGAGTCCCAGCACGAGCATTTGCCATACTGGATGGTCCGGGGGATTTGAGCGTTGAGGATCCACGCGGCCGGCATATCGCCGTTGAAGCCAGTATTTCCTGAGAGAGGCATGCTAAACTCGAGGAGGAAGAGCTTGGAAGCACCATCAAAGCCATGGTATGCGACTGTGCCGTCTCTGACTGTTCCGCAGCTTCCATCTGAACAAGGCTTGTCGCTCATGATGACGAACTCGCTGTTATCTGGGATCAACGTGTCGGCGAGAGTGACGGGCGAGGCGGAGCCGGCACTGTTGTCGGCGGAAGCGTACGACAACGACATACCCCAGGTGGTGTCGAATACACCACTGCCCTGACCGCCATGATTATTGAGGAAGACAAGCCCTTTGGCAGTGCCCTGCTCGGCGTTGTAGTAGGCCTGTCGTCCCCAATTTCCCGCACCAGCATTCATGCTGGCGGCTGGTGCAGGAGCAGAGTATGCCGCGCTTGCGGATCCCGGCGGGACTCTCTGGTCACCATCGCCACCAGCTGCAGGAGCTGGAGCTGGAGTCGCAGCTGCGCCTCCGTCGAACTGGTTGGCCCACGAAACGACTTGTCCATTGATCGTGGCGGTGACCCAATCACCCACCGCGCGCTTGTGTCCCGCAAGGTCCTCTTTCTCATCGTCGGGACCCGGTGGACCGGAGTGGTGGAGGTGCTTGTGGGCGTAGCGCCTCTGGTGTGGGTTGGAGTTAGTCGACCGCTTGCCGTTCTCCGAGCCAGCGGTGTAGAAGGCAAACTGCTTCAGCTGGATCGGACCGCGGAAATGCCAGGACACCTGTTCCACACTATCAGTATGTCACCTCCTTGCACCTAAGCGAGGCAAGCTTACCTCGCCATCCATGGGTGCCATGCCTCCAGAATAACTTTGCGGTCCAAGATCACATTCACCACTCGAACCCATATTGGTGACTTTCTGGTACTGCCCAGGAGTGCCGAAGTTGGAGTACGAGATTGCTTGGACTTCAGAGCAATACCAGTTGCCCTTCTCCTCGTAGCAGTTGTTGTCCTGTGCAAGCACCGCAGCCGAGCTGGCGAGCGCCAGGAGAGAACTTGTTGTGAGTGTGTATTTCATCTTGGATGCCTAAGGCGGAGATGAATATTGGTATGAAAGCTAAAGAATCTGTGTGAGTCTGGGGACTCGATGGTGCTGTCGTCTTAAGGTGAGTGCGGACTCGATATATGATACGGCAATGATATCTCGAGCTCTCCAGAAGTTGTCGATGATTCAGTGCAATAACAGAACAAGCGCAGTTGAAAAGGGCTGCAGCGCAAGAAAACTCGTCCGTTCGTTCACGGGCAGTGATGAGTGAAGCGCAAACAGCGCGACTGCGCTCGCGCTCACGCCCGCGCGATCCCCCTACCGTTTGCAGGCACTCGATCAGCTTGGCAACAGACGTGGCTAGGCTGGCCGTTGGCGGCAATGAGCACGGGTCACCCGGCTTCCTGGTGATCTTGACACTCGTTTGCAATGGGGGGCTGGGGACGAGTGGCAGTATTTGAGGTTCGTTTCCCAACTTCGAGGACTTCCTGGAAACAAAGGTATTCGATTCCCGGCTTCGTTCATTGTGCAAGTGGCTCCTGTGATTCGAGGACGAGCTGTGCCCGAACAAAGCGTTGAGTCTAGTGGGCTTGACGGCCACGGCTCCGTGGCGTGCTGGAGAGCGTCTGGAGCATTCCTCAGCCTCGCTGGCAGGTCTGTGCACATACCGCCCAGGCTTGTCACGTTACGCATGCTGATCATCAATGCGATATCATTGACGAGCGCAGGCAGTAGGGTGTGTCAGCGATGCCGCGCAAGTGAGCACGAGCTCTTTATCCATCTAACCAAAGTACCCGCCAACGCCAACGCTCCAGTCTCATGCTAGGCGGGTGTGGCCCAAGTACATCAACCATGTTATCATGATTCATTACCCACGAATGCCTGCCAGCCTCTAGGGCTTGTCCCGATTCTTAAGCTTGGTCCAGCCGCTTTTGCCCTTGCCGACACGGGCACCCTCGTCCTCTGCGCCGGGCGTCATGATGCTTCTAGCGTCATCGTACTCCTTTCCATCCATCGCCTTCGCCTTTATGACGATGGCATCATCCATCTTTTCGCCGCCATCGTCCCACTCCTGCTCGTCCAACAACTCCCACTCCGCGTTGTTCATCTCTGTAACGAGGTGCTTCCTCAGTGGATCGGAAATCATCGCATACCGGTTGAGACGCCAGTTGCGCGAGGGGTTGTCGCCAGCGGCAGCTGCGGAGCCAAGGAAGGTGTGCGCCGAGTCGTGGGAGTATGAGCCCAAACGGGCAGGGAAGGTGCTTACCTTCTCTTCTCTGGCTGGCGACGACATGCTACTAGATCGGCGGCGGCGGAGTTGGACGTCTCGCTGGGAAAGGACTCGCGTGATTGCAGCAGATTGTGGCTGGGCAAGGACCATCTGATAGAGAATACGACCAATGTCGCAAACGTTTTCCCACGTTTCGGTACCGGCAACAAATCCTTGGGTGCGGGAGAGCCATGCAACATCCCACGCGAGTAGAGACATGCCTTCAATGAAGTAACTGAATGCCAGTGGCTCTTTCTTCGCAAATTGGGCAACTGATTCATTGTAATCGTCAGAGCCGATGTACAGCGGACGTGGCTTGGGAGCCATGCCGAGGTCCAGGCGAGAAGCAGTAGGGCTGCTGGGTACTGAAAGGCTGGAACAACTACCAGGGAATGTGATGCGTTGATTGAGATAGGAAGTGAGAGGAGTGTTGATCGTTGCAAGTGGATAATCGCGATGCGGCAGGGTGATCTCGGCTGGAAGTCTAATTCCTAGGTAGAAAGCACAGAGGAAGACCAGCCGAGTAGCATTTCCAAGGGCTGCTGTCAGTTCGGTGCATCGCATGTCTGGCCGGAGATTAGCAGGTGTGAAGAGATGTACATAATCAATCTCACTATTGATCTCCTTCAAGTCCGGCAACAATAGACCAGCAATGTAGTGGCGATCCTTGATTGTACCGTCCTTCATCTTCTTCTTGGAGTGGCTTAACCTCATCAAACTGGCAGCCTCGCGGCAGAGGATGGCTCTGGTGTCGACACTCTTGTTATGCAGAGAATCATACTGGGCCTTCAGCTTCTCGCCATTCTCTTTTAGTTCCTGCTCCTTCTGCTTGTTGCGTCTCGCTAGCGCATCCTTTGCGACCGCCAGATTGCCTTTTCTCTGCTCCAAGTTGGCTCGCAACTCTTGCGCATGGGCTCTCCGCACTTCAACTTCCTTCTGTCTGAGCACCAGCTCACGCTGCAGATCCTCTTGCAATTCCTTCTCTCGTTGCTCCTCCATCTTTTCCTGTTGTCGGTGCCATCCCTTTCGTAGCCTCGCTGTCTCTGCATCGAGAGGTTCTTCAGGCTCCGGTCCAACGATTGCCTCGACCTTCTTCTGTAGGGACTCGTTCTCAAGTAAGACTCTAGCAAGGTCAAAGCGATTGGTGTAGAGCATGTTTGTCACGCAGCTTGCGCAGTTGCCAGGGGCGTCTTCGGTGAAATGCTGGTGGCACACCGGGCAGGAACCCATCTTGCTGGAAGCAGGAGTGTCAATGCAAACGTAGGTGGGACCGGTGGAATCAGTGGTATTCAAGGGGTCTTTGATTTCATATTCAGTGGTTTCGGTGTCTTTAACCTCCACATCCAGCGATTTCGGCGGTGGCGCGTCTTCACTACGCTGAGTTCTGCAACCATGATGTTAGAAGTGGAACCTGAAAGTTGGTTCTGTGCATCGAGCACAATCAAAGACACAACTCTGACATTGCCGTCAAGGCGACGTCTGGTTGTCAAGATCAGGCGACAGGACGGGAATGGGCATAACTCACCTCCCACTGAGCGACAAGCGACTCAGGCTGTGCTTGAGCCGCTGCATGACGTAGCCAGGTGATTTGCTCGCTTCGGTCACGGGATCTCGCGACAGACGCTAGTGATAAAGAGGGCAAGAGGGAGGAGGCGCGTCTCAGCCGGAGTTTAAGCGCTCTAAAAACTGGTCACGTGGTAGGATGTGATAAGCGAAGTCTTCTCAGTGTGCCCTTGTTCATTCAGGTTTCATAATCACAAACCGAAAACATGCAGCGCAGATGGAGGAATTGAATAATCAAACTGCTAATCTTCTGTCTGCCACTCCAACGACAAATGAGGAGAACCAAACACCTTCAGTCGCGGCCACTGCAACCGAATCCTCACCATTACCGCCCAGGACAAGCAGGCCCAGGCCAGGAAGCGCTGCTAGGAAGCGAACAAACGAAGAAGCGTGGCAGCCCGGCGAAACTCCAGCGACGAGTCCGAAAACTGCAAGATTCAAACGAACTCTCACTCTTCTTGTAATGCCAGAATCAGAAGTGCAGCGGGCTCAGGAGCACCCAACCCAAGCGTCTGGAGAGGCGGCTCAGCCTCAGTGGTCTGCTACCACTGATGCAGAGGGATCAGCTTCAGTACCTCATCGCAACAGCTTTGTCAAGCAGATTCACGATTATCAACAACAACTGGAACTTGAGTATCAGCAGTTTGAACGATCTCTAAATGAGCGAGACACAACGGCCGACCTAGACGCCATGAACTGGGAAGACCTGGAGACACGCTACAACGACGACATTGCACCTTGTATTGCTCGTGAGAAGGAAATTATGGACGAGATCAGTGCTCGCTTTGCGGTATGCGGCTTCACTGACATGCAGAATTCAAACTGACTGCCCGCAGCAATTCATGCTGTACATGCAGGTATCAAACGATCATGAGGCTGAAAGAGCTGTTAAGAGGTATTCTAACGACGTGTGTCGATGGCTTGATAGATTGCTAACCGCACTATAGACTTCGAACACGGATTGCGCTCGCTCAAAACTCTGAAGGACAGCTGGCCCAAAAGCAAGCCCACCGTGAGTGTAGTCGGCCATATGAATGGCCTTGGTCTGACACCCTTCACAGATACGAAGGTCCTGGAGGCGTTCCACAGTGCAATGGCTCTCCTGGGCAATGTTTGATGCAACCACCCAGAGACAAACAAGAAATGATTAGACGCTGCTTTGCGGTGACAAATGCGCCCGAGTGGGCAAGGCCGAGCTACGTCATGCGGTAAAGGCCCCTCGTGCAGGACAGCGTGCACCCGCTTGTGAGCAAGCACGCTGCGGGTTCGGCACCATAACTTACATGATGATACTGCTGGTATTACACAACAACTAATGTCTAATGGTCCACGTTCAAATTCTGACCAAGATCTCCTTGCACGACTGAACGCGCTCAAGAAGTCGACTGTATCCTTTGAGCAGACCAAGTACATTCACCATCGTTCAATATGGTATCCACAAGCTAATTGTAGTCGCAGGTTTCAGACACCCATAGGCAAAGAGAAGCCCCTTACCGCCGACCCCGATCCTGCTCACGCCCTCGGCGCCGACCTTCTGTCACGATGGAAGTCCCTCGGCGGTATTCCCTCCACAACCCAGCCCGAACAGTCCGAGGCAGCCACCGAAAAGCCCGAAGACGAGAAGACAGTGGAAGAACTCCTCGCAGACCTAGGGGCATCGGATACATGGGAGCTCGAAAAAAGCGAGGAGGATCAGGTTGCTGAGCTGTTGAAGAGTGCAAAGTCCGTTCTGGCAGAAGCCACAAACCCAGACAGCGAGCATCCGAACGCAGAAGAAGTTGACGGACCAGGTGACGGGTCCACGTCTGCAGCACTGCCGGCGCTTGATGTCTCCGTGTTCGCACCCGAGCCAGAAAATGACGTCGAGACATCAGGCAAGGTTGAGTTAGACAAGTCCAAAGATACTTTAGATCAGGAGGCAGATGAACTCCTGGCAAGAATTCTAGATGAAGTAGAGCACGAACCTCCGCAAGCGCCAGAAGGAAATGCATCCGTGTCCGAAGACGACGACCGTCCGTCAACCGAGGTGCAAGTCTCGCCTTCAAAGCCCGACTCAGACCCTCCTGCTCTCGACCTGCCCAGCACACCATCTAAACTCCCTGAGATGGAGCCAGTGCCAGAACAATCGGCCCAAGAAGACGACCTGGCATCCCGGTTTGCGGGTCTAGCGCTTCCTTCTGTCCCGACCGGCGTGAAGTCGACCAAGAATCCAGCTACGACGAAGTCAAGTATCGGCTTTACCGACGAGGAGATCGACACGTGGTGCATCATCTGCAACGACAACGCCACCCTCCAGTGCATTGGATGTGATGGCGATCTCTACTGCACGAATTGCTGGATCGAAGGGCACCGAGGCGAAAGCGCTGGTCCTGAGGAGCGGAGACACAAGGCAGTCCAGTTCGTCAAGGGGGGAGGGAAGAAGAAAGTGCCTAAGAGGAGAGTCATGATGGGCGCATAGGTCCCGCGGCTAGAAGACGCTGCTGGCGCCCCTTTGGGAGATGGGTTCGAAGCGTCAAAATTACTTCTACTCATCTCGAGTCATAGCCCGAGCGATCTCTCTCTTACACTGGCTCCCTCCCATTCGCCTTACCACCCGATTCCAGCTTCTGCCCCGCGTTCGCATCGGTATGCTCATCTCCACCCATCGGCTCCCCAGGAGGCACCAGGAAATAAACCAAGCCGTGGAAAATACTCGCCACAAACGGCGCAACCCAGTGGACCCAGTGCCAGCCCGGAAAGCGGCTACCCACAAAGATACCAAAACACCGCGCGGCATTCAACCCGGCCCCACCATATCCAGGCAGAGAATACGCGGTCAAGAGGGCGATCGACCCGGCGGCTAGACCGACGAAGATAGGACCAAGCGCAGGTCCAAAGATCTCGCGCTGCCGAGGGTCCAGGCCAACTCCAAATGCCAATACAAGGAGCAGCAGGTCGCCGACGACTTCGATGGTAAACGCACTACTCACAGGCGTGCCCTGCTCGGTGAACAGATAACAGCCGCCGCACTTGAAATCTCGCGTATTGGCACTGGCCCTCAACAACAGGCCCGCCAACGTACCGCCACTGATCTGCGCGCCCAGGTACAGGACTAACCGGGGAAACGTGGTCAACTTGGCAAAGAAGGTCCCCAGGGTGATGAGCGGGCTGAAATGCGCGCCGGAGACAGCGCCGAAGGAGAAGATCAAGAGCGCGAGCACGATGGCGTTGATGACGTTGGCGACTAAGGGCCCGATAAAAGATACGCGGTTAAAGGGGCCGAGGGTTTCGGAGGGCAGAGGCGGCGGGGTGTTGGGGGACAGACTGTCCCAGGCGGAAGCGTACACGAAAAGGAGAGTACCTAGGTAGTCGGGTATGTCAGCGGCTGTGTACTGTACACGATTCAGTGCTGAGAAAGGACCAATTTACAAGTACTCACCAATGAACTCGATCAGGCTGGCCTTCCAGAGCCCAACCTCGCGAAAGCCATTCAGATCAAATGCCTCTTGGAGCGTCAGGTTCGGCGCCGCATCTGGCACTTTCCTCAGCAACTCCTCGTTCTGGGGGTCGCTTCTGTCGACGGTGAATTCTTGATTGCCGCCTAATCGACCTGCGAAGGGCGAGGACATGGTGCCCCGCCGGCGACGGCACGCAAGTTTAGGTCTTGCTGCTGTCGCGGTGGACATGCTGCGAGGTGGGATCGTGCCGAGGGGGCCTGAAGTCGGGGGTTGGGTGCGCCAAGGTCGGAGGTCGGGGCCGGGTGGCGGAGCGGGAGGTGGAGATTGGAAGTGGTGTTCGGTATCGGTCTCGTTAGATGCTTGTGGGAATGGTTCAGCCATGGGGATAACTTGGCCAAGGCTTGACGTCCAGGGATTTCGACTCTCCGAGCATTCAAGAGGCTTGATACTAAACTCTCGACGGCGGTTCTGGTCTGGTCGCCAAGCTGATTCGATCCAGTTCAACCCGCCACCAGAGGAGCTCGTGCTTCGTGTCGCGCCGCTAGTAATGTTTGAACTGGTTGCTCTGGTGCTTTTGTCTCTCAACGCCAGACTCAAGCACTAGGATGGAGATGGCCACGTTGAGTAGCTAGTAGATGAGAAGAGGACGTGAAAGATGCCAAAGACGCATGAACGGCACACAAACATGATCTAAGGAAGAATCAAAAACAGAGCCGAATTAAAGATGTGTTGGAGATCAATAACGGCACAGCATGGTCGACCTCCGTTCGGTAAGACCCATGGGCGTGAATAAGCACCCGGTCGATATCCGCGGTGGTGTTTCCCCCTTCGAGAAAGGTTTAGTGGAGCCTTGTGGGAGCTGGGGGGGATGACAAACACGACAAACCCGGCAAACCAGGGGTGTCAGGGGGCGGATCTCGTAGAGTAGCAGGGCCGTTGTCCTCACAGCCACTAATAAGACTTTCTGGGCAGATTGTTTATGTCAAGGAAGAAGCTCAGCGACCAGACCCCTGTACTCCTGCTCAACTGATTTCGACGTTCTCTGTAGCAAGTAAGATAAGTACTTTGACTACTTGAATCAGTAACTCGTATCGGTCCAAAATGCCCCGAGCATCCCCAACATCTCCAGACGACTTCTCCGCATCGTTCACACATGGCAAGGAAGAGGCGAAGAGCGAGAGAGCACAAACTATATCTCTCTGTATCATTGTTCACTTGGTATCATTCGTCTCGTCTTGGATGCACATCTCCCCCCCTTTCAACAATGTCTCGACCAGGGGATACCACCGCCGACGCCGACGCCACAGCCAACGACAAACTCATCCTCCAACAATATCTCCGCGACCTCATCTCCGGAAGCCACATCCTGCACTACCACAACGTGCTCGACGCCTTTGGCCACCTCTCCTTCCGCCACCCCTTCAAGCCGCACATCTTCATCATGTCCCGCAACGCCGCACCGGGCACCATTTCGTCCACTGGCGACCTGATCGAGTATTACGTCGAGGATGCTCGGCCCGTGGACCCCAACGCGGCGCCGGGTTTCCTCGAACGCTGCATCCACAGCGAATGCTACAAGCGGTACACCCACATCAACAGCGTCATCCACAGCCACTCCGAGGCCGTCGTGCCGTACACGTTCAGCGGCGTGCCGCTGCGCGCGTGCTACCACATGGCGGGCTTTTTGGGCACGGGTTGCCCCGTGTGGGACATCGCTGACGCGCAGACGGAGGACGACGTAAGTGATTTGCTGGTGCGGAATACGCACCTCGGAGGGTCGCTGGCTACAGCTTTCGGTAGTGCTGGGGAGGACAGCAGTGGGGACTCCCCACGACATGTCGTCGTGTTGATGCGCGGCCATGGCTTCACCGTCCTCGCGGGGAGTATGCAGGACTGCGTCATGCGGGCGGTGTATACGCAGAAGAACGCGGCCATTCAGAGCACAGCCCTCACCACCCGGGCGGCGGATCCGGCTGCTATGGCCTCTTCTCCGATCAAGTATCTCAGTGAGAAGGAGGTGCGGGATACGACGTGGTCGATTCGGCAGTCTGCGCATCGGCCTTGGGGGCTTTGGCTGCGCGAGGTGGAGGCGCATGGGCTTTATTCCAACTCGGCGTGACGTGGTGGTGAAAGGTGGAAATGGACGTACGAAAGTTCTGTGTGGGAGTTTACTGTGAGTATGTTGTGACTGGTATGTGCGTGTGAACGCGAAAATGTTGTCTCTGTGTTGTAGAGCAAGGCTTGTTCTCGGATTAAGCAAAACCGGTAATTACGGGGTACAATACTTGGCTTGCGTCCAGTGTGTGCGTGACCCAGCGGGATGAATGGTAGTGGACACTGAGCTCCACACGTAGAAGGATCTGTCACGCTCCTCGGACGTCAGGAAACCGGATGTGTGGAGCGTAGTCGGCGATGCCTGCGTCTTCGCAGCACATCAAGCTGTGCTTCCTAACCTGCACGTTGTGTGGAAGGCCAGCCACCCCACGAACCCTCAGACACATCCATCAGCCCGAGATTTCCTCAATCTTGGGAGACCCTTGTCCCATTCGTGCAGCTTTCATGTCTCAACAGCCAGCCAGCCAGGAGCAGAGAACAGAGAATGAACAGAGGAGTTACCGTCTCTGGCGGACATGGATGCAAGGGAGAAATCCACCCCTCGGAGGGGGAAGCCCAGGGACGGTCCGGAGTAGTGGAACAGAAGAAACAGGCAGTGTTCGACGTCGGGAATCTCGACACGAGTACAGTAGTACATTCCATTTCCATCCTTGGACCTGAGCGTGGCCCCCTGAGCCTCTCTGCTTCAACCCTGAGATGGCTCCTGCGCGTGACCGAGCATGGTGTAGTTCGGCCTAAGCAACGGATCAACCGCGCCCACGTCTGGGCCAAGGGGGCCATGTTCCCGGGACCTACAGGAGGTCTTGAAATGGGCCGGGTCGGATTGGGTTTTAGGAGGTCCCTGTCCCTGTCCCTATACCTGTCCCGCCCAATGGGTTTGGGGTCGCTAACTCAGGGTACGCCCGACCCGGAAACGCTTTGGGCGAACCCCGGCCCATGTCAAGGCCTATTCAGGACCCTTCTATACCGGCCTGATTTACCTCTGAGTTTTTCTATCTTTGGTGGGTTGCCGTGGATATGTATCAGATTACATAGATTGTGTATTTGCCGTGGCCTGCCGAGATCTCGTACTTGTGACGGAGACGCGTAGTTAAGTCGAGCCCTACCGTGGGTGGCATAGCAGCGTGCCTTGATTGCTTCCACAGTAGTATGCCTCGTGCGTTTAGTATCGTTTACTCGGCGACGAGCTCATTGGGAGTGCGGCGGCCTTGGCTAGGCATCAGCGCCAGGCCAGCTGGCCGGTCACCTGGCTGACGGGTCTTGCTAGACAAGGCTCTCGACAATCCGCGCGGAAACAATGGCAATAGCTCCTACACAATGTTGTCGTCACTTGCTCTTTTAGCGATGGCTTAGATAGAACTCGGCTATAGGAGTGCATCAGAGGCAGTATATAGCTTCCTAATCTACATTCCAGGCTGCCTGCACTTCCCGTAGCCACTGCTGATGCTTGTCAAAATCGTTCAGTTGGAGAGCTTTCACGATCTCTTTGGCTCGTTCAGGCAAAGGATATGCTCGCAGGTGCTTATGCTCTGGCGAACATATCACGTACCGATCTGCGTCGCTGTCCTGTTTCTTGAGCGAAAGCAGGCAATCTCCACAAAACCACGTCTTCTCACACAGGCAGCAGCACCAAAGTTCTGCGAAGTCATCCTTGGTCGGATCGCAGATTCCATCACAGCGTCGGATCTGGCTGGAGCTCGCACACTTGCGGGAAGCCACTTCGTCAGTGCTCTCTGCCGCGGCCTGATCGGAGTCGCTTCCCGCGCCAGATACTTCAGACTGTGTCACAAGCTCATTGGTATCCATCATGGCAATTCCAAAAGCGACTGCAGCGTTTTCGAGATCGTTGCCCATCATCAGCGCCTCTCCAAGCTGAGTGTAGGCATCATCATCGTTCCAGGGATCATCATCGTGTAGTTTTTGTATAGCCTCTTTGATAGATGGCTCAATGAGTGGTCTCCACAATTTTGGACACTTTTGTCGATAGTCTCGAAGCCAAACTCCATACAGAAGCGCCGAGTATGAGGCGCGATACTGGCGTTTGTCTAGCAGTGCAAGACTTCTCAGTCGCTCAGCGGCTTGCGAATACCGTGACTGTTTCGAGAGCTTTGCCTCCACCGCCTTGGTGAAATGACAAAAGCTGATGAAAGCGGCTGCTTGACGTCGGATCGGTCTCATACGCTGAAGGTAAGACTCGTCGTTCGAGTCGATTACCGTGAGAATACTGGTGTAGATCTTCGTAGCGCCAGTAACATCTTTGAAGTGCCGAAGCAAGAAATTTGCCGATCGTGTTGCCAGTCGTAGATCATTCCACCTGGGCATGCTTGCCGTGTCGACATAAGCAATACGCTTGAAGCTGTCTTGTAACAGGTTCTCTAGATCGGGATCACTTTTGTGGTATAAGGTCATGGCGATGATACCGGTTAGTCTCTTGAACTCTTGGTCCGTGAACTTGTGTCTCAAGAAACAGCTGAGCAGCGAACAGCCGGGCACGAGTGTCTGCCGAGTGGCGAGGTCACGCAACACTGCCGATATGGAGTCATAATCCTTCGTCCAATGATGGATTTCAATGTAGAGCTTGAGGCTATCCATGATGACGTGGTCCGATGGGAGGTTTGTGCCAAAGGTGTACATTTGACATCGTTCATATGCATCTCTGGCAGCACGACTGGCATCCTTAGGGTCTCCACCCGTTTGAAGTCGCCAATACGCCGCCCGGGCTTTGAAATAGAAATCAACACCGAACTTCAAGCATAGTGGTGGCAGGCCTTCGATGGCTTTCTGCATCGCTTCTAGAGCTGGTAGTGGCTGTCCAAGGTTGTCGCCGTAGCACCGACTTAGGCCTTCGTACGCAACCCATGCCAGTGGTCTCTTGATGCCATATAGCTCTTGTGACCGGGCTTCCGATAGGGTGATTGCCTTTTGGAAATATTCGATGGCTTTCCGGCTGTGTCGAACATCTTCTCCTTGCATCATGGTCCAGGCAATCCCGGTGTACCAGTATTCATCTTCTTCCAAATCTTGACTCTTGGCGATCCGCTCGATCAGCTCCAGAGTGATTCGTCCGACTCTCCGTGTTCCTTTGAGTATGCTGAGAGGGCCAGCGTTGTTTCCTTCGGGAGTCTACTGAACGTTAGATGCGACTGATGTGATGATGGATCAATTTTGCTTACCAAGAATTCATATGCCAGTAATACCCACGTCTCTCCTTCGCACTTATTGAACCAATCCGGGTCATCCCATGCTCGTTTCCCCAGCCACAGGCGGGCACATTCTTTGATCAAGGGCTTTAAGACAATTCTGGCGGACTGAATCGCCTGCACTGCCCACGGATGGATTTCAGGCTGCTCGGTGCTGAGACAGTGGATTCCCTTTCCGATTAAGAGGCGGACAGTATCGGTTTTCTTCCTGTCCAATAACCACGTATCGATAGTAGTCTGCCACTTACCATCCTGTAAATGGTAGAACAATTTGCCATCAAAACATAGAGAGGCTAGCCTGGCACCAACTTGTGCACAAAGGTCCTCCGGCATTGCGATAAGATTGATCTCCAGCAGATGAGAGACGCAATTATCTGCCGCATATTGTTTGAGGAGATGAACGCCGTACTTTTGTGCAATGGGCTTCATGGCAAGGTCAAGCAGGGTCTTGACCATTTGCATCCTGAAATGGTCAAGCTGGCCTGGAACCACCCGACAATCATTCCACTTCTTGGTCAATGCGTTGCCTTCTTGTACGAGATAGTCACGAATTCTTGTATGTACAAAAGTGACAGTTTTGTGGTGCCAATCGTCAAATATTCCGTTGTTCGCATGGACGCTGACTCTCTTCCAGCTAAAATGCTTCAACGAAGGTCTTGATGGCGTGTAGCCGGTCGCTGGTTCATCATCGTCAGTTCCAGTAGAGTCCAGATCGTCGTCGGATTCTTCCTTGTTTGAAGTAGGAGTTGACTTAATTGTTCGTGATGTATCGTCACTGCCTAATTGCTGTATAACGTCGAAAAGGCTGGAGTACCTTTCTGTCAAATCGTCGGAGATTGTGATGAAACGCTGACCAGCCGTTTCTAAAAGGCAGACATGAAGCTCGGCGATGGTGAGAGGACGACGGCAACAAAGCACCCAGGCGAGCATGTGCATCAAGTATTGTGTTCTGACTTCATCTTCGTGGTTCAATCTGAGGAAAACCATATGTATCATGTCCATTAAGCCTAGCGGAGCGTCATTGAGAGCCTCTTCAACAGATTCGGCCGAAGGGCTGTCACGAATCTGGTCAATGACTAATTTGGCCCATAAAAACATGCCTTGAGATCGTGTCACGATGCTGTTTTCGATGAAGGCCTCGAATAAGTGACTTTGTTCGGGTTCCATCTTCCTGATAATCCTAACGGCAGCGATATGCTTGGTTTGATGTTTCACATATACGCGAATGTCGTGTTTCGTCTGATCCTCTGTGATGTCAATGATCTTTTCGTTTCCTTGAAAGGCAGAGTCCGTATTGTCGAGGAGATTCCGAACCTCTGGTCGGGCAAAGACGGCCACCTGGATTGATATTCTTTCGTGGTTGGGCCGAGAGGCAAGCAATCTTCTCAAGCAAGTCAACAAGGCATGCTTTGCTTCATCACTAGCCTCATCAAGACCATCCATGATTATGTAAAGCAGGCCACCCGTCTCTTCGTGATCTTCCAGGGGGGGATCGTATGACAGAAACAGGCGGTCCCACAAAGATTCCGCCGATGCGGTCTTTCCGAGGATGTCAGGATAGGTCCGGATAGCCTCAACCAGATGCTTATGAAATCGCTGATCTTGCTTGGCAATTTGGAGTGCAACGGCCACCAGCATGTGGCTCAAGTTCTGGAGCTTAGGCTGACCCTCCCTGAAATAGATGTAACCCGTAGGTCTGATAGGACGATTCTCGACGTTCCTTGAGTATTTGTTCTTGAGAGCCTCCACCGTTGCAGCAGCAAGAATGGTTTTGCCAACTCCTGGACGACCGAAAATCCAGAGCAGTGAACCATTGCCATTCTCCCAAGTTGCAAACATAGAGTCACTCTGGATCCACATTCCCGTTGTGTCGGCAACAGCATTGACACTCTTTCGGTGGTGATTTCGCAACTCTTCCCAGGACTCATTTCGGAGCTTTTCAACGAGATCCGGCTTGACCTCCGAAGTATCGCTCTCTGCTCTAGATCTCAGCATTTCCTGCCTGATCTGAAGGACTTCTTCATGGATGCTGACTGCCGTCTCGCTCATTCGCTGCGTCATCCCAAAGTTCAAGCGCACGACATAGCCCAGCTCATCTTGCACCCGTTTCTCGAGTTCCGCAAGTCCTTCACTTATGCTTTCATCGTTCTGAAACAGAGATCTTGCAAATTGGCGTGACCTTGACAGCTTGACTAGTCTTGATTGTGCGGCTCCGACAATTTTCAGGAGACACGATAGCACCTCAATGACAACCGTCTGGTGGGAACCGATCAAAGAGCTGTCCTTGTAGCCATCAAGGCAACATGTAACGGCGGCCACTCGTTGAAACAGCTCTTCAACAGCATCATATGCTCTGCTGACTCTTTCACACGTACTCAAGATGTGTTTGACTGCAAAGAAAAGTACGCTGACTGGGCCCACGGGTGTCGCTTGAAGACCTCGATCTGCAACATCCATAAGGAAGTGCAGTGGAAGTATGCATTTGCGAAAGGCTGATACAACTTTGCGCTTTTCATTTCGATGAGCCGTGAATTGATCTTGATTGACTTGAAGAGCTGCGAGGAATGCTTGAAGGCTTCGTCCGTCTGCGTCTTGAAAGTTTACAGGCATGTATTGCAGATCAGACGTGATCAGAGCGTGACCGATATTTTTCTCGAATTCGCTGACGGCATCTTCCCAGAGCGCTGTCAACGAGTTTTCCGACATTTTGGAGGGGTGAAAGTAACTCGAAACACGCTAGAGAGTCAACTTCAAGGATAATGCGGGGAATGAGCGCCGAGAATGTGCATTGTGATCGCAGCCAGACCGCTTAGCCCTTGTGCTACCACTAGACGTGGCATGGTAGGATATAAGTGACATAGAAAGCGGCTCGGCGTTGGTTCGTGGTGGACGGCGCGTTAATGAGAATTTGGAAAGCATTGCTCTCGCTCGTGAATCAACATCGTCTCCGGATTTTTTGAACTTTCAGCGCCGAACGTCCGTGAGCGGGGTCCATACTGGGGTGCAGGCTATGAAGCGAATGCCAGCAGGAGGCTGAGAGAGCATCCACTCGTACGAGGTAGCAGGGTTCGTAGAAAAAGGAGCCCAAAATCCGACCGGATTCTCTCTGATGCAGTAGTGCCCCTGCAAGTTTCGTGGTAGCGCCTTCTTCTTTCGACCTAGATGCCGCGGTCTAGAAGAGGCGTCACGGTGAAACTCGGAGAAAGCCTGAGGTGAATTGCAACGTTATCCCTTTGGTGCCTCATTACGCTTCAACGTGGCGTGCTTCACCGCGCCGTGAGTCACAAAGACGAAGCCAGTCATCCCTTACGGAAGCATCGATGATTGTGGTCTTCGTAAAAATCAAGCACGACTAGCTCGTCTCCAACTGGTAATACTCATGTTGACTGTCCTTGCTGTGTCGTTTGCAAGACCGGTACAGCTCACCACCACTGCTGATAGGTGGGAGCTGTGTGCAGCGCCTCCACTGGTGATGCGGCGGTGCGGGCCGTCTTTTTGGGGATATTATCTAGGCTGCTTACTCAACGCTCACCTTGTTGGTGCGATTTGCTCAGGCGTGAAACCGGAAACGGGTTTGGTGAGGTTCAATTCTTCCTGTACCGAATACGAGTTAGGTATAATGGGATTAACGTATCGTAGAGCTCGCGACATGCCCTTGTCTCGAGATCGTCGCTTCAAACTCCTGCCGGATTTTTCAAGAGCGTAATGCGTCTCCAGGGAACCCCCCTAGACCCTCGCTTCAGGGCCTTCGTCAAAACTTGACGGTCTAGAGGAGAGACGACCGTTAGGCCCCCGCCCCCCGACGTAGTTTGGAGGTTGCAGAATAAGCTGGCCCGGCTGAGGCTAAGCGCCTGAGTAATGTGACTGGGAAGGTTATCCGAAGGGTTGGCCAGACAGTGCCAAGGGCTGTAATGGGCCATACCCCCTTTTGTACGATACCGTATTGTTTACAATAGGCCTCCGTAACTATATAGCTGGGTCTCTGCCCAGACCCCTCTGGAATTCATCATGTCCTCCAATCGAGTCACACTAACAGCGGCGCGAGGTCACGTGGGACTGGAGGGAGACGGGCATCGAGATTCCGGCGCGGAAACAGAATGATCATAGGCAGAAGTCTCGCACTGACCTGAATTTAAGAGCCGAAAGGGGAGACATCACTAGAACTTTGGCGTACGGATCTGGCCTCCCATGAGTTAGGGCTGCAATGGCGTGAACCGGCAAGATATTGGCTTTCCATTCGCCAATTCGTTAAAAGGTTAACCTTCGAGTTCGGTTTCGATGTCAAACTTATCTCTGTGCCATACCGGTAGCGTGACACATGAAGCAGCCTTCTCGGAAACGTATGCACGAATGAAAAGGGTGGCTCGCGAATCGGACCGAAAAGCAACAAGGACACACTACAAGGGAGTGTGAACGATGCCTCTCGCCTCAAGGGCGAACGGCGCCAGGGGCAAACAGTTGCCAAGCACTTTCCAAGCATTCGGCCCCATCCTTGAATTCTGAATCGCTCCGCTCCACCAGTAGGGCTGACAGCGGACTTGGTGCTGTCGGCGTCTTCATAGGTCCATGCTCGACGTCTCGCGAAGAGGCCAGGGACAGTAGATCGTGAAGAAAAACACACCATGCTGTACACCATCGACATGGTTTGCGCAGAAGCATGTCAAGCATATCTCAGACTCCCAACGGTACTCCTGTTCCGGTTATGTGCTCCTCGACGCTCGTCTCAGGAGGCGAGAGCTGAGCTCTTTAAACAGTCTGAAGTCTGCCGAACACGGAGTTCGACCATCGCTGGCACGGAAACCATGATGGCTATTGGCCATGAAGACAACCTCTTTGTGGAGGTTAGCGCACTCCGTTCATGAGCGTGTATGTGCAGAAAACAGGCCTACGGCAGCCGATCGCCGTAGCGGCTACTTCCCAGCCCCAAGTCGGTTCTCTGTTCAGCCAGCCGTCGACCGTCGTGATTTCATATTGCTGTGTGGCAGCAACATCTGCTGTCGTTACTCGCTGTGAGGTAACACATCTCAAACAACAGAACACGAGTTCATGTGTCGAGCGTTCAGCTTCGTGTCGACTTGAGCGTTCTCACCCTTGATTTCTTCATGAATATATGGATTCAGGGGAATGGCTGAGTGAAGGGGAGGGGCACGTGTCCATGCAATGGAACCAAGCGTCGCGAAGGGGTCTTCGGGTGAAAAGAAAGCATGTCGAGCAGAACGGGTATAAAGAAGGCCAAAGATCTGCTCCTCATGCTGTCTCTCTTCACCCACCAGTTCTCCGCACATTCATTGCAGCTCGAGCAACATCGGCATCTTTCCTCTATAGCCCAATCCAGTCTTCATACCGTTCTCTCCTTCGGTCGCAGCTTCGACTTTCAAAACCCCCCCTCCGCTGGTTGCACAAGGGACACCCATCGTATTCAATCTCGATACCACCTTCTCTTCCACCCAGGATGAAATTCCAAACCCTCGCTACAGCCGCCATGCTGGCCATTCCGGCTGTCTTGTAAGTTCCCAATCCTTGCTTGCTCCAAGGACAACAACCCTGACAAGATACGTCGACTACAGCGCAAGTCCCGTCCCCTCCATCATGCTGTCCGCACGCTCAGACATCGAAGTCACCGTCGGAGACATGACCGCCGCCATCTCCACCTTCCAGACCCTCATCCAGGAAGCTCTCACTCCTACTGCTGATAACACTACCACTCCCACAGCCCCTGACACCACGGCCGTCACCAAACGCACAACCTCCTCAACCACTGAACTTGATGAAATCAACGCCATCTTCGCCGACATCCAACGCCTCGCCGACGGTTCCGCCCCTCTCCCTTCCCCAGGTTCATCCGAGGTGGCAACCCGGTCCCTGGCCCGCAGGTTCTCCGTCAGCGACACCGTCCGCGCACTAGTCGACTGCCTAGGCCGCTTGCTCAGCGGAACGGAACTCCGCAAGCGCGCCGTCTCCGCAGGAAGCGAAGTCGACGACCTCGCGACCTCCTTGGCGACCATCCACGGCTGGGCCGACGGGACTATTCCGCTGCCCAGTGAAGACGTGTCCGCGTCAGGGTCCTTCACGGTCGACGACGGGCTCGAGTTCGCGACCCTGCTCAAGGATGTCATTGTCGCGTGGCGCGCACAGTTCGAGGCCACCCTCCCGGCAGCTGAAGAGACGAATACCACGGGTGCGGCCCTCGTGGAACGGGCCCCTCATAGCCAGGGCTTCGGGCTCGACAACCAGTTCTATGATAGCGCATTGGATAAGAGGGGTAACTTGACTCTTAAGATCGCGCTGAAGCTGTTGGCTGCGGCGCTTGACGCGTATGCAGACACGCTTTGAGTTGGAAGATGGTGGGTGGTAGTGGCCTCGAAGTGGCAGCGGTACTGTAGCAGTAGCATTGAGAGTGGAAGGAGGCAGTCCAGGAGAGATCTGTACGGCGTAGAGGCAGGATTTCATGTTATGGAACCGGCGCGGGGCGTGAGAATAGCTATGATCCTGAATACCTTTTCGCTTGATCCCGCCTCCACTTATCTTGCATTGAAGTGAGGAAGTACAGCCAAGCGGAAATACTGTCGGACAAAGCTCATTTCCCATTTTCGTAACGCCCTCGCAGCTAGACGCCCCAGTGGTTAATCTAGGCTGGTCTGCCAAGAAAGCACAGTTTTTGGGGCGCGCGCTCTGCCCGCTCACCGATTGACAGACACACCGTAGATTCCGAGACGCAGGCTTCAAAGATCCTCATGAATACGGGGCCGGCCTTGTTTCTTTCTCAGTTTCTCGCCGTAAAAGTACAGCCCCACCAGAGGCAGTAATGTCGCGCCGTTGATCGCCGCGGTGACTCCGAATGACACATCGTATCCATTTCGAGTACCGAACGGGACGGCGTAGAACCCGATAGTGAATGCGAATACTGCATCGCAGTAGAAGTAAGCAAAGTGGAGCGGGGCTGTGACGGGAAACGACAAAAGCAGAATGGATTAGACGGTAGGGCAGCTCACTTGACTTGTACAGGTTGATCACGACGCCAACCTCGGGAGCTTGCGGTTTATAGCAATCAGTAGCGTAGGTGTAGATCATGGTAGCGCCCACCTGGAGCCCAAAACTGGCCACTCCCATCGTTATCGCCAGGGAGGGCCATGCTTTCTGCTCGTGCACACAGACACCGTAAGCAATCAAGCCGGCAACCAGAGCGACGCAACCGGGCAGTAGAGCCAGGCGCACTTCAGGCTTGCGATATCCGTCATGTCTCTTGGCGTAGGCATTGATGATCATATCGCTGACCCACCCGGCAGTGGCTTCTCCGACCATGCAGCCCACGGTCTGCGGGATGCCCATGAGCAACCCTGTCTGTGCGACGTCAAAGCCGTAGAGTTGTCGCGCCAAATGCGACCCTGTCACGCCGAACTGGGTGCTTCCGTACGTGTTCGCCGTCATCCAGTAGATGGCAGGGAGAGATACAGCCCAATACCGAATCATGATGTACGGCTGGAGGAAGTCCCGGGGTCTGATTGGGCGGTCGAGGATTTTCCCGCGCGGCACGAGTCGCAAGAGATACGAGGAGTTTGTCGACCTGAAGCCTTCGGTGCGCGAATACAGTGTCTCCGGGAAGGTTAGGCACAGGCAGACAAAAAACGCGGCTTGAATGATCCCAGGCACGTACAAGCACCAACGCCAGGAAAGGTTCAGGGCAATGTATCCTCCGATAATGGGGGCCAAGTGTGGGCCGTTGTTAACACAAAGAGTGTAGATACCGAGAAAAGTCCCCCTTTCACCCTGAGGGAAGAGATCGCATATGGTTGCTGCCCCAAGTCCAAGTGGGATGCTCGCTCCGACTCCGTAGAAGATTCGACCAGTGATCAGGCCACCGTATGTGGTCGCCGCACCCGATCCGAACTGGCATGCCGTAGCGATGGCCGTGAAGATCAGGTACAGGATCCGCCGGCCGTATACATTCGAAAAAGGGACGACGAACATGGGCATGATCCCCATGAACAGGATGACCACGGTGGTGCAGTAGGAGGCTTCCTCGACAGAGATATGGAGGTCTTCAGCGATGACGACGAAGGCCGGATTGATCAGGGCCGAGCCCAGTTGGTTGACGAAGCCGAGGCCAGACACAATGAGAGCGAGATACACTCTGAGCCAGTATGGCCAATTCAAGGGATCATGTTTGTCTTCTGAGTGCCGGATTTCCAACGGACCTCCATATTCGCCGGAGTCAAGGTCATCTTGTCCGTGCTCGACGCCTTTTCCGACATTCTCGACATTGCGGATGTCGTCCGACTTTTCGCTCATATCTGAATGAGGTTCTGTTGGAAAATGCTCTTGAGAGGAGTGACAAAGTCGGACGCGAAGAGGTTCAAAGGCACAAAAGTCGAGGGACTCAACTAGGCGGGAGCCCTGCAGCAAGAATATATCACACAGCAGTTCAGGCGATCACGCCTTTGGCGGTGAGGTTAAGAAAATGCCAGAGCCGGGCATCACAATGGGCCAGGGACCCCAGCACGACCCGTGTAACCGGAGGTGATCGACAGTCGCGGAGTTAGACGAAGCTGTCGCAAAAAGCCTCTCATCGAATCAAATTCATTGCATACAACCTTGTCCGGTGTTACTCTGCACCGAGTTGTACTGTGTAGTCCCTGTGCGCCCCCAATCCCCAGGGTCCTGATCAGGCTATATGTGTGGAACTCGGAGCCGTTGGAGAACTTGCGGAGATCTTGGTATGTGACAACGGCTCGGGTGTAGAGATCGCTGGTGTCCTTGCCAGAACCACATCTTTTGCCGTCGCACCCAATATCACCGGCTCCAAGAGAAGTATGATAGGTCTCATGTCGAGCGCGCAGTCCCGCGCTCTTCAACGTCATCCAGCAAGACTTGGTTGAAATGCCAAATACGGCATGATATCCACCAGGGATAGGATTTGGCTTTGCAGAAGTAGAAATACCATTTACTCCGACATTGCGGCCAGTTGCGAGACATGGGGACATCCAGTCCATGGCGTACAAGGCACTTAATCCTTTCCGTGGTTCGGCCTGACCTGATCATCATCTGGGTTTAACAGCACTCCCATCTCGGTACTTTCGTCCAACACCCTTCTGCCCTCCTTGGCGGTCTTCAAGTTCATATCGTCCATGACGAGCTGGAGAGTCAATTCAGGTACCAACACAGCACTCACATACGCACCCACACCAGCCGCTCTAAGTGCCGAGTCAGACTGTAGAGCCGTATTAAGCGTTTCGGTGAGTGCTGAGGTTACTGCATTGGTCATAATGCGGGCTCCTTTTGGACCGTAGTAACCTGCTTTCGCCACGTTGATCAGACCTTCGTTAAGATAGTTCCGAATCTTCCTACGGTTGCCCTTCGCGGCTTTGATCTCGGCGTCCAGTTCGGCCAGGTAGAAACAAGGCGCTTGTCGGCTGATGACCATCTTCAGACTAGGTATTTTTTCACGTATCCGGAAGTCCTCCAACTCCTCCCAGTATATTTTCTTTGGATATCCCCTTTCATCCCACTCCTCCTTTGCATCGGCAACCTGATGCCGGGAACAGAACTTCTGTTGTTGCTGGAACGGTAACGTCCGCAGATTATCCGGGACAAAGAGAGAGACAGAATCATGGACCGGCTTCTCGCATACTGGGCACGAAATTCCCGAAGTATCTGGTTCTTGTTCCGCTTTGAAGTCGTGTTCATGTGCTAGGATAGCCAGTTCGTCGACCGAAGATAGGGACGAAGTCGACCCCGATCTTTTACGGCGTTCCTTTGCCGGTGACTCAAAAACGTCAAATGAATTGGTGTTGTCCGTCTCGTTGGAGGAAGGGAAGTCAGGCAGGTCGAATTTTTGGAATTGGACCTTGGTCGACCTCGCTGTCGGTACTGGCGAACCAGGGGCGACCAACTTCTGCTTTGCCTTTGTTTTACTTCTCATGGGTGAAAGTCCAGCCACATGGTCGACGAGTTGGAACTTTGTTTTCTTGATAGATTTCACATGCATTTCCACGATCTCCGGTGCGCTGAATTGGTCCTTCTTTTCGCTCGAGTCCAGCTCGTCTTCGATCGGGTCTATCTTGACAAACTTCTTCCCATAGACTTTGGTATGCCTTCTCTTCTGCGAGCTCGAGGAGGGGAAGCCGAAGAGGTCATCGGGCGGTTGAGCCTCCGGAACTTCGAGTTGTTCAAGCGGCGGTGCATTTGTGACCTTTTGGCGTTTCGAGCGAGACGCAGCAGCAGTGGTTGCCGACCGCTTAGCTGGGGAGCTTACAGCCTCCCTTGTCCGTGCCTTGAGGTCTTCTTGTGAACCAGATGCAGGCTTCTCGGACAGCGCCGTTTCTTCCTCTGAGCTGTCTTCTGGTGGTGCGTAGACGAAGTGGTTGTCGTTATTCCTGTCATTCCCTGACTCCGCGAACCCGGCATTTCGCTTTACAGGCATCTCCGATGTAAAGGTCGTTATCACCGAGCCATCATCTCTTTCTCGAATCGACCGCAGAAGGTTCGGTCCCCGGTAATTATGTCGAGTGAGGTACGTTCTCGAGTAACTGGCGTCTAGTCCAGCCATGACATTCCGACTACCGCCGGGGCCAACAGCAGGGACTCTGACAATATACCGGCCACAGACCTAACCTGGCAATCTGCGTGGTGAACAGTGGGGGAAGCTAAATATGGTCCATGGAAACGCGGTCGCCAGCACACGCGACTGTCAGCGAGACGTGAGGGCGAAATGAACAACCAATCAATGACGCTTTTCGGACTAGTTTTCCGGCCCGACTCTAGAACGCCCCCCCCCCCCCCCCTTTTTCTGCTCATCCCCCCAAGCCTCCTTCTTTCCTAATCGTATCAAACCCGTCAAGCCGATTTCTCTCAGCCGATTTCCACTGTCTAAAACCCAGTAGCACGGCAATGTACCGACTGCCATGTGTCCCCGTCCTATTGGACGCATTAGCAGGGATGTCATGGAGTGCACAGTAAGCCACGACCTGTATCCATTTGCGGCTGATACATGTGACAAACGCCGACTCGTCCAACTTCAATTCGCTGACCTCAGCCATAATGACATGGCGGAAATGGAAGCTCAAGGGCGACCTGACTTGGCCGTATCAACCGTTCTGTCAATAAAAGCACAGTGAAGAGTTTGATGCCCGTCCTGTCGAATGCAAGTTTGAGCCGGCAAAACAGTCATACATGGGCTTCGATGATAGCGAACCGTCTCATTATCACAATGAGAAGCTGTCTGCAGTGGCCTCGCCTACGGATGTGTCTTCGGGAGCTCAAACTCCAATCGGAGTCCAAAGTCCACCAGATACAGAGCACCAGCGCCGTCACCCTCGTGTCAATCATGCCAGAGAGAAACTCCGCCACGTCATTCACCCCGACGGCCGGAAGATTCACATCGCGCACACGCCGGAAGAGCATGTCAAGTTGCAGAAGGGACTCAGTCAACAGCAGCGAGGCGATCAGTTCGACGTCGTCATCTCTGGTAGTCCAGAACATTTGGCAGTCGTAATTGAATTGCACCCCCATCACTCCGCGCGACGCGACACGCTTGGGGATACGCACGGACACATCTTCCACGAATTCGAACAGGTCAGAAGCGACCTGGATTACTTGTCCAAGGAACTCAGTCACTTGACAATCCATGGCGTGGCCATTGACGCAAACTTCAGAAAGTTTGGCTACACGGCGCGCATACGAACCAAAGATAATCAATATCATATCAGAGTCTCTACTCCGATAGGTTCCTTGCCAGGTTCAACCCAAGGTTTGCTTGACAGACAACAAAGCCGTCTCACTGACGGACTCAAGTTCTTCAAGCGACCTGTGATACGGCAATATTTCCACAAGGGCCTGTTGTTGCGGTCCTGTCGCAGCGGTGAGGTTGGCACGTTCGAGTTGTTCGCTGACCTGCTCTATGTCGGCATCATCGGCAGCATTGGGGACAAGGCTGCTGAGGACCCGATCGGAAAGTCGTCTTTGCTGTATGCCATCAACTTCACCATGGCATTCAAAATCTGGAACGATCTCACCCTTGTTACAAATTGGTGAGAAAAAGAGCCCAGACACTCTTGGGCCGTTCAATGTTGACCTATCCAGGTTCGAGCGTGATGATATTGTCCAGAAGCTATCGGTCATGCTCGACTTAATCCTGCTCTTCGCCTACACCACCAATATTTCCTACGCCTTCGGAGATAGACACGCCGGGGCAGAACACGACACGTACATTCCGATGATGTCCTTCTACCTTGCGGAGCGCTTCCACGGTGCCTTGTACTTCACCTGGCTTTCCTACGTGGTGCCTCTTATCCGCGGAACTCTCCTGTACACGTCGTCCATCATCCTCCTGGCCATCGTCTTCTGGCTCGCCAGCATTCGCGGCGACTACCCCGGCCAGCTCGCATTCATCTAGGTCGCCATTGTCATCGATCTCTGGGGCCAAGGCTTGGGCATGTTCCTCTCCCGCGTCTCATACGAAATGGCACATGACAACAAGCCAGGCTGGCTCGAACGCTTCGTGCGGAAGAATTTTGAATTCTACCCGGCCATCAACATCGAACACCGCACCGAGCGGACCAAAGCTTTCGTCTCGCTTGTCTTTGGCTACTTCGTGCTCACGATTCTCTATCAATCCCGTGTCTCGGTCGGCCTGACCGCGTTTCTAGGCAAGGGCATCCTGGGGCTCATCCAAGCCTTCGCCTTCCAATGAATGTACTTCGAGATCGACCACCATGGTGTGCACGCCATCCGTCGGCACTGGCTGGCCAGCACCGTCTGGAGCACCTGCCACCTGCCGTTCGTGTTGTCGTACGTCCTCGCCGCCGCCGCGCTCGCCAAACTCGTCATCGGGCACGACTGCGCCAATGCCAACATCGAAGACTTGGGCGAGACATACCAGGTCAAATCCGTCGGCGAGCTCGACCAGGGTCTCCGGTGGTACTACTGCTCCGGCATAGCATCTGCGTTCATGACCATGACCCTCCTCTCGTACTGCCACGTGCACAAGCGGCTGCAGAACCCACGACCGAGCAAAGGCCCGCGCCTCGTCCTCCGGACGGCCATTGCGCTGGCGATCCTCTTCCTCCCGCTTGCAAAGGTCAAGCTCGCGTCGCTCAGCCTGATCGGGCACGTCTACGGCGCTCGTCTCCCTCGCCCTGGCCATGGACATCTCCGGCATGTCCAGCCAGGTTGACCGCTTCTGGACAAGCGGCTGGTGCGAGGACAGCAAAAAGTCCACGCATTACGAGGCGCGCATCCGACGCAGCAGGAAGAAGCAAACAAGACATCATCAAGGCGTTGCATTGTGGCGAAACCGTGCGGCTGGACGAGTTCCTCTGGCGGCAGCGGACAAATTCAAGCGCCGTGAGTAGCACCGCGGAGTTGGATGTCAGGGAGGACCATGCCACCAAGGACGAGGAATGGCAGCATGCTGCGTTGTGGGTTTTGCCCTGTGTGCATCGCCAGAGCATGGAAGTCACAGTATGAAATGTCGTAGGTGCATTGCCAGAGCATGGAAGTCGCCAGTATTAAATGTCGTGGGTGCATTGCCAGGGCATGGAAGTCGTACCGTAGTATTAAACGGTAATTTTTAGCGATGGGGGCCTACAGGAACAGGCTGGGCTGGGCATGAGTCATCAACACCAGGGAGAGCATATATATGTATATATAATGTCCCCGAACTGTCGACTGCCACGATTCTTTCGCTGACTCATCCCCCGCCGCTTTGCTCTCCCGCTAACGACTTTTTAGTCGACTCGCTCCCCCGTCCGCTCCCCTCTACTCCCTTCTGCTCCCTCATGGCTCTGGCCCGCTCCTGCTATACTCCCTCACGTGGGCTAAGTTGTGAGAAAACTTGCAGACTCAGAACAGTGCTCACGCTACTCAGGGCATGCCTTAGGGATCGCCAAGCCGCCCTCAGGATTGCACAGCCACAGCTCAGAATAGCTTAGTCATGACTCCGGTCAACTGCTCAGGTCCAGAAATCGAAATGGACTTTGGAGAGGTCAAGATTCGCCGCTGAGTAATATGGTATAGGCTTATAGTCGAGGTCCAAACCGGGCCCCTGAGCCCGAACTGGCTCCTGAGAAACGGCACCAGACAAGCTCCCTACGGTTCGTCCAGTGCTCGGGCGCGCTCCCCCGTACTCTGCCGTGGCTCCCGCGGCGCTCTCCCGTACTCGGCTGGGCATCCGTCACGTGCCCGAGTAAAGCGGCCTCGCTCCCTTTCCTGAACGAAAAAGGGAAGGGATAAAGCACAGTTCGGGGGTGATATAGTGTATATATATATATATATGCATATACATATCGCTGTACGAGATATCGACGATCAGTCGACGCTCTTCCTTTCTGGTCGCCCGCCGGCCACCATCCGACTCGGATCCAGTGTCCAGGGAATTCGTTACGTTGTCGGCCGGAACTAATTAGAGGTCGCCCCGTGACAGACCCTGTAACCCTAACTGTCGTAAACTCTCAGGGCGATAATGTAATGAAAAAACCGACAATATCCATCATACATTACATGTCGTGATCCATGGATCATGCGAATGAATCATGAGCCCCTGCTTAGAGGGCAGATATCACTCACTGATCTACAGGATTTTCGCAATCCATCTACAGTAACAGATGTGATGAGAACAATAGGACAAGCCAGTGGTGTAAAAGGCATGACATGACATGATATGCCAAAATCCATACAGTATGATGATACGATACGCTGCGTCGAGTCTAATCACCCATGATAACCACAGCCACATGCGAAAACCTCTCATTCCATAACCGTTCCCCCAACCATCGCACCCTGCCTGTTCAACTCTGTGTTGGTGAAGTCAAGATGCAAAGGCATCACGACCGGGCCATGATCCTCGGGATACGGCAACGTCGCGGTCGTGGCGGCACGTCTCCTTCCGCCGGTCCGGTCAGCTGCACAGCTACCACTACCCCTACGACTGCGCTCATTTACTGAGGCATTAGGCTGGAGATGGCCCCGATCGGGCGGTTCATCGGGACATGGAGAATTGGAAGGTGGTGTCTGTGGAGATGGTGGCGTGGGTGACGGCATTGTGGTGCCAGTGCCAGTGTCACTGTCGGAGTGTCGACTCTGAGAGAGCGACAGGTAAGCCGGAGTCTTGAGCGTCGAGGGAGGCAGCGCGACGCCCAAGTCCCTGTGCGATAGTGCCAACGGTGCAGGCGCAGAAGTGGGTGTGGGTGTGGACTCGAGTTCTTCAGCAACTGGGATAGTGTGTCCTTGCGAATGTGGTCTCGATATATGGCTTTGATGTGTGGGTTGACGACTTGTTCGTCGGATAGGTGATGCGGGAAGTTCCACCGCATTGCCCGCTGGAGATCCTATTGATGCAGGATGCGTGTCAAACCTCGACGGTGGTGGCGTTATACGACCTTGATCCGTACCTGGCAGTTCTGGCAGTTCTGCAAGGCTGGAAATGTCGGCATGTTGGTGCTGGGGAACTGGTGGTTGACCTGAAATGGAGTCCGCGGCCATTTCATGACATTCTGGGGCATTAAGTTGGGTTGTGCTAGACAGATTCGGTGCCGACAAATAGCTTTCATGGCTGGGATATGGCCAGCTGGTCGAATGGGGTACAGATGCCCATTGATCAGGCACTGGCACACGATCTGGGTTATGAGTCTGCATCCTCGGTGGTAGTGGAGGGGGCGATGGTCTCGTGCTCTCGGCTTCCGCGTGTCCGTGGTAAGAACCATGGCGTGTATGCTGAGCATTCCAAAGCGGTTGGATCGACTGTTGCGGAGTCTGGTTATACTCATGCGCGTTGTGGCCAGTTATCGGCGTGTCTAATTGAGATTGGCTCTGCCACACGGGTTCTGAAGAGCCTTGCCACGAGGGAGAATGTCCATGTAGTGACGGCCTTTGTGGAAGTGGCGGCGGAGAGACAGCGAATTGCTGCTGATCGTGATACAGCTGCGGAGTTGACGGAGATACAGAAGCTGGTGGCGAGAGAGGCAACACGAATGCTGGGATGCTGTTCGATGAGCTGTTGGTGGTTGTCAGAAAGGTGTGTTCCGGCTGTGATGATAGAGGCGATACTGGTGTTGGAGGAACATTCCACGAAGCGTAAGGCTGAGGCGGCTGTGACTGTTGAGGTCCCCCATAAGAGTAGCCATACGATGAGTTGGCGGGATATGTTGGATTGGATGGTAGCGGAGGACGTTGATGAGCGTATGTCTGTGTGAACTGACCAGAAAGACCTTGGCTTGGTTGAAAGCCTTGCGAATGCGCTGGCATTGCTGGGACTGAACTGCCATCCGGGTTCGCGGCAATGTTGTAGACATCCCTCATAAACTTGATCGATTTTCGTGCGAGGGACGGCATCTTGTGCAATATTGGTAATCAATGCAGTCGGCCCAAGTGGCATTAACTGCACGGTGAGTGACAGGAGCCGATGCTACAAGACCTGCCGAGCACGACAAGTCGGTATTTGTTGCCAGAGGTCGTCGCCTTGGGGAAGAAAGGGGTTTGCGACACAAGCTCGTATCTTGTAGCCAATTTTGGTGTCGCCTGTTTGCAACGGCGCGTTGATAGGCCTGCCAGCCTCGCCAAGTCAGCCAGACCAGCCCGAAACCAGCCCGATTGTGAACAAGACATTTTAGCTTGGGCTTAGTGGTCTTTTGGTGCCGCGCGAGAACCTGCAACTTCTCAGAGACAACGCAGGCCAGAAACTCCTGGTCATTATCAACGTGAGGCTGTGGAAAGGTGTCACATCGAGGAGCGGGACCTTTCATTACCGTGGCTTTGTGGCTACACCGGCGACATCTCTGAAGGCGAAATTTCATGACTGATGATCAGGAAAATAACTTCTGTCCTTCGAACAGTTTTCTCCAGTGGGCAGATAGCTTGGGTTTGCAGAGCCCAGTTTGTCGCGGAGATGCAACATCATCGCAATTATCTCAGCCGCATGCCCAGTGGCGCATGCAAGTGGACAGGATACCAGTCGACTTCATCGAGCAAGGCCGGCTCCATTCCTCGACCATCTGTACCTTGCAAGCACAAAGGTCAATTGTTTCTGCGTGTCGAGCGGGTTGCTTCTTCGGCCTCTTGCCAGGGCTGTTGCTGATCGCAGGACGTTTCGAAATTGCCGCTGTTGTGACGTTAGTTCATAACGACATATCGCATACCACGAGCTGGGAAGAGCAAGACTATGCCTTGAACTTACCTGATAGTCGGTTGGGAGCGTGACAAAGCAAGCTTCAGTTGCTCTTATCACGGCCTCGCAAGCAGCCAAGATGGCGGCACCAGAGTCGGCTTGGAGACGATATGCTACCAGCAAGAGGAGAAGGCTGCCGTGGAGGAGTTGAATACCGAAGAAGTATGGCATGAAGCTGATGTCCGGGTCGCACTCCAAGATCCCTTTGACACATTCCGAGGCAGCCATGGTGCGTGACATGGAGTCCTTAAAGCCTAACGACGAGGTCCAGAAATCTGCATCCTCGAAGAGATAGATAGGATCCCCTATAAGATGCTGTCAGCGATAAATCTATTGTACCAAGCAACAGTGCGTTTGAACTGGAGTCTCTGCATGCCCACTTTGAGCTAGAGTACCGAGACAAATCAGAGAGTAACGAAGACAAGTCACTCACATTTTGACCCGACAAGGATCCGCAGCACATTGACAATATGCGTCGCGTAACCAGCTACGGTCATGGCGATATGCGTGGTTTCGGAATCATCTGCATCCGCAGTGAGAGGTTGCCAACCGTTATCTTTGTCCGCAGCATTCTCCATGAAGGGTCCACCTGTCACATGGTCCAAGGTCACCTGGAACTGGTCAAGTTCATGCAGGATCTCGCGTTCCTGTGAGCTCCAAATGGTAGCGCCCGACAGGACGGGATGCAGACGGGACCTATTCAGGTCCAACAGAGTTCCGCAATGAACCATGAGAGGCAAAAAGAATTCGAATAACCCTACTCCCGAACAAGTCTTTGGCGGCCCGCGCAATCGTCCTTTTCCGGACGGCAGCAGCATACACCGAGGTCCGTCGGGGCTAGTGCCATGACTGTGTGGTTGAGCGCCAGATTGCCAGGTGACATCGTCCAGGGGTAGCAAGAGATCACGGCATTCGGCCTCCAGTAAGGCGAGACTCCTGTTATAACAAAGGGCCAGATGCCGGTCCATCAGGAACAGAAGCCACCAGGTGCGACGTCGTTCCTCGCGATGGGCTTCATTCAAGAAGTCTCCTTCAGAGTGCTGGCTCAAAGAGCACTTGCAGTTTAGGCTGGCGAGTCCATGCGGTGCGTCGTGCGGCATCATCGGCGACTTGACTTCCTCATTCAGCTTCAGGTCCCTTGCGAGATTGAAGGCGACGTTCCACCTAGCGGCTGTCAGACAATTGCGCCGGGATTAAGGACATGGGACGACCAAAATGCTGCCGAATGCCTTACCATCGAATGGACGCAGCCTTCTTTTCACTGCCAGAGATAACCGACGAAACGTGAATCAAAGCCATGATATAATCCACGCCCCAGGAGATCGGGAGTGCTGTGACTTGCATCTCCAAAGCTCGACGCAAGTCGTCGTTGCTCCACCCTGAATCCGACCCGAAAGGCAAGGGTAGCCCCAGGTCCTCCTGTCTCAAGAGCGGTTCATACCGGGAAGGATTGAGCAGCCGATATGTGAGCAAGCTCAGATACTTGCAAACTCGATCCTTTTCCTCGGGCCCGTTGAATAGTGATAGGCCTTTGTCGCTGAAGGCCTAGACAATTCCATCAGTAGGTATCGTGTCAGCAGAGCAGAATATGATCATGGAGGTCTCATCTACGTGTGGCAAGGGAGACTTACAGCCACGAAGAGCATGCTGCCCAGGAGCGCTGGGTGAGTTTGGCGAGGTTGATGAGGATCGAGAACGTCAATCTTACGGAGGATGAAGTTGTGAATGTGATGACACGTGGGGTGCATACGGCTAAGGAAGGCGCTCGAGAAGTATGTATCCAGAAGGTCACAGGCCAGTCCGCTTCCAAACTCCTTGTCCAGAAAAGGTGAGAGGTATTGAAGCACAGGGTACTTGCAGAGAACGAATGCCTGGCTACTGGGCGTGAGTGCTTCCCGAGAGTCGGCGATGGAGGGCAGCTTGTAGCTGTAGGGATCGAGGATGTGAAACGTCGGCGACACATATGTCGACGGAATGCCGGAAAGGTCCTTGCCATCATTGAACGATCCTAATGGAGCTTCAGGACTTGATGACAGAGCGAGATGCAGCATTGAAGCTGTGCCCTTGGGTGAGGAGACGACCAGTGGAGTGTCTTCATTGGCCTCGAGGCGTGGGCTTTCGGTGTCGTCTTGTGGAGCTGGGTCCATCATCTGGTCCCCCTTCCTAGATAGATGCGAAGGCGGTGACGGTGGTGAAGTGGTCATCCCGAGTCTTTCAGAGACAGATTCGGCCGTGGACGAGATGGCGGCGGAAAGCGAACCATGCGCGAAACTCTGGTCGTAAGAACATTCCTCGTTCAACTGCTCACATCGGGAACAGGGTGTACTGCCGGTACACCGAGTTTTAGATTGTCGGCAGCGATTGCAAGCGCGGAACTTCTCATTGATGATGCGGTGGAAGGGTCGCTGTTCCGCGTGGTTGAGATGCGTCTTGAGATGGCGACTCAAGCTGTCGTTGCGCGAGAATGCACGACCACATTCGGGACACGGCGCAGAGGCCGGAGTCCGGCGGCGCATGGCCTTCTTGGGGCCCATTTTTCATGTTGGGCTCGTCTATTGAGGCGTCGGATCATTTTAGCAGCAGCATTTATGGGTTGATGGGCTAAGAGCAGAGACTACTTACAGCTGTGTGAAACGTGGTTGAAAAGCGCAGAAAGAATCAAGCAGCGTCACTGGATGGAGGAAATGCAGGGCACAGCAGGCAGATGCCTCTAACCGAGCGAGAGGGCTAGGCGTGTTGCACATTAGGGCTTGGGGCTCAGGGCTTAGGGCTTGGATCTGGGCGCTTCTAGCCTTCTAGGTGCACCTCCGCGCCTGGGCGTCCCGAAGGAACTTAGCTCAGGCACCTCGCCCGCATGCCCAGCGAACCCCGCAATCTATCCTCGTCCACTACGGACTACATTCCCCGCGCTACAAAATTGCATGGCTTTCATGTTCGGTCAACCATGTGCTCGCTGGATCCCAAGCCTAGAATCACATCCGCAACTGCCAATGACTTACCACAGGACGTCATGACGTTAGCGCCGCTGTTTTGCTGCCATGTCTGGACGGTGAAGCAGGTGAGGTTCCGCTTCTAATGACGTTGACCACGATCTTGCGCCAAACGGCCGGAGCACTTCTTTTGGCAGCCAGCGTGGTCGTGATTTCCTCCTACTTAGCAACTAAACGCGGGTCGTGACATTGCCCTTCTCCTGGTTCCTGGCAAGGGTCGTAATAACTTCATCGGCCTGCTGTCGCATTCAATCCGAAGGAGAAGGGAAAATCTGCGAATCGCCATTCGCATGTGCCATCGGCAACATAGCGATGGCTGAACGACGCGAAGGCACAGCCATTCTCCGACCAGACTGACTTACAGATCCTGGGAAACATAGGAAGAGCCATGTTGAGACGTGTTCATCGAGTTGTCGGCTTGAGGATCCAGGGAAGACATTGGCAAGATGAGTGACCGAACAATGCAATCTTATACCTTTATACTCCTCTCATCCGCACATCGAAGCATTTTGGTGCATTTTGCGGAGGGCAAATGCCGGTAATGAGATACTCCGCGACGGGGAGCGATTTCCACCAATGGTAGCAGGATTGTTGCTCCTTCCGAGCCCTCCATGATCAGGAGAGAACGCGTGTTGCATCGTCTTCTCGAACCATACCTGACGTGACGATGGCATCGAGCGGACAATGCAGCACTGGGGCCGGCAAGTGGCGCCTGGTAGGCCACGAGCTAAAACCCGAGTGCTTCGTTTCGAGGCTATCACAGCGTCAACTCCAGAGAAATGGTATCGATTTGTCGAGGAGGAGTGCCTCTTTCACCTCAAGGGGGTGATGCATCTGCGGCCTACGCGTCTAGCCTGAACAGGTATATTTGCGGTGGTCACTTATGCAGGCTGGTCCAAGATTGCGCGACCTTGAACAGCGTCAGCTATATTGCGGCTGTCTGTAGAAGCTCGGGAAGATCACCCTTCACAGTGTGGTACTCGTACTCAAGGACAGCCTGTCGGTGGTGCGGAGTCGGGCTCCCTGGTCGAATGCTGGGGCCATGTGTCAGCATCCATGTTATTCTTCGATTGCTCTTCCGAAGTCTCTTCGGCTGTTTTGCACTTTGTGTTTGCATCACAACTTGCGGAATACCTCGCTTTCCTAGGCTGGAGTAGCGTCAATACGCGTGCCTCAACTTGGCGATCTCATTATTCGAGCAGCGGTGCAGACAACATGCAGGATGAGGCAGGGCCTTCCCGATGAAGAGTCCGAGACGCACCGCACAGTCGATGACTCCTGTGGGCTTTAAGCGGCGCACATAGAAGGATTGATGGTTGCTTGCGCTGGACCAGGAATAGAGTGTGGCTTCGTGTGTCGGGCGCCACCTTCTCTCGGTTACTTGTCACGCACCACGCCAGGGGATACTTGATGTGCACTTCCTCGCACCCACGATGTAAGTTTTTGTGTCATCAATGTCCGGATGGCAAGCCCGTGCGGCTCGCCCAAGATTGATGGAGGCCGAAATTGATGCTGCGGGTACGAGACGATAGGCACCCAGAGCGTCCATTGAGCGAAACGGTGCAATTTGTATGCTCTTGTCGAAGGTGGTACTCCGTGATCAGTCAGCAATTCTTGATAAAGGAATGGCGAGCTGAATGACAGCAACAACTGGCGAAGCAAGTAAGGCGGTTGTCATATTTGATTACTGCAGGCACGATTCAACAGCAGGGACACTCCTGTGCGTCCTTCACACATTTCTGCAAACATCATTGGACCAATGTTTTCACACCATACGCCAGCGAGTTGCTAAGAGTCGCTCACGCTCGAATCTCTCGGTCCGACGTCCGCTCAAGTCGGCCGACAAGTCACCTGACTCATTGAGCGAGCTCCCAAATTGCTGATGTGGCTAAACTGACATCAGGAAGTCCCGGATTCGTAAGATCCAGCTATGCCTTAGAACGGTTGATTGAAGGAGATGTTGATGGAGCCGAAGCCGTACAGAGGCGCGGTCCAGATAAATCCCGCATTGATCGTATGGCCACTCTGCTGGAACCGTGGCGAAGCAAAAGCCATTTGAGTTCACGTGCTGGACCCTTGAGAGGCCTGCCCAGCCCAAAAGGCGGGGTATCCGGAAGCCGGAAACGGGCATATGAGGCGTGCCGGCTCGTATAGCATTTCCAGAAGTATGGAGCAACCAAAGGCTGTACTGGGCGCCTTAGAAGTCGAAGCACACCGTATATCAGGCCCGAGTGCTCCGCCATTGTGAGTGTTCAAGTCGGTCGACAAGAAGTCTCCCTCATCCAAGTAGAAATTGCAGAAGACTTCATCATCATGGGATCCATGGGCCCGAATGTCGACTTCGACGCTCCTGGCGACACGGTCTTGAGCCCGTCGGTGTTGGCTCACGTCGTCTTGCGCACGCAGAAGCTCAAGGAGATGGTCGACTTCTACACCACGTATGTCACCCAAGGGCGAGCCGAGAATGTCGTGCCTGGCCGTTGAGTGCTAATAGGTGCTTTAGCTTTCTAGGCGGCCATGTCGTGTACGGAAATGACTTCTTGTGTTTCATTACCTACGACGATGAACACCACCGCGTCGCGCTGGTTGGCATTCCTGACACGACGCCCAAGGTCGCCAACAGTGCGGGCTTGCACCACATCGCCTTCACCTTCCCGGCGTTGACAGATCTCCTCCTAGCATACCGTCAGCGGAAAGCAAAGGGCATCTTACCGGTCTGGTGTGTCAACCATGGGCCGACCAACTCGATCTACTACAAAGACCCCGAAGGAAACATGTTGGAGACGCAGGTGGACAACTTCGACACTTCCGATGCGGCAACTGCTTTCATGTCAAGTGCAGAGTTTGCTGCGAATCCCATCGGGACGGACTTTGATCCTGAGGACTACATCGCCCGGCTCAGGGGAGGCGAACCAGAAGACGATCTGAAACGCAGAGTCGAGATTGGACATAGGGGACCACCGAATAATATTTGATGGAGTCGTCCGCCACGAAGGGTGCCAGTTCCGACGGCTTTGCCGAGTTCTTGCTAGTACAGTAGTGAGTTGGCGGTTCGCAGGATCTCGTCTGGTAATGAGGCATGGGTATGATGTCCGTCAGTATACAAGGCGCGTACTGAGCAGGAGACTGGTATGCAGAGTAGTCTGGGATTTATTTGTCATGTTGCCTCTCTGAGCGCCGTCCATGTAATCTCTACCTTTTTTGGTCTCGTTCTGATAGTTTGATGCCGAATTACCCAGCCACAGTCTGATCACCAATCAGGCGTGCCAAGCAAGCAACTGTGCCACCTAATACATCAAACTAACCTGAACAAGATGACTAAGAAAAGCGAACAGCCCGTGAGACAACCAGTTCATCGCGCAAGTCATCCAGTCTGATAAGCCGTCAGGTGTAGACACGAGTCATTGGTGTAGGTAAATTGAGGCTGCCGATCCACCCAGCAGTCATCCTGGGACCCAAGCAAAGCATTACTCCTCTGATGGTGCTGCTTAAATCGCGCATAGACCGCCAGAAATAATACGAGGTCGAGTGGATTGCTTCGCTCAAGTGGAGGGTATGGGCGGCTGAAGGGCTCTTCAACAAGTTGAAAACACGCGGTAACCTTGCCACCTGCACTAGACCGTCGTCCGTGTCAACAAACCACGAGCGTGGATATAAGAGGACCTCAAGCATTGATAGGGCGTCAATGAATGATGGCTCGCATCGAGAGCATCAGAATTGTGGAAGAAACCGGCGACACCGTTAAGCAGGATGACGAAGACTCTTTGGACAGCTCGAACCGACAACACTTCAGATCATACCCCTAGAATCAACGTACAGCGACACAGACATATGTCTTGGAGTCGAATCGTGCGTCCATCTTCGTTTGCATTCTCTGAGTCAGGATTCAGTGAGTAGCCAGTGACTAGTAAGTGAATAGAAAGTCAGGCTCAACTCAAGCTCAACTCAAGCTCATCCGCGCTGCGAGCTGTGCGGGGCCGTTCTAACCCCGCCCACCACCTTCACGCCATCACGCCGGTCCGAGGAAACGTGTAGTATGTAATTTAAGTATGGGGCCGATTTGCCAGACGTTGTCGGCGAAGAGGAGGTAGCGCAATGGGTCTGTGCATCACGCCGTCATGACAGCGCGCGTATGTGTACAAAGATCGCACCAACCCAAGCCGGTGGCACCGCGGCGGTTCTCAAGCTTCGAGACAGGCACACCCCTCGTCCATCACAATCACTGGGAAATCGATCTCAGCGGATTATACACCATCGTATCGGGCCTCGGGCACTGTACCGCATCGTGCTGTAGATCTAGGTGCACCCGCAAGCACGCGTGCAAGTCAAATTTGGCTCAGCAGGGTTCATACATAGTGCCCGAGTTTCGATTCATGATCACGTACCGGGAAGCCTAGTGTATCTGCCTAGGGTGTATGTAAGATATAGTGGTGTATTCTAGTTATCCGAAAACCACACCACCCAAAAAACCATCGACCCAGCCAGCCAGCGGTCACCCGCCACCACATTTTGTCCAAGAGAGTTCAACATGCCCGCTGCCAGGGAAGATAATGCCTCCACCAATAATGCAGGATCAGACTTCCGCATCGCAATCGTGGGCGGAGGCATAGGCGGACTCTCAGCCGCACTGAGCATTGGGACGTACTGTCCTGGTCTGACGGCAAGAAATGTGACCGTCTACGAGCAAGCGCATGCTTACACTGAGATTGGCGCTGGGGTCAGTATCGGCATCTCTGCAGGCAGGGTGTTGAAGAAGCTGGGGGTGTGGGAAGCCGTGGATGCCATCTCGGGGTACCGCACCAATGTGCACCGGAGTAATCGTCGCTGGGACACGGATGAATTGATTGTGGACGCCCCGGCATTCAACACGGGAGGGTCGCAGGAGGAGGTGCGGCAGCTATGGCTTCATCGCGCCGAGTTCCTTGACGTCCTGTACAGCGAGGTGAAGAAAAGGGACTGTGCGACGCTGGAGACGAATGAAAGGGTGGTTCACCTGGAGGTACGTTGTCTCTCAAACGACACCTTGCGAACGTGAACCTGCATCTCACGCTTAGCAGGACCATGGCTCTACTGTCACGCTCCATCTCGCTGATGGCACCACCGCCTCGGCTGACCTCGTCATTGGCTGCGATGGCATTCACAGCGCCGTGCGGTCTCAGTTCGTCGTCGACAAGCCCGTCTATTCGGGCCGCATCGCGTTCCGTGGAGTTATCCCCATGTCTGTCGTGGCAGATGATTGGCCTTACTCTTCGTGGACGCTGTCCTGGCTGGCCCCGGGCAAACACTTCCTCGCATTTGGCATGTCGCAGAACAGACTGATGAACGTGGTCGCGTTCGTGGCCAAGCCGGAAAGCGAGCTCCAGGGGCTGAAGGAGAGTTGGAGGAGCGAGGCGCCCCGGGAGGCCATCGAGAAGGAATACGCAGGATGGTGTCCGACCGTGCAGCGCATCATCCAAGCCATGCCCTCGACCATCAGCGAGTGGAAGATCAACGACCGAGAAGTCCTGTCCCAGTGGGTTTACATGGATGGCAAGGTGGTTCTGAGCGGAGACGCCGCACACGCAATGTTGCCGATGCAGGGTTTGTCTCCTCCGTGCAGGATGTTTGCCAATGTGTATGGCTAATGATTTGTCCCAGGTTCCGGAGCCGGCCTGTCGATCGAAGACGCCAACGTCCTTGGATTTGCCGTGCGTGACTACCTTGACAATCCGGGCGTTGGCTTGGAGAAATATATGATGAAATACCAGACTGCGCGAGTACATCGAGCCCAAAAGGCCCAGGTCACGTCGCGACAGGCTGCTGCCGTGTACGATATGGATGGGCCGGACTTTGAGGGAAAGACGTTCGAGGAGCGTCTGCCGGTGGTACGGGACAAGGTAGAATCACGGATGGCATGGCTGTGGAAGTCAGACCTTGAAGCAGACTGGGCGGCTGTGGGCGACGCATGATCGCAATGAGACGGTAGTGTTTTCAGAAAAGACATTGTGGTGGGATAGTTCAAATGCTTCTCAATCCAGTCACTCTACTTTCACATTTTAAGAATGCCGTGGACAGGTAGGTCCACGCTATCGTATGGGTAATCGTTGGTGACCGTGTCGCGGACGCGTTCCTTAGTCATCACCTGCTCGGCCATTAGATGATCCTTACCACAGGCCACAATAGCCCACTCATGCGGTTAACCTGCCTCGGACTCTGTAACCCGTACTCTTCTCTGGCATGCTCGTATGGACTACACGGTTGCTGATGGTCATCAGTGGTCGATGTTGTACAATTGGCCTCGGCTCAGCTCAGGGGCGAGCGGCCGACGTCTCCCGCCCTTTCCCCGGCTCCCACTCCCCAAAACGCTCCAATGCATATCATTTGGCCATTTGCCGTGGTGCCGTGAGCCGACTTCGCTCAAGCAGCAACTGAGCGCCCAAGCATGCACAAGCAATCGCGAACCACGCACGCATGCCCCGTTCCCCATGCCCCATGCCTATGCCGTGACTCCGTGACCTATGGTACTGCATCCAGCAGGCACTGGAGGAACAGGGTCCGGCTGCTTTGGGTAACATAATACTGGGTCCTTATTTCTGTATCGAGGCGGGGAACTTCCGACTCGCAATGCTTAAGATGCACGGTGGAAGCTTGGTCTTTTACTTTCTCAACCTAGCATGACGGAGCGGGTAGAGGAGAGATAACACACAGAGCCCCCGGATCTCGTCTATTTTGGGCACGGCGTCCAACCCACGCATGGACTTGTGACCCTGGAACAGAATCGAATCGAGGAACATAATCAGCTTACTGTACTCGGGAGACGTTCAGCAGAGGGTATTTTAACCTCGCCGCCGCTCCGCGCGATTCTTTATTTCACGCCACAGATTGATCCTTTGGAAACCACCATGCTCCTCGTCGACTCGACAACCATTCCGCCATGGGCGTACTTTGCTCTGGCCACGACCCTTCTCACGGCATGGGTTCTCAGCTTCCGCTACCAGAAGGGCCTGAACAAGTACCCCGGCCCATTCGTCGCGTCAGTCACAAACTTCTGGCGTCTCTGGCAATGGTTGCGCCACACCGACATGTGCTATTTCCCCAAGGTGGCCAAGTATGGACGCATCATCCGCATCGGTCCCAATACGTTGCTGTTCAACGACCCGGAGGCCATCAAGGATATATACATGACGCATTTCAACAAGGCAAGTCAGGTACCGAAGGGTCACGCAGAGAGGGAGTCTGCGGAAGATGTGATTGCCGGCTCTCCGCCTCCATCTCTGTATAATCCCTACTTGGGTCCCTATCCACACATCTACACGCAGCCCCACTGACGCAGAGGACAGTCCGACTTCTACAAAGTGGGCCAGGGCGTCTCCCGCGGCGTCGCCGTGCCCAACATCTTCTCGACCACCGACCGACATTACCACGCCAAACTGCGGCGCTCCGTGGCCAACGCATTCGCACTCAGCACGCTGGTCAACTACGAACCCTACGTCACGGACACGGTGGCGACGTTCCTCGCGCAACTGGACGCCCGCTTCGCAGGACGGCCTGGCGCGGACGGCATCTGCGACATGTCCGAATGGACCAAGTATTTTGCGTTGGACGTCGTGAGCGCGTTGACCATGGGCAAAAGCTACGGGTTATTAGAGGCCGGGTACGATCACATTGGGATCGTGGAGGCCCGGACGGAGTTTCTGCGATATTTCACAATTGTGAGTGCACGCGGAACGCGGAACGCAGAGCCAGGAAATATAACTGACCCGCCACCTACTTCCAGGTCAACAACGTAACCTGGCTGGATCGGGTTCTCAAGAAGAACCCCCTCCTCATGTGGCTCGGCCGCCTCGGCCTGTGGAACAGCGTCACGGCCACCGTCCCCATCGCGCTCCGCCAAATGGACGAGAAGAAGCGCACCTTCAAGGGCGTCGACGCCGACGGCAAGACGCGCGTCGACCTCCTCACCAAATTCCTGCAAGCAAAAGTCGACAACCCGGACATCGTCGACGACCGCGCCGTGCTGGGCCTGACACTGAGCATGGTCAACGCAGGGTCCGGCACCGTGGCCACGACGCTCGCCGCCACGTTCTACTTCCTGCTGAAATACCCGGCCGTGATGAAGGCGTTGGTGGAAGAAACCGATGCGCATTTCGAGCCACTCGCAGACGCAAGCAGTGGTGTTGGATTCCATGCCTCCGTCGTCCCCTTCGCGGACTCGCAAAAGTTACCCCTCCTCGACGCCGTGCTCAAGGAGATCTTCCGCCTCTGGCCGGGCTTGGGAATGCAGCTGATCGAGCGCCTCACGCCGCCCGAAGGAGCGCACATCCTGGGCGAGTACATCCCCGGCGGCATCATCGTGAGCTGCAACGCGTGGATCATGCACCGCCACAAGCCGACCTACGGGGACGACGTGGAAGTCTTTCGGCCGCAGCGGTGGCTGGACGCGTCGCCGGAGCAACTGGCCGCCATGAACAAGGCGCTGCTGGTGTGGGGCGCCGGGCCGAACACGTGCATTGGGAAGAATATTGCGTTTCTCGAGCTGTTCAAGGTGATTCCGTCGGTGTTGCGTGTTTTCACGGTGAGTTTTGCCCTACTGTTCGCGTTGGTTGCGTTTGCTTTTCCGGTGGGCGTGGTTGCGAACGTGAAGTCGAGCCCGGACCGAACCCGAAAGCGAAGTCACATTTGGAACCAATATGCGAGGAAACTGTGTTGTGTTGTGCTTCGACACGGCGGGCCCAACATCACATCATCAGGCACGAAGAAGCAGACGCACGAATTTAGGGTCTCACACGGTGGTCCGACATGTCTAAGTGTCTGGCACCGACTTGCTCGGCCGGGCGATCGACATCATGCTCCCGTGTCCGTGTTTTGTCGAGTTGTTGTGTTTCGTTGTCATGTCGTCTTGTCATCATTCTTCGATGCTACTGACTGCCTCTTGCTGGCTCTCGCTGACTTGTGCTTCTCCTTGTGTAGCTCGAGCTCGCCGATCCGACAAAGGACTGGAAGGTGTTCAACCTGGGTGATCCGGAGCCGTCGGAGTTTTTCGTGAGGTTCAGGCCGCGGTACCGGAAAGCATGAGCGATGAGGCGGAAGAAGGGCTGTGAGGCTTGACGCGCGGGAGCACCGGCAGGGAGAGCAGTCGATGCCTAGGTAGATATTTGTATACTCAGGAGTACCTGATACGGTATACGGTATGATATGACATTGCTGTCTATGATAGATGTTAGATATGTATCAGGATTAGCCTGGCTTCAGCTTACCCATACGGCCTAATTAACCTGACTATGCACGGATGAATGAGTGGTGGAGTGTTGTTCCGGACAGTAATATGGCTTGGCCTCGGTGTCTCACCGCGCCTGCCATCTGGGTATAATCATATATGTATACGAAACGGCTCATTGACAACGGCCGGTTTCATCCAAGCCGTAGCCACGCCGGTCTTTCTAGGTGAGCAAGTGATGATGAGTCGCTGGACCTCTAAATTGCAAATTATATCTGAACACTTACGGAGTACTTCTTCTCACCAGCTGATCATATGGTGGACATTGACTTCTTTCTCTTCTTCTCACCAGCCAACCATACCTCACACTGACGTCTTCCTCTCACTGCGCTGCCCCCCGGTTGTACGCAAACGAGTGGCTGCTCAGGAACTCGAGATCGCCATCAAGCATGAACTCGCCCAACTCCATCCCCAGCGGCGACTGCTTGTTACTCGGAATCATGCCGTTGAACATGCCCACCGCGGGATTCGTATGAAGGAGCGCGTAATCGCCCGCTTGAGCGGCCATCTGGGGATACGGATTTTGGGGCCCCTGGCCCTGATTCTGCCGAAACGGGCCTTGCCAGTCGTTTGGCTGGGGGACGAGGCCCTGGGCAATAGCTGGGATACGTCTCAGTGAGAACACAACGGCGTGGAAGAGCGCTGTGTCTTACCTAAAGCGTGGACCACCTGCACGAACTGTTCTAGGTAGTCTCGACACCGCGCAATCATGCGGTTGTCGTTGTCGAGATGCCGTAAAGCCTCGATCGCCATGCCGAGATGGAGAGTCATGTCCTCGGTCGAGTCGGGCAGGGACATGCTTGGGTCGTTGCTGGACGCCTTCTGATCGACTTGGACGAGGACGCAAGCTCCTAATACCAGGGCTGCGTTGAAGGCTATGGATGGCATGTGGTTAGATGCAGTCACTAAAGCGGGAGAGCAGCACCTACTGTAGTATAGTGAGAACCACCAGGCGCCTAACAAACCCCATTTCGCACGGCCAGAGGCGGATTGCAACGCGTTGAGAACAAGACAGATGATCTCCTTGGCTGATCTGATCGCAATCTGGATGTGGATTGTGCCGATCTGTTGCAGCAGGGAGAAATCCTGGTTGTCGACCGGGTTGTTCAGACCCTCAAGGAATTTCACCAGCACTGGGCGATGGAGAAGGATGCGGACATTCGTATACCTCAGCGTCAGGATGAATCGGAGCCGAAGTTGCCGCCATGCATTGTCGGTCGAGGTCTCTGCCGAGGGCAGCCGCTCGGGCATTATATCTTGAGTGGCAATGAGTCTCATGTGTGCCGGCAGGGCTCGTTGCCATTCCGAGAGCTGGTTCTCAATCTTGTAGACCAGGGCCACGGTGTCGACGGCATTGGCTTGGAACGAGCACGCCAGGTTCTGCCCGTACAGGGTATCGATGGTGGTGCACATTACTTTGTACAAAGTGCTGCGATCGGAAAGAGTCAGTTTTGGGATCGCTAAGAGGCTCTTCGACTTACGCGGTGCCATTGAAGAAAGCGACGCTCAATGATTCTTTCCTGTCCCACGACTCTTTCCTATCAGCAGCTGTGATCCCACCATTGAGCACGGAAAATGCAACGGGCAGGTCAAGCTGGACATAGCTGTCAGGGATAGATGCCGGTCTTCCGAAAGTCATGCTCAAGGTACGATCCAGCATGATGCAGCCAAACCATGTCCGTTTCCGGATCTCCTGCTCGATCGCGGGAAATTCCCTCCCCAAGTCACTTGAATGGAGTCCGATCTGGAAGGCAGCTCGGACGGCCAGGCCGTGCATCTTCCATGTTTGCACGGACTTCTGCGTCCCTTGGAGGTATTGGCCCATGAGGAGGAGAAGTATCACTGCGTACAATTAGCTTTAGACAGTCAACAGATCGAGGGGATCCTAACCGAGCTCGACACTGGCGCCTGCCCCATTCTGCGGCTTCTCATTGAACAGTCCGTAAGCCCTCTTATAGTACATCTCCGACTCGGCATCGGCTCTGAAAATAGTCGAGTCGACACTTCCGGGAGTGGTGCTGGTGTCTCGCGCATGGACAGCGGCATGCGCAAAGACCATGTTAAGCAAAGCCAGCCACGTCCGCCTGACGCCTCTGAACTCGTCCTTGCTCATCTGCTCGAAGGTTGCCATGAACGACGGCTCGTGGATGTAGGGAAACAATACGCCAGTGTTACTAAAGTACCACGCCAGGAGTTGTCGAGCCACGGAATCTGTGGGCAGCGCATAAATGTTGACTTTTTCATGCATATGATCGTGATGCGTAGGAGCCGGTGATGCTGGCCTAGACGCATTGACGAATCCTCCAGTATATCCGACCGAGTTGCGTTCTGCAGGGGACGGTCTCCATGGCTGGCTGTCGTTCGTCAGCCTCGCCACAGCTCGCGACACGTTTCGGAGGAAGGCGATGTTGGACGAAGGACCGAAGAAGGCGCAGTCTTCTTCCTCGGCAAAAGTGACTGCGCCCATTCCGTCGATAGGGTCTTCAGTGGTCTCGGCATCATCCACGCTGTCATCCCGCACGCACGCAGTGTCCAGCTGAGCTGTATGGCCGGACGTGCCATTGGTCAGTCCGGTTGAACCAGTCGCAGCAGGAGCGTCGGCATGTTGAGCGACGCCGGCGTGGTCGCGGCTCTCAAGCGCTGAGAGGCGGTCTTCCGCCAATTTCAGTCGGTCCTCGATTGACGACAAGTATCTGGCGGACGAATCAGCAAGCGGGAAAAATGCGAAATGCCATGGCCGACGGGCCAACTTACTCCTTGCCGACAATGATATTCGAGTACGAGGAGGATTGCTGGTAGACACACTCGAAGCCGAGCTCGATGCACAGTGAGCACTTGGGTCGGGCGCCGTCGCACTGATGATCCCCAGCCAGTTAGCGCCACGTACTCCAATGTGAGTGCCAGGGAGTGGTGATGGTGGCCTACACGTGATTTCCGCCCTCGACAGACGGTGCAAGCCAGCGCAACGCGTCGTCGTTTGCTGGGCGGATCGGTGTTCTCAGACAGCTGCTCCGCCCCGGACGTGCCGTTCTTGGATAGGGTCCATTCCGGCTCAAGGGGGCTGTGGCGACGCACCTGGCTCCTGCCGTTGTGCACGGCGGAGTGCAGCTCGTCCGACCGATCAGTCGGATAGGTGTTCTGGCGGATCATGCTTGCGCGTTGACAAGTCGCATCACCTGGCGGGAAGCTTGACCGCGCAAGCGACGGGGGGAGTTGTAGGAAGGCAGGAGATGGCAGCTGTGAGACTCTGGTCGGTTCAGCCTCCCGGAAGCTCAGCCCAAGGATGATACTGGCGCCTCAAGCGCTGTCAATCGGGTTTCTTCCCCGAGTCTCGAGTCTCCAACGGGGCCACGACGGTCGGCTGCCTGTGTGACCCACGAACAGCTTGCGGCTCTGCGGCGGCGCTTGAAATTGTTCGGCCGACTGCGATGCTTTCCTGATGGTAATCCCAAGGATATCCACGGGATATGATAAAGTCGATTACCGCCACTCATCAAGAACGATCGAAGACATTTAGACGTCGCGTTTAACTTGGGGGCATGCGGGGTACACGCTCTAGTTTGCTTCAGCCCAAGCAGTTAGCAGAGACTTGTTAGTAGTGGTTAGATTCGGAACCATGCCGACACTTACCCGTGAGTTGGGGAGATAGAGCTGAGACGCAGGCAAGTCACTGTGCCGTGGAGACATCATAGAACATGATTTGACCATAAGGAACATCGATAATGACCCTACTCGATGACGGCGTGGTGAGTGTGTGCTGAGTGTGTGCTGAGTGCACGGTGAACGAAAACCGACTCCAACCTCACTCGACCTTCACCGTAGCGTGTCCCGGTCGTTACAGTCAACATTGGACGAATGCTTGAAGAGCCTCTTCCTTGCTCTTCTCATTCAACATCTCCTCTGGTTACATCTTTGGCTCATGCACCTCAGCTCTCGATACATAGGTAGGCGATCTCAACTCTGTTCTGCCCATAAACACTGTAACCTCGGAAGACCAGCGCATCTTTAAGCTATCGGGCATAGAGTATCAATGGTCGAGGACAGGGCAAGGTCTTGACTGTTGTTCTCCAACATACACGGACTATGTGTCAAAGATGCAACAGCTTCAATCTCACCCCGCAACCTCAAGCACAGACGTAACTACCCTCTGCCACCGCATCACCGCCCCGATACCGTGACCTCAGCGGGAAAGGACACAGATTCCGCGTCTTCGTCACGACAGCCCCATCATCTCTCACGCTCTGGATCCTCGCGTCCAGCACATCCGGCGCGATCCCGTTCTCAACCCACGCCACCACCGCGGCAAGGGGATCGACGGGCACAGCGCCTGGTGATGCGCCAGTCAATGCACCTGCTCCGCAATGATCGACTCCCGGGGCGAGAAACGTGCGATAGAAGCCCGCCACTGAGGACGCATTGCCACGCCCGACGACCCGTTCAACCATGCGATGGTACTCCACGGTCCCAGCTGGGAAGATGAGCTGATCGGCCTCGCCATGCCCGACGATGGCTTTCCCTCCCGCGGCCCGAAAACGCGACAAATCGGGGTTATAGCCTCCGATGAGGGCGCCGTATTCGCGCTGCGATGCGTTGAACAGCTGCGCGAACGAGGCGTAGCCTACGGTTGTTGTGTCGAAGCCGGGGTCCTTTTTCACAAAATATCTGATCCATGCGTCGTTGACGAAGAAAGGGTATCCGATGGTGTTGCCGTCGCTGTCTGTTGTCGTGTTGGCGAGACTGTCCAGCGCGGCTCCGGCGTTCAGGGCGTATTTGTGTGTGACTGCCAGTCCTTTCGGGCCGGCGACGATCTTGGCTAGCATAGAGGCAATCTTGGGAGTGACTGTTTCTTTTTGCCCGTCCTCGCATTGAAAGTCCCACCCGACCATTGTGTAAGGATCGAACTTACACGACCGGGGGTTTGAAATGATGCCGTCGGTGAGGCCGTCTAGGGAATCGCACGCCGATATGCTCGCGTTCGTGAAGGCCTGCAGCAAGCACCTGCCAGAGTGGAACCCCTCTTCCCGCATGACGACTTGAGGCCACTGTTCCGCAATGACATACCTTGCCCAGTCGATGGCGGGCGCCCCTGCGACAATCCCGTCAAAGTCTTCTGGGTGGGTCTGCGCGGCCATCAGGCCTTGTCTTCCGCCCGTGGAGCAGCCGTTCCAGTACGAATGATGTGGTTTCTTGCCGTAGTACTGTGTTGCAATGGCTTTGCCGGCCACTGCCATGTCGTGGACGGACCTCGACGCAAAGTTCAGCAGGAGGTCGCTGTTCACGTTGCCCTGTGCATCCAGAGCCCATGCCGCTGGAGAGTAAGGATCGCCTGCCAGTCCTGCATCGGTCGAAGCGGCAGCGTAGCCCAGTGCCACCACGGGAGCAAGACTGAGCTCAAAGAACCCTGCCGCGTAGCCGCTGCCGCCGGTCCCGAGAAAGCGTCCGTTCCATCCAGCGGAGGGCAACCACACTTTGACCTTGACGGTATCATTGGAGCTCTGATGCGAGAGGACGACATCGACATTGCAGATGTCGAGTCCGGTTACGTTGATGTTTAGGAGCGGAGGACTCGCGAGCACCGACGTGTTCGGCAAATGCTGCGATTGTATTGATATCACAGTCGCGCCGGGGATGGTTGGCTTCGTTAGGCGATCGCACGGGGTGCTGTCGACGATACCTGTCGCACCTTTTAGGAAATAAAAGCACGCGAACACCGCGGCAAGATGTTGCGAAGTTCTTGTTAGGCTCGACATTCTGGCGAGCTGAATCGATAGCCGTGATTTCCAGCCCGAGCAGAGAGAGTGCTTGTTCTGTAACTTCTGTAGTGAGAACATCCCTAATCAGGACGTGTCCTTCTTATATCACAGTTGTAAGCTCGAGCCAACGCTGCTGCCAGTCGACCACACCGTCGTTGCAGCTGGGCGGTTTCGCGGGCTGCGGTCCCAGCCTTCCACGCCATGGATGCCGTAAATATTGATTCAGGTTGATGTACAAGCCTAAATATAGCTAGTCACAATATCATTTCTGAACCAGAGTTGCCCGGATGTTGGAATCTCGACAAGCAGCGAGGTTTGTTGGTATAGATCTCGTTCGTGTGAGATTTTGACACTGGCGGTTTGATATCGGGGCGCTGACATAACGTGGCGAGGGCAACTGAACGCCAGGGCTTACACGAAATGGCCTAGTCAAGACCGCCAGTTAATCCCATAGTGATCGGTGTCCGTGCTGCTGGCCATATCGAGGACCCTTAGGTAAACTAATTCGTGTGCTGGCTGATGGACACGATCAAATACCCACATATGAGTAGGTATGGTACACCCTCGTCGAGAGGGGTGGTCATGGTTGGGGGTGTTGAACTTCGGCTAAACCACAGCCTGCGGACCAGCCGGAGCTGTTTGCTGTGTCTTTCCTGACTTGATGAACAGCGCAAAGTTGGAGCAGCATCCAGCATGGCCAGTGGGAAACATTTATTGGTCTCCGCCTTAATATAGGAAATGGAAAACAGAGTGTCACTTTTGAAATATTGACGTATTCTAGCGACGGGGCGGGACTAGAAATCACCTAGGTGTCCAGTGCGCGGCCTATCAGGGTAACAGGCACAGGTTCTAGGCGCGCTTACTTAAGACTTCGGCAGTCTCTCTTCTGGAAGGAAGGAGTTCCGAGCCCCAAAGGCTCCGAGTTAGAGACACAGTCGTCGCCCGAGCTGCTAAACCTTCGCCCGGAAGATCAACTACAGGGCGTCGGCCACCCTGTTCTGCCACGCAGCCACCCGAATGAACGAGATGGCTAAACCAACTGTCGCGAGAAAGACATTCGAAAATCTATGCGTCTACTCTATCTTTCCGCCGTGGTCTAACCATGCAGATGTTGTTTCAGACACAACTCCACGTCTTCCACTTTGGTATTGGCGTCCAACAGCATCAGAATGTGCTGATCAGGACGGACAAGCAGACCTCCTCCATCCAGCAAGCCAGCACCTTTCGACCACTGTTGCCCAGCCTCTCCCACGACGTCGAAATCCTTTCGTGGTACGCATGTCTTGACCCCCGGAACCTCAAATCGCCCAATGAGCGTGAATCTGTCGAACGCGCACAGGTCCAGGGTACTGTATTGACGTAATTCGACGTCTTTCGGCGAGAACTCTTCCACATACGAGACATCAACCGGCTTCAGCGCGCTGCGTGGCAGCCGTACCCAAGCATGCGGCAGCCTTGCACCAACCTGGAACTTCGGCGTATACCTCGAGGCGTGTGGCGGGACCGTGTTACTGCCGTACACATACCCTATGTGGAGTTCAAGCTATCGACTAGTCAGCGTCATTCATCTTAGAAGAGCCTATGATGTTGGCACGTTGTCAAAGTGTTCTCTTTGTCCCTCAACGCCCAACGCGATGGCTTTCAATTTCTCCGGATCCTTGATGTTCGCATATAGGTTTCTTCTAGCCGTCACCACGTCCTCACCGATTCCCAGTGTTTTGAGCAGGGCAAAGATCTGCTTCCCATTTTTCACGCTTTGCATTGAGTTGACGATTGCGACAGGTCGTCTTTCTGTCTCGTAAGTATCAAGGAGACTGTCTTCCGCCTGGCCTTTGAGGACGAATGCAATCTTGTAGGCTAGATTGTGGGCATCAGCCAAACCGGCTACTCTATTGTTAGTACGGAGAGCCTGCAACAGGACAAACTTGCCCATGTGGCTCGGTTAGGGAAGCACAGGTTCCAGAGAACACTCACAGTTGAGCCCAAGACCACCGGTTGGCGGGAATGAATGAGCGGCATCTCCAGCTCTGACTTGTTGTTAGGCGGCTGAATATACCTTGCATAATGCAACTTACAAGAAGACGTTTCCTTTTCTGTACGACCTTGCCACCTTTCGGCTGAGCAGCCACGGTCGGTACGAAAGAATGTCGAGGGGGACATCTACCCCAAGCGCACTAACGACGACCTTGCGGCACAGCTCTTGATTCCAGCTCTCGACCGGGTGCAGGTTAGGCTGGAGCAATGCGTCAGACAATAGCCCCACCATATTTGGCAGTAACTGACATTGAAGTTGCTGATCAAGACCGCATTCCCAGAAAGCTCATATGCAATGATGAATCTGCGCCGTTGTCAGCATCCCTACACTGTATCTCGAGAGCGCAGGATATGGGATTCCTTACCCCGAGGCCAGGGGATCCATTATCCAATGTAGCATACCAACTCGTTCTCCTACGATAGGTCGAAGATCGGCCTTGAAGTGGATGGTCATCATAGTCTCATCTGCGGCCCCGTCAGTCTCGACTGCTGGCTCGTTAGGATGCTCTTACACGAATCTTCTCCATCACTCTCGATCCCCAAGATCGTGCGTACCCTACTTCTTGCACCGTCACAAGCGATAAGGTATCTCGATCTTATCTGGAATCGGAGTCCGGTAGCTCCTTCCTCCACCGTTGTTGTCACTCCTTCCGGGTCCTGCGACGTGAGGAGCAGATTCGGGGATTCAGAGGTGCTGTCGCACACGGACCTGTTCTAATGATACGAAGGAGACACCCTTGCGGAGATCCACCCCAGGATCCTTGACGAGTACATCCGTGACGAATTCCTCGAACACTGGCTGCGGGATATTGAGGATCATCTTCGCTCATCAGTCACAAGTCGGTAATGGACACGGTGGGTGACAGACCTCTGGAGTATGTTCCAGCACGTCAACGTCCATACGCTCGTACGGTAGGACTCCCACTTGTTGACCACTGAGATTCGTAAGGAAGTTGACCCAGAATGCATCACGTCTCCTCGTTCCTAGCTGACGTATCTTCTTCACGTCCAGGTGAAATTGTCGCAACAGCTCGAGAGATCGAGGTGAGAGTGCATGCGCTTTGGGCGCTCCAAGTCTCTCGGGGTATCTCTCTACTAGCAGACATCTCACTTATATGGTCAGTTGCGAGACCTCCTCTGTAGAGCCTGGGTGTACTTGCCTCCGAGGTGGGACAAGAGATGGGCTTGAGTCAGGCCTGTGGGCCCGCCACCGATAATCACGACTGGGACACTGCAAGAGGTCTCCACCGACACAGCAAGAGGCTGATTGAGGCCGGCATTGGTTTGGGGACTGAACAAGGAGATGCCCATATCAGGAACTGAGTTGTCACGAGGCAGCGAGCGGTGAGGTTCGATTCGTTTTCATTGAGAATGTCCAACAGTGGTAGCTCGAGTTCCCTTTAACACCCAAGCGTACACACGGGGAATTCGTGGGGAGAATTACTGTACCAGCGGAGAAGTAAACTAAGTTTTGGTGGAGACCTGTGCCGGCGTCAGCGCAGAAGCGGCGGAGAAAACGGAGGTGCGCGCACGGGGCCATTCCACCAGAATACTCCGTACTGACCTTGCAGAGGCTCAAGAATAAGCGTTCATTGGTGCTTTGCAGTCTTGTGTAGAACCTCCAGATGGCCGCTTATCTCAGTCGAGTGTGTCTAAGTATAGCGTAGCGATAGTTCTTCGGAACACGGTGCATCTCGGACGAAACACCCCAGAGCTCCTCGAGAGTCTTCAGAGTCCTCGAGAAAAGGTTCATGTCGTACAGGAGATTTATGCACCTCCCGCGCTTATGCAACCTCGCATTGAGGTAGTGTCGAACCTCATAGTCAGGGTCGGATTTCTCGTTGTCTAGAGCCGTGTCAAGCTCGATGAGGACGACACTGTCCCAACTTTCAATGTCTGGGAGACTGACGGTCGAAACACCGCCCAGGAGGAACGCGGAGTACACCATGGCGGCGCTGAAAACTGCTATGGGTACATGTATCCTTTGCGTTTGTACAATTGGGAGATTCTGTAATAATTATGCCGTAGATGCTGAAGGCGTGGAGCAGCCCAAGGCGTGCTCGACTGGTAGAGACCCAGAAAGATAGACCCAATGGTGGCACTCTCCGGGCTCCGATGATGTGCCGGTTGATATTGTACTTCTGAAACAATGCTCGACACATAGCATTCAGGTCCACAACCATATGCAGGCAGATATTATGCCACCGTAACAGGGCGAGGTCTTTTTCAACAGAGGAGAGAGACCTGCTTCGAGCCACGAACGCGTGCGATTTTGCCAAAGCACGGGAAATATCACGTTCGGAGGGTATTCCAATCACCTCTGGGGCAGATGCTATTCGCTCCGCTGATAAGGCCTTGATACCCTCGAGTAATACCGAGGCTGTGAACGAGGAAAGCAAGGTTCCCAGATGGCGGACGTGCACAGTCTCGGAGAAGAGAGAACAGAACATCTCGGAAAAACGCCGTGGTCGCTTTTCCGGTTCAACATTTCCGTTCTCCAAGTCACGGCGTCGTGAGCGCTGAATACGGCATCGCTTGCAGGTACTGGTAGGCAGTGTGATGTGTGTCGTTGGGAGGGAGTGCTTGTGCAGTCTGAAAGCTGGGCGTCAAGAACATAATGGTCTTGAGTTGTGTTAGGCAGATCGATATAGAAATGGCAACAGCAAAGATCATCTCAACAACCACACTCTTGTTAGAGACGTGCTCACCAAGCAAGGCCAGGAGCTGGGTCTCTCTCGCGGCCCACATTCTCCAGTCTTCGCCAAGTTCGTCCTTAGTTGCAGAGGGGTCCGATGCAGGAACCCCACAGTCTTTCTCGATTTCAAGATCGAACATGCCGGTTTCATGTGCCCAGAAAAACCCAAGACTGTGAAACACTTGTGCTGTCTTGCGGAGTTTAATGTTCTGCACCTTCAGCATCATGTCATCAGAAAGGAGTGACTTTCTACTCGGAAAAGGGTTGCATAGACTTGACCCAGTAAAGCCGTGAGAACAAGTTGTATACCAGGACAGATATCGTAGGGGCCACGATGTTGGATGTGGCTCGACCACTCGATCAGTAGTCAAAATCTCAGGGAATGTCGCACATTGCGCTAACTACGCTCACCGACGTATCCACAGCAGTGTGCGCCAAGCGCCACGGGACCTCGCCCTTTCAGGGATTAGCTGTAGAACTTACAGAAGTCACATCTCGCACCTTTGCTATGCAGTCCTTGTTGCTCATAAACAAGGATCCAAGGGCAATCGCATTGAGCAGTAACGCAGAAGTCCATTCTTTGAAAACGAACCTTGAGCGGTGGACAGCAGGAAAGTTCGGGGCGAATTGGGTGAAGAACATGTGGAGGCAGCCGTCAAGGAAAACACTGGTCAGACCCAGATTCTGGGCGGTGGACGTAACGTCGCCAGACCTGTAGCGTGATTGGTGTTTCAGGTTTGGGGAACCGACCTACCGTGGAGTTGATGAAGAGGCGTGTGTACTGCATGATTCCCACCATGCAGATGGTCTTGATTCGAGTCGAAGGTTAAACATGAAGCGACTGGGTCTGACTCGAGGTCGGATGCAGCGCAGACAATGGACTGGGAAGGGAGGACTTGCAGGTTGGGGAGCGTGGTAAACTCGGCAGAAAGAATCGAGTTGACGAGACCTTCAGAATCTGGCCAGTTCAAGGGGCGGAGAGGCTCATGGTCCAGCTGTGTGCCCTCTGCCACCTCTTGATATACCGAGTTTGAAGCATCACAATTTCGCATTGGCGACAACCTGTCGTCCGTCGATCTCCTAGCCCCGGATTGCGATTTAGGTCGAACATTTCTGATTCGAATATCTTGTAGGGCAGATTGAGTGTTCAGGGATTCTCCAGTGTGTAGTCTACTGTGACGCGAAGACTGTCGAGCCTCGTGAACTGATTCCTGCAAGTGTCACAGACGTATGGCCGAGATCCTGTATCTGAAGACCATCAGCAGCAAATACAGGGGCCCGACGCCATACTCACAGGATCGTTCATGCCTCTACAGAAGAATGGCTGAGCCTCACCGTCCACCCTAGGGAACGGAACTTACGATGAGATGCTCTTTCTTGCCATAGGTCTTACCACACCTAGGGCACACATGTCTCCGGTCCGCCTTGGTCGTGGACAAGTTCGAACCAGCTGGAAAGGCCAGATGCGGGGACGTTTTGGCGTCTTCGAGCGACAGAGGAACAAGAGACCAGAGAAGGAAAGAAGTGCAGGCGGCGGGAAAATTGAGAGAAACGCATCTCCCGGGTCAAGGTTGATGCAATGTTCTTCGCGCTTCCCCGCTATTGTCAGTGACGCGGGTGACCATTAGCAGAGCAGCCAGGACATGATTATATGAAGAGGCCGTGAGGTGATATGCGTCCTCAGGGGTGAGTCCGTGTCCCCGTTCTACCACCTGGTATGTGTTATGGGGAGCGACCGTTGCCGTGTCGGTACTGCTGTCCCAGCGCGCTGTGAATCGTCGCTGCGAAGTTTTGGATATTCGATGCGTACGGCGGGCTCTTCCGTCACACGAACACGACACCTTTCTAGAGAACTCGGTCCTATTCACTGACCCTTCGGAGTACAACCCCCCCTTCTCCACCACCTGATCCAGCCTCGAGCTCAGCAACCTCGAATTGGTTCTTACAACGCCTCTTTCGATTCTCTGTCATGCCTGAAGGGCCCTGTCGACAAAGTTCGGCAATTTGGGTCATCTTTCTAGAATTGATCACAACTTCACCTTCCTTGCGGCATGCTGTATTCTTTGCCAGCCCTGCAAGGTGGTCGTCTCTGTCCAGGGGAACCAGGAGCTCGTCTGGCACACATGATGGCGGTACCCGGCTAGTAGAGCACCGGATTGTTCGATGTAGCTACCGACCTCATCAACGGCATGTCAGCAGTGCAGAGCTTTTATGCAGGAAATCCGACAGTCGGAGTTTGAACAACATGACACTGGAATCTTTTCCTCGGCAAAATCCCCTTTTCCCAAATGGAGAGCTCGGTTACATCGCTACGGCGTAACCTTGACTGTTTCCGGCATGGCAAACGAAAGAGATCCGCCATTCCTCCGCCAATAAAGGACGAGATCTCCTCTTTGTCTGCATAAGGAGGGATAATGTTGCACAACGCTGCATACAACGTGGGTCTCTGTTGCTGCGTCGGTGCTCGCTCCGGTTGAGGCCATCCACGCCGCATGGACAAGCATTTTCTGCCCTACCTTAAATCACTTTCGTTGCTGCTTCACTTTCTTGTCATCTTGTAACACACCACGATGAGACAACGTCTCCAAGTCGGACTATAGCCGTTCAGCCACCCATTGAAACATGGCTGACAACAAAGAAGTCGCTGACGAGGCGCCTCCAGCCACAGATTTCATCGTGGACTGGGATGGCGAGGGCGACCCCGAGAATCCTCTCAATTGGCCGTCGCGGCGCAAGGCTGCCAACATTGCCCTTCTCTCTTGCCTGACCTTTGTCACGTAAGTTGTGTGCTTATAAGTCATGTGTATGGGTGGAATTGACGCGTGCCTCAGGCCCCTGGCAAGCAGCATGTTTGCCCCAGGTATCCCCAGTGTCATGGAAGACTTCAACAGCTCCAGCGCTATCCTGGCCTCATTCGTGGTCTCGGTCTACCTTATAGGCTACGCGTTTGGACCTTTGGTCTGCGCTCCATTATCGGAAATTTATGGACGATGGCCCATTTATCAAACGACTAACGTGCTATTCATCATCTTTACCATCGCTTGTGCAGTCGCGCCTTCATTGGACAGTCTCATCGGCTTCCGCTTCTTGGCCGGTGCCGCGGGCTCGGCTCCTTTGGTACTGGGAGGAGGCAGTGTGGCGGATATGTACACGCGTGAAGAACGTGGGTCGAAGATGGCTGTTTTCTCAATCGGTCCATTGATTGGCCCTGTTGCAGGTAAGAATTGCAACATTTGGATCTTGCATCTGGATCCAGCTAACAGCGGCAACCAGGTCCCGTGGCAGGTGCCTTCCTCTCTCAAGGTGAGTTCCCTAGACACACTTCAGGAAGTCATTGATGCATCGTCACAACCCGAGGAAGCTGACCAAGGTTCGCAGACGTTGGTTGGCGATGGGTATTCTGGGTGATCACTATCGCGGCACGTATAAAACATCCTGCCTACCGCAGTGGCCAGCTAACATGCTCAAGGCCGGGATCGTGACAATCCTCTGCCTCCTCTTTATGAAAGAATCCTACGCCCCAGTACTCCTTGAGCGCAAGGCTGCAAAACTCCGCAAATCGACGGGCAATCTACAGTATCGTTCAAAGATGTCGTCCGGAGACGATCCTCGCACGGCATTGGTAAAAGCTCTGATCCGCCCAACCAAGATGTTTTTCCTGTCCCCAATCGTCTTCATCTTTGTGGTATGTTATTAGTGCCTTGAAGCTTGCGCACATGAGCGAGGATGCTGAAAAAGGGGCACAGGTCTACGTCTCCATTATCTATGGCTACCTGTACCTCCTCTTCACCACCATCACCGAAATCTACGAAGGGACATATGGCTTCAACACAGGTCTGGCTGGTCTGTCGTATCTCGGCATCGGTGTGGGCATGTTTCTTGGTCTTGGCATTTTTGGCGCAACGAGTGACAAGCGCATCCAAGCGAAGAAAGCCAAAGGTGATGTATCGCCGGAGATTCGACTCGAAGGGCTGATTCCCGCGGCAATTTGCATTCCTGTTGGGCTTTTCTGGTATGGTTGGTCGGCAGAGAAGCAGATCCACTGGATTATGCCCATCATTGGCACAGGTTGGGTTGGATTGGGCTTAATCGGCATTTTTGTGAGTCTTGGACGATCTCCCTATTCCTTACATTCTACTAATGATGAAAACTATAGTTGGCTGTGCAGACGTACCTGGTCGATTGTTACCCCTTGTTCGCTGCAAGTGTTACTGCCGCAAACACCGTCGTGCGGTCACTTGTAGGTGCTTTTCTCCCACTTGCAGGACGACCGTTGTACTCCAGTCTCGGTCTCGGATGGGGCAATTCGGTACTAGGCTTCATTGCGCTGGCGATGGTGCCACTACCGTTTGTGTTTATGAAATTTGGCGCTAGGCTACGAACGCATCCACGGTTCCAAGTCAACTTTTGAAGAGACGACAATCTGAAATGAGAGGCCCTATAAATGCGGCATCAAGGCAGGATGAGAAGTAGAATAGTCATACACGAGGGAAGCGACACATTGGACGAGGCCAGGAGCTGTCAGTATGCAACTCGTACTCCGGTCTTTATTCCAATCCCAGAACTTGTCCTCAGGTCCCTGGTTTCGAGCCACCAATAGTCATGTTTTCATCAATATCCGGGAGGTCCACGTCACGTCGGGAGCGACTGAACTGGCCGGTTGAGCAGTGTCCTGGGCAGTGCAAGGCCGGCTCAATCTAGGATTGTTACCTTCCTGAGACCACACAACAGCTTCCTCCCTGTTCTTCTGCTAGGATCATTGACATCCGACAGCCTCTCTGTCTCAACCGCCACCAGTCGACCCATGTGCGAAATCCACCATCCCTGGATCCGGACGGTCACTGGCGTCCCCCCCACCCGGCAGGGGCTGCACCGCAGGAACCTTGCCCTCCTGAGTTCGAAGGAAGTCATCGTACTCATCCCTCGCTGGGCCAAAGTCCACGCCACACGTCCAGGCCCAGTACTTCGAGAGCGCATACCACATGTAGCTGTCTGCATTGTTGAGTGTCGGGTAGGATCCAAAGTCGGCGGGATTGCCAAGCGCTCTTTCCTTCAGTCGCTTCGCATTATACGCGCCATATCCGCTAACAGGGTCTGTACCGGCGAAGTCTCCGATCTGTCGGAGTCCAAAAGCGGGCAACACAGCGATGAAGTCTTGCCATTGCGGGAGGTCCTGAAGCAGCCACGACCAGTGTATCTACCTTGATATCAGCATCGGGAGACACGGACATCAGATCCAGGGGAGAGGTGACAAGTGAAGGGAACGGAGGGGTAATTACCAGCTCATGCAGGATGAACGCCCCCGGGAAGATCATAAACTCGGTATCTACCCCACGATGTCAGCATGCCGAGGAAGATACGGGATCAAAGAGAACAGAAAGGGTGGCAAATGGCGGAGGGCCGTGGAGTCGATGAGTCCCCTCCCGTGATATGGAGATACAGACAGCTCCACCACGGCACAGGACCAACTCCACAAACTGTAACAGCCTCTGTACCGGTACTTACCGCGATCACCTAACCCCCGGCAACCATACCCAGCGTGGGGCGTGCCATCCACGTTCCTTGCCCACGGAGGGACAGCCAAGATCTCCGCCGCCAGAGGATACTCCAGCACAGCGCCACACACCACGACCGTGGCGTCGGCGCGGTTCTCGCCGAACAGAAACGCCCCCGAGATGCCCCGATTTGCACAATAGTTTTTCCACGGGTCAGGTGTGTGCGGCGGCGTGCCCAGCGCGAGCGTCATCCGCCCGAACCGCGGCGACAGCCCCAGAATGTCTTGGTTGGAGAGCAGACTCTGGATGTCTTGGGCGTTGTACTGCGCGTCTAGGGGGATATTTGCGATGCGCTGGAAGATGCGTCTTACCAAGGATGCTGGTGGCGATGATGGACCGCTCGTCCCTCCGTCCTCGAAATACCGCTGATACACCGGATCGCAGGGTCCCTGGAACGTCAGGGCCGCAGCTCTGGCGAGGACGATGGCTTCTTTCCACGACTCGTGGAACCACTCGATGTAGGGCGCGGGGGCGATTGGTTCGATCCAGACGAACGGGCGGGCAGCGTGCGCGGGAAGCGGATAGCTCAGGAGGAGGAGGAGAAAGAAATGCAAAAGGGTGACCATTGCTGGCACGGAGTCGAGTCGGAGAAGTCTCTGAAATTGCCACTGGAATGCCATGGTGTCGCGCTCCTATCTCAGCTGGAGCTGAGCTATGCGATCGCTGGGTATTCCGGTACAGGCACAGGCGGAGGCAACGTTCAGGAGCAGATCAGACTCAAAATGCAAAGACCATCATCGATCTACAACCCAGACCTCAAGCGCGAAAAGAGCAGTGAATGATATACTGATTGTGGCGGGTCGTCTACCTGGCTTCACTATCAATATCACCCACCCTTCTTCACCTTATATCACCTCTCTTTAACGGCATAAGTAAAGATACAGTCCAGGAGCAGAGCAGTATCGGTTCCAAATATAGAGACCTTCATTGATCCCTGACCTCATTCGCGTTGAAGAGCAGTGCATGGTATGCTGATCGGGACGGGTCGTCTTCTCTATCTGGCTTCAATATTAAAGTCACCATCATTCACGCTCTTCACCTTGCACCGCCTTTCTTTACCGTTGAAAGCCCTCGTACAGTTCAGAAGCAGGCACAGGCACAGGCACAACCTAGGACCAGAGTGGCTCCGGATACAGAGACTCTCGTCGATATCGGACCTTAAGCGCTAAAGGAGCAGTTGACTGCCTAGCTTCACTATCGATATCACTTGCGTCACCTGTCTGCACCTCCAGACCTCGACCACAAGCACAGTTCAGGAGCATATTGGCTTTGAATGCAAGACCATCGTCAATCTCAATCGACGTGGGCGCCAAAAGAGCAGTGACTGAAATGACTGACCTTGACGGATGGATTGTCTACCTGGCTTCAATATTCATGTCACTAATACTTACGCTCTTCACCTTGCTTCCCTTTCTTCACCTTCAGTCACCTCTGGAATCGAACCAGATTTAAAAGCACTAGACAGGGCAAGGCACGGCCGACAAAGCGCAACATGAGACGACGCAAAGAGCAGATCGACTTTGAATGTAAAGACCATCATAGATCTCAGACATCATCACGCTGAAAGAGCAGGGACTGAGACGATAGATATGATCGGGACGGGTCAGCTGGCTAGAACGATATAAATATCACCAATCCTTCTTCACCTCGCGTCACCTCTTCATCTCTGTTGCGCTCTAGAACTGACCCACCCAAGCACTGAGTATTCAAGGGCGGACAAAGCCGAACACGACAAGACACAATGCAGGATGAAGCTTAATTCCATGCCCGGTGCCCCGACGGTGAGCACATCATTGATCTCATGTTGGTCGATGCCCATTGCCCATTGCGCGACAGCCATGGGGGCAAACATGATGGCCATTAGCGCCACACCGAGCTGTATGAAAGCACCATTCATGCACGCAGGAAATCATCACACAAAACTGCACACATGCACATACCATATGCACAGCGAACACATGGGCGGCAGCAGCAAACCATCATCGCCACCACCACCAACTCTACGAAGACACCGTCCACGCAGGGATGGAAAATAGCGCGGCGATGTCACTCACACATGGGCGGCGGCAGCAAACATGCACATACATATTCACGCGTGGTGGCAACGGCTTGGCTTATGGCAATCCGAGCACATATGTGTGGGCCTAGGGTCCATCGAGGGGACATCGCACCCTGCGATGGTTTGTTCAGGAGCCACTCTACATGTGCGAGTTGATGTGTGCAGGAAATAGCCTGTCTCTATGGTCCAGCTTGTGGCGGAGATACTCAATCTGTATGCATCAGCGTGTTTCGGAGATACTCTGTCTGTATGAATCACTTGTTCAGGAGAGAGTCTGTCTCCATGAGTTACGAACCAGCTCCGAGACCAATCCTGCAACCTCCTAGATCAAGGCCGAAATGCGGCGCAATCTTACATTTCTTGTTCTTTGCGTCGGTGGTGAGGTTACCACGTTCACTTTTACTTAAGCGACGCTTTGTTGCGCTCTTCGGCCTGCGCGAGCCGTTTCGATTCACCCTCGTTGCCTTCTCCATCCTGCGCAAGCTGCTTCGAATCACTCTTGGTGCCACGATCGCCTTCGTCGTCGGTTTCGTCGGTGTCGTAATCAACGCTGCCTGGAGAGGGCTGGTCGAAGCCAAGGCGAGCAGTCACGCCAATGTTCTCGCCATTATACCCAACACCCTGGTCCATACGAAGGTATTCATCAGCGGGGGTCTGCGCCCCCCTATATGGCCTCTGACACCTCCATGACCAGTAGTTGCTCAAGGCACTATCGACGGTTAGCGTTGCACTTCCCTGAGGAACTACGTCAAGACTTACTACCACATGTAGCTATCAGCATTGTTGACTGTGGGGTAATGTCCATTCTCCCCGGGATGGCTGACGGCTCGCTCCTTCAAAAGGCGAGCGTTGAATGCCCCGTAACCGTACTCGGGGGTTGCGCCTGGGGAGTCGAAATCCTTGATTCCGGTAAGGGACGACACGAACTGGTCCCATTCCGGCACGTCGTCTTTGTAAAGCTCTTCCCAGTGAATGAGCTCATGGAGCAGCCAACCCGCGACCTATTTCATCATTAGCACAGAGAGAAGAGACGGTCAGGTCAGTCCACACCACTTACAATCTCCATATATGCGTTGTCTCGGTCGAGCAGACCATCGCAAGTGTAACCCTCGCGCAGTCTTCCCTGCTCGTCATACGCCCACGGCCGAGGACGCAGAATCTCATCCAGTGTAGGGTAGTACAGCACACCGAGGCACAGGACTATGGTGGCTTCGCCTGTTTCTCTTCTGAAGCTCGCGTAAGCTCCGAAACCATCATCATCGGCGCAAATACCATCCTTGGGTAGCCAAGGCGGCTCTCCGAACGCGATCGTCAACTTCCAGAACTTTGGCGAAAGTCCCAAGAGGCTGCCGCCTTGCAGGGTCTGCACAGCAGTGGCTTCTGTCAGGGTCGCATCGAGCGGGATGTTGGCAAGTGTGTAGAAGATGTGCTTGACAAACAAAGCACTATCCGTCTCAAAATATCGTTCAAACGTTGGGTCGAGCCTGCAGTCCGCTTGAAAAGTGATGGCTGCCAGCCTAGCGAGCGTCAAACAATCCCTCCAGATCTCAGAAAAGCGAGATTTCAAGTCCTGGGGCAACGCCGGCTCTATCCAGAAAGTAGGACTTGCAGCGAACAGGGGTGGGCTGAACAAGAGAGAGGTCAAGGTCAGAAGGAGTGGTCCGAGGCTCTGCAGTTTCATCTTGTGTAGGTTGTGGTGTGGAAGCCCAGCAGGAAAGAAGCACAATGTTTAGGCCAGCTGTGGACTGGGACTTGAGGGACGCAGAGTGTTGATGTCGATGTTGTTTTGTTCATTCAGGTGTTGAGTGGTGTCGAATTGCGTGGTCGGTGTGTCGTGACAAAGTTGAGCTGTCGAATGGTGGTGGCAGTGGTGGTGAACCGATCCGAGACTCTGAAGAACATAGCAGGGCAATAGCGCGAAGTTCTTCACATCCAAGAGCGCAGGCACGACCGACAGCCTCGTTGAGAGCTTTCACTGGCAGTCACGGGCTGACCACCAGCCTCGTGATCCAAAGTGAAGGGCAAGCACGAGCTGTAAATGCCATTCTGTGTCGCCTGTGTGCGGAACAAACACAGGCAAACAGAGCCATGCACGAGGCGGCTTCCTGATCAGCTTTGCCGTGAATTACTAGGCACCTCGAACTTTTCCATTGCGATGGCAGCTGCCAATGATCGAAATCTTGTGTGGGGTTTTGCGAGACTGGCGGACGAGGCTGAGAGATCAGGAGCTGGCTTCAAGGGGAATTATGATGTCGGAGTCTGCGACAGGAGCCGGTGGTACAGTAGGTATCTTAGCTCAATCCTGCTTACGATACTTGCAGTGTCTGAGCATATTCCAGATCGCCATATCTCTTCAATAGATCTATTGTCGACCACCATGTTGATGTCAGCATAAGGCACAGGGTCTCCGAGCTCCTTGTTGATTTGACGTGAGGAAAACGCACTCGTACTTGCTTGGCTGTTCGCAAACAGAGAACAAGATCCCTGGTGCAACAGTGGCCGCTCCATAATGCGCTCCTTACATCCTCCACTTTCATCGCCAGCATCATAGCTTCGCGTCCCTGCCTCTCCTGGACGACCCGGCCTCCCTCTCAATGTCTCTGAACCACTCATACTCTTTGAGACTCTCCGGATTCCGCACCGTCGAACTCACCTTCACATCCGCCCCGCTGATTACTTTCTTCACCGCAATCTCGACCTTCTTCCCATTGACCGTATACGGGATAGCCTTGACCTGGAACACAAACTTCGGCACATGCCTAGGACTCAACCCCTCACGGATCGCTGACTTGAGTCTGTCCACCACCGCAGGCGTAAAGTCATTCTCGTGCCCTGGCGCCATGATGACGAACAGAAAGACGGTCTCGTCCTTGTCGTGCGGCCTTCTGCGGCCCACGCACAGCGTATCGGAGATCAGGGTGTTAAACTGCGGCCCCTCGACGATATTGTAGATCTCCGAACTTCCGAAACGGATGCCGCTCGGGTTGAGGACGCCGTCGCTGCGGCCTAGGATCTGGAGTCCGCCCGTCTTGGGGTTGCGGGTGATGAAGTCGTGTTGGGCCCAGACGTCCAGATACTCGGTCGCGTCTACCTTGTCGTCCGCTTTGCCTTGAAGCCACGACCACTTCTTGGGCACGGACCTCTTGGCCTCGGCCTTGCTGTCGCGCGAAATCGGGAATTTCTCAAAATACGCTTCCATGTATTTCTTGTTGCCTGTGTCGCCCCAAAATCGACAGGGCATGCTGGGGAAGGGCTTCCTGCACACAAGCTCGCCGGGCATGCCTGTGTGGGCTATGCTTTCGCCAGTTTCGCTGTCGAGGATGTCGCAGTCGTGGCCTAGTGCCCAAAGCTGCATTTCATTGGCGTAGACGGGGCCAGCCGGGTTGGTTGCGATCCATGAGGACGCGATGTCCGTGCCGCCGGCGACGCTCGAGAGGTGAATCTTGCGGTCGGGTGAGATACCACGGACGGGGTGGTAGAACCAGGTGAATTGTTCGGTCGTGAGGGTTGCGCCGGTGCATGTGACGAGTGTCAGGGACGAGAGGTCAAGCTTTTGGTAGGCTGGTGACGACGGGTCCAGTATCCCAGACTGCTCGAGCTCCAGGAGGTAGCGCGGCGATGTGCCCCAGTAGGTTGCTTTAAATCTCTCGATGATACGGAGCATGGTGCTCGGATCGGGGTATAGTGCGCCACCGTCGTAGCAGATGACTTTGGCGCCGACGCTGAGGTGCCCGTTCATTACGTTCCACAAGATCCAGGATGTCGATGAGTACTGGAAGACCGTGGATCGAGGGGTAAGTCCATTGTGCAGCAGCGATATCTTCTTGTAGTTCAGGATACTGATGTGCGGGGAGACGATGCATTTTGGCTCGCCGGTCGTGCCGGAGCTGTAGACTATCACCAAGGGTTGGTCTGTCGGCATCCGCGTGTACGTAAGTTTGTCGGTAGGGCGGGAGGTTTGAAGGAATGTGTGCAGTGAGATAGCGTCGCTGACGGGCCGGATATACTGAAGGTTGTGTTTGAGATGGGGCTGGTGGCATGTCGGCACAAAGACGACCTTCGGCTGGGACTTGTCCCTGGGCAGAGACCTGAGTATTTGGAGCACCTTGCTCATCATTGATGGTCTGGTTCCGCGCACCGCCAGATCCGTGTCTGCGAACAGCCACTTCGGCTCGACCTGAGAGAATCGACTGACGCATCCGGGTACTCCTAGGTCAGGGGACACGGAGGTGAAGATTGCCGCGATCGAAGCGGATGCCAGGAACAGCACGATGATCCATATTGAATTCGCCATTAATGCTGCAATCACATCGCCTTGCTTGATACCCTGTCGGATCATTGCCGAGCGAGTTAGTCGTACGAGCTCGGTCAATCCGGCCCAGGTGATGTTTTCGGGGTTGGAAAGTCCGTTCTCTCGTACGCCAACCAAAGCAATTGCATTGGGGTTCTGTTGCGTGTTTGGTACGAGGACATTTTCTGCGTAATTGAGCCGTAAGCCGGGGAAGAAGGTCGGGATATCTCTCAGCCTGAGCTTTGGATTATACGCCAGTTTCGTATGTTTCGGTAGAGAGGGGATGATGCCGCAGTAGTCGTACAGGTCGATCCAGAATTCATGTGGATTTCGGACCGTCCAGGTATGGAGATCGTGGGAGTCCTTGAGCGACTGGGAGAACTTGCTATTGATCCGGCGACGGTATTGGGATATTAAGGTCGATTCTGGGTCGGGTGGTGTCCACAGTAGCTCTGGTTCCGATATGTTGGTCAAGTTGCTGCGGGACGCCGGCGAGGGAGATGTTGACGTTGTTGACGCCGTTGGCGATGTTGTCATTGTTGCGATTTCCCACTGTTCTTGGAGCTGTTTTCGATATTCTCGAGAGCAATACTCGATTGGAAGTCCGACCGCATTGAATGGCATTGTACGCACAAAAGTAGTCTCCTAGTATAGCCTTCTTGCTGTCTAACGTCTAGGTCTGTATCTATTGTCTAATGCCGAGGGGCATGAATCCATCAAAGGTGAAAGGGTTCAGATGGATGGTAACGGACCAAGAACAGAGCCGATATGCGGAGAGCTTCTCGGATATCAATCCATGTTGGAGACACTGCCTCGGCAACCTCCTTTCGGTTGTAGCGTACGTTCAGGTGGGCAGGGGATGTTGCGCGAACGCCAACACCATCAACACCACCAATGCCAGTCTGATTAGTCATTCACACGCTCACCACTTACTGTACCTGGATGCTCACCACCCAGTGGCTATTGGCTGGCCGTCACATGTCTATCGGGAAAGTATCGTGTAGCTATGGGCGGCTAGGGATCGTGACTGGGCTGGATTTATCCGCGAAAGTCGCAGTACGTATTCGAAGAGCAGATCCGCTGGCAAGAAGCATTAATGGCATTCTACTTGCTTGATGCTTCGATGATTCTAGTCGGAGAGTGGGTCGCCCATAAGCACACTTCAGCTACGAGGGATATGAGCAGCCATCGAAAATCCTATCGTATCATGCACCGCGCATTCCATTATTTCTTCCACCTCCATCTCCTCAGCTCGAGTTCAGGCAGCCGCAAAGCAAGACTACTCATCACCACACTAACACTACTCGCCGCCATAGCCACACTGGCCCAAACAGGACTCAGCCTCCATCCAGCCTGGTCGGCACTCGCGCCAATAGGGAAAAACACGCCAGCCGCAACAGGGACAAGACACAGGTTGTAGACTGCCGCCCAAGCAAAGTTCAGCTTGACGCGAAGGAAGACGCGGTTGGCCAGACGGACGAGCGACAGAATAGTACTGAGATCGGAGTTGAGCAGGATGAATGAGGCTGTGGTGATTGCCACATCCGAGCCCGATGACAGTGCAATGGAGACATCTGCGGCTGAGAGTGCGGGGGTGTCATTCGTACCGTCACCTACGAAAGCGATGATTTTGCGACCAGTAAAAGATGAGCCGCCCGTAGGTGAGACCCCTTCCAATTCGCGAATGTAGGCTGCTTTTTCTTGTGGAAGGACGCCGGCGCGAACGTTCCTGGCAGGAATGCCCAGTTGTGAAGCAATTGCAAGAGCCGTGGTTGGATTGTCGCCTGTACACATGTGAATATCGAGGCCAGCATCGCGTAGGGAATGAAGGACGCTGGGTGTTTCAGGGCGGATCGGATCAGCGATGGCAAAGAGAGCGGCAGCCCGGTAATTAGACGGTGCCTTGCCTTCTGTACGGTCTTCTGACGACTGTCGCACAGCGAAGATCGCAGTCGAGTGCCCCAGAGACTGATGTTTTCGCAAAATGGCATTAAGATAGAAGTCGTCCTGCACTGCGACCTTCGTGACGTCCTTCACTGGGACTGGCTTGGCCTCTCCACCATCCGAACAGTCGATGCGTTGGAGAAGCATTTCGTTGCCGAGTGCAGCTTCGTATCTTGTGCTGGTAGAATCATATCGAACCAAGAATCTCCCAGTCAAACCTTGGCCTGGGATCTCCTTGATTTCCTTCGACTGCACCGTCACATTTGAGGATTTCTCGCCGCAATAGGATGCAATTGCTTTTGCGATGGGATGAGTACTTGACTCTTCCAAGTTGCGAGCCATGGCGAGGATGACATTTTCGTCAATGGCCGAAGGATTGCTCTGGCCGTTTTCGATCAGTTCGAAGTCAGTGACCCGCATCTGACCTTCAGTGAGGGTGCCGGTCTTGTCAAAAACGATAGCGTTCAGTTTGGACGCTTCCTGGAACGCTTCACCACCACCTTGGACCAGAATGCCATATTTTGCAGCTAGACCTCCGCCAACAAACAGTGCAGTTGGGGCGGCAAGACCAATCCCGCAAGGACAAGCCACAACGAAGACAGCAATCGCAAATTCGAGCGACCAGAAAGCCCAGCCACCACGATTCAGATCAAGCCATGCTCGCGGTAAGGTGCCTGACAAGCCCAAGGCCAACCAAATAACCCAGGTAATAATGGCAATGAGGGTTATCACTGGCACGAAGTAGCCTGTGAGCATGTCTGCAATGCGTTCGATGGGAGCTCTCTTCGCTTGGCCTTCACGGACAACACTAACAATCCGATCTAGCATCGAAGTGCCTCCGACTTCAGTCACTCGGATTCGAACAGGTTCCGAGACATTGACGGATCCTGTGTAGACTTGGTCGCCGAATATCTTCTTCACAGGCTTAGATTCGCCCGTAAGGGAGCTTTCATTGAATAGAAATATTCCCTGCTGGTCGATGGTGCCATCAGTCGGTGGTGAAACCCCGTGGGCGATCTGGACCAGGTCGCCCGCCTCCAATTGATCCACCGGGATCGTCCGGGTGATTTTGTCTTCTACAAGAACTGCTTCCGAAGGCCGCAATTTACTGAGCATTGCAACCGCGTCACCAGTTTTCGTCTTGCTGTAGGCTTCGAGAAATCGACCGATGAGGATGAAGAAGGTAAGAAACGTTACTGTGTCGAAGTAAGTGTCAGAAGAACGACTTTGACGCATAAAATGTGAGCTATCCGTCGCATCCATGATCAAGACGGCCAAGGACGAGAAGTATGCGACGGCAGCACCAGCACTGATCAACAAATTCATACTGCCGAAACGGTAAAATCGACGTATGATTGGAGTCTTGCTGCTCGGTCTCCACATGGCCTTGATCTCTTTGTACGCCCTGGCGTGAAACAAATCCGTGCCGTAGAACATGACTGGCGTTGTCATGAAAAATAATGCCCACTCCATCCGCATGACTTGACCGGCAAGGATAGGCTGTTCCCACCATTGCCTGGTCGAATTTGACTTGGGCACAAGACTCATGTAGACGACCCCGATGACGAGGGTAGGGATAGCGACTATGCCGGTGAAAAGCAGTCGCCAAAGAATGTGTCTCATCTCTTTCCGTTGCAGTCGACGAGAGCGCTCTTCTAGCGTTGGTGGGTGATAAACGGTCGCTGACAAGACTTCATGTGATGCGTCGATGGCAGTGACAAAGCTCCGCACACTGAGTTGACTGGAAGGGCGATAGGTGATGGTGATGATTGGGTCGTCCAGCGAGGGAAGCTGAGTTATGGTATAGACTCTGTCCTGGCTGGGGGGTAGAGAAGACCGGATGGCGCTCCTGATGTTGTCAGGACAGTGATCGCAGTACATGCCGTCAACCTTCAATTGGACCGTTCTCTCCTGCTTGGGGCCTGCGGCTTTCTTGGCGATGTCCTCGAGCTTGACGACCGTAGCATCGTAGCCGAGATCGTCAAGCTTCTCGAGTAAGGTATCCAGATTTTTCTTGCCGGAGAAGGCTATGAGGCCCCGATTGCCCACTAGATCAATGTTGATGTCCTTGATGAACGGAAGCTCGCGCAAACCTCTCGTTATAGTACCCACGCAACTTCCACAAGTCATCCCTTCGATACTGAGAGTGACTCTGTAGTCGTCATCCTCAGCTTGCGGTTTGTGCTTCTCTTCTCCTTGAGGCTCAATCTCCTCAATCGCAGCCTCATAGCCGACGTCTTCGATTTCCGCAACGATCTTGTCTGAATTGCTCTTCGGCCCGGAATAGACTACTCGTGCAGTATTCGTCATAAGATTGATTTGGGCATTTTCCACAAAGCTTAGATTATCCAGAGCTTTAGTGATCGTGCTTGTGCACGATGCGCAGGTTACGCCACCTATTGAGACGGTGACTGCATACCGTGAGATGGCGCTTTCGTTGGTTGAACCATCGATGTCAATTGTCACAGGCTTCTCGTCAACCAATGTATCGTTCGAGACAGCAGTGGCCTTGTTGGTATGGGGTTTCCTGCTCGGGCTTGACCGGCGCATCCGAGTCAGGGAAGACCAGCTTACTTTCGCTCTTGATTTTCGACCCTTCTCACGTTGGCATGCGTCACAGTTGTCGATGTGTTTGCGCTGGGCACGAGTTGTACTCCATGTGGATCGCGAGGCTCGGGAGGATATCGGTTTCGGTGCAATGTCGACGTCGTGATTCCGGACACCATTTGGGTCGAAGGTTGTGACATGCTCGACCTCAAAAGCTGCCTTGATTAGCTCGCCGACAATGATTTCTCGGGTGGAGTCTTCGACGTGTTTGACGCGAATAAGGTGATCAATCAACGAAACATGAACGGATTGGATGACGCCTATTCCGCGTAGTATATCCTGGACATAGGAAACGCACGACGGGCAGTGAATGTTTGACACTAAGAATGTAGATGTGTAGGCCATGATGGGAGTGGTGTGGGAGCTTGATCACTCGGGGCAGAAGGGCAGGAGGCCCGCGCGGAATACGCTGGTAACAGAAACGTGATACGTGGTGGAAAAACAAGTTGAGTCACGAAGATGTGGCACCATAGCAAACCTGCTGTACAACCTCCAGCTTTTGTCCTCGAACATGGTGAGGATTTTGTGCGTAAACCGATCCAGCACAATGAGCTCGAAGTGGTTGCAGATGTTGACCGAAAGACGCGCCATTTGTGCGTAATGACGGAAGAACCTGGAAGTTCGCTAAACTGGCGAGGGGCCAATTAGGATTAGTGTGGATGAGCCCCCAAGATCACGTGCAGAAGCTTCTCATGTCACGTGTTTCGCCTCCAACTGAAACATCCTTCTTGGGGTTGAGCCGACGACACGCAAGAAAAGCTGCTTTTCATCTCTTCCCGGTCTTTCACAGCCAGGTCAGAAACGGTTCTCGACTCAGTCACTCGCTCGTACTGGGAGAAAGAAAAGTATAGTATCAAGTCGGTCTTGTGATACGTCAAAGCCCTTTGCGCTTTTGGCTTCCCAATCAGAACACGAGTCCACACGCTGAAGACCCGAACAAGCTGGAATGGTGGCCCCACCAATTGCCCCGAACAACTCGAGCGAGACCAATGGCTATGTGCGCGATACTGATGAGCTTCGTCAGCGCCCCCACGATACCTTCATCATGCATCCTGCTGTACCTCCCCTTGACTTTCAGGCTATGTACAACGGCACAAATGATCGCCCAGGATTAACCTCCTCCCATCAGACCAACAGTCCTTCTTCTCAAGGGCCATCCAAGCCGTCCGCTCACACTGCTCCGGGTCCTCGTCGCGGATCTTTTCCGGACATCCTGCCTCAAGGTCACACGCCATCTCCGTCTACCAAGGATAGTATCCTTAATATGAGAGTCGGCATGCCCGACTTCCCCACAGGTCCTAGCCCCGGGCCTGCAGATGCACAAACCGATATCAATCCCAACTTCCGATTTTCAACACCTTCATCTGGGCTAGACCAAGCCTCCCGTTCTGTGAGCAATGCGGAGCACGCCGATGGTGCTACAATTATCGTCACGGGCCACGTCCAAACACATGGCGCTATGGGGAATGCGACCATGGCAGCCAATAATAGGAATGGGTCTCGCAGAAACAAACAATATACTCTGCCTGATGGTTCAGTCGTGTCAGGGAAAGGGCTCGGTCGGGGGAGGCCCGGCATCAAGCGTGGACCAAGAAAGTCGCAGGGGGGGAGTCATCCATCACCACAGGTAACGTCCGTCGATAGTGCCGAAGCGTCCTCTCACCACGGAGGACCTGGGAGTAAGGAACGGGAGGGTACTGGTTCTGAATTATCTCTGCACTGGGCGTCGTCGCCCGAACCTGTTGCGTTAGATTCCGAAGAGAGCTCGGAGGAATATAATCCTACCTTGCATACAAGATCTGGGAGGCAGACACAGAAACCAACTCCTCTTACCAAGGCTACTGTCACGAGTGCAAGCCCCTCTGGTAAAGTCTCGCGCAATACCCCTACTGTGAACGGCAGTTCGACCTCGACTCCCTCCAGCAAGACTCACCCGAAGATTAAACGAAGAATCTACCGTGGTCGCGAGCAATTTGCGCTGTGCGAACATTGCCTACGCGGATACGGCCCTCCAGGGAATGTTATTGTGTTTTGCGATGCATGCAATAAGTGCTGGCACCAGCGTTGTCACGAACCTCAGATCTCGAAACAGACCGTGGCAGACTCGAAAGCTGAATGGTACTGTTCCGAATGTGACCGGATACTGCATGGTAAGAAGAAGGAGAAAAAGTCAATCAGCAAGCTAAGCGCTGAGCCTGTGGTTGTTTCACCTCCTATCATCCAGCAAGCGCCCACATATGCAGGGCCATTTGTAGGAGGACGCTTCTTGAACCCCGAGCAGAAGCTGGCATATCTCAAAACGCTGTCAAAGGAAGACTTGGTTCTACGTCTTCTACACGCTTCCGATCTCGCACCGGACCTGCCCATCTTTCAAACACTCGTTCCCCCTCCGCCTCCTCCGGTGGTCATGCCTCAGGCTCAATTTACTTCCACTTATGTCACGCCAGTGTCAAAAGTGCCGTCCTTTAGGCCCAATGATGCTGGGCAGGGTCACCAGGTGGATGAAGGTTACGACGGATACTTTGATGAGCACGCAGCGCTTTATCCGAAGCCCGGCCATGGATTGCAGCTTTCGCCGGACAGTGAGGATTTACATATGTTGCTCGAGGGCAAGGAGAGTAAAACGTTCAGCCATTGGCAGAGGTCGAACCCGGGGCCGTTATTCAGCGGATCGGGCAATATCCTTTCGACGGCGCATTAAGTTCGTTGCTTGGAAGCTTGCCAACCTGCAGACTTGTATCCCTTAGAGACCCGGTTTATTCACGTGCGACGCCACTAATTGCAATATATGAATTCGGTCCTAGCCGGGAGGGAGAGCTCGAATGCAGGCCCCAAATAGGGGTGCGAGGCAACAGTGCCCCCCTCGCAAGATCGTGAAGCCCACCTCATCGAGTTGGACACGGTCTTCCGATGCAGCTCAGCGATGCTCCTCAATTTATATCCGTGGATACAGCAACATAAAATGAATGCGGCTACCTCAAACCCGACTTCTGCTGGGAATATGTGCCTGTCGTCTGAACCTATTTTTAGTTGGCACAACGGAGACGGCGGATAGCTTTTCCGCACTTCGCTACAGTTGCCCTGTGAAAATGGCGAGCTCGGAGCTTGCTCTCATCGTTTTGAACGTTGCGAACTTCCTCCTTCTACATCATCATGAGACATTACTCGCTATTTCTGGAACAACCAGAACCGCGCCTACCTCGGGCTTAGGCGGCTGGCTGCGCCAGAATCTTCCATTGTCTGCCATGGAAACCATAAGGCTGACTCCTCTCGCTTGGGGACGGTGGGGGCTGCGACGCTTACATCTACAGCAATTCCAAGCCAGATGAACATTAGGACACATAATCGCAACAAACGTGCGAGACAAGATGTTTTAGCTATTACAAGATGGAAAGCGATGTGCAAGGCTCTTTGTACTAATGGTTGTTCTTAGCTGAACAACAGCACAAATAACATTTGTCTGCAATGGTTATGTGATAATTGGCATTCGATGCTATGGCTATTTCAGATACTCACAGTCTGCGATGGAAGCCACGACGTGATATGTCGGACTGCTTGTGTACCATGTCCTATCATCCATATGGTATGATGCAGGAAAGACTCAGCTTCGTGCATTCAGATTGCGTACATCAAAAGTCAGCGCCTCACCTGGACCTTCATTCTCACTGACCCAGAACTTTACCTTGGCTTGTCGCAACCCACCTGGGGAATTCTCACTACCAAATTCAGCCTCAACCCATCACTTTCTAGTCACGTTCAAATGGATAGTGATTTACTCCGCCAAGACTCTGGTAAGTTGCGCACAATCGTCGCGCGGCTATATCAAGGTAGGACACTGTGTTTTCTGCATCGTTTACCTTCACACACGACAGATCCGGCCTATCGTCAAACAATTTCATGGTATGGCCATCATCAGAGCTCACATCCCGGCTGGCCCAGATGGCCAGACGCCGCAGCGCTTCTCCGCGAACATCCTCTCCCGCGACCCACGTCCTCCACTCAGCTTCACTGACGACGGCCCCGGTAGACTTTCACTGCTCGGGCCACGGCACGACAACGATCACGATGACTTCCGGAAAATCAAGATCCTGCCGACCCAAGACGAAATCCTCGCCATTGACCGACCTGTCTATATGCCTAAGAAAGACCTCACCCAACAGCACTTTCTCGAAAATGGTCCCGGCAGACATCTAGACACCCTCTTCAGACAACTGAGGTGCGATAGCACAGAAACGATACGAGATATCTGCTACTCCGCGGCACAAGTCGCCTTCCTGAAGATCGGCTCAAATTCGGACGGCCATGTGCGGCAGGAGACAAGCGCAGGCCATCGGTATTTTTTGTATCGCAACATCAGAGTCCAAGAACTACTCTCACATGAGCACAAATCTATGGTGGTCCGCGTCAGCTATGATTGTCCCCCTTTCATGAGAGGTCGGAATCTGTATGAATCCGGTCGCTTTCAAAACGGCATGCTCGTTGCCCTGCTTCAGTTGAATAATACGACGATGGAGTTTTCGGTCTATTATATGGAAGTCACCCTAGCTCAGACGACCTTCTCTATGGATGCCTTCAACGGTCGCGGAACTCAAGCTGCCGTCCAACTCAACTTCCTCCCAACAAGTAGCCATGATGACGTCCTACAACTCTGCCGTCACGCACTTGGACTGAAGATGGACAATGAGCTCTATCTTGTAGAGTTCCCAAAGATTCTCTTTGCCGGCGTTTACAACTGCCTCAAGTGTTTGCAGGACATGAAAGATTCAGATTTCGCCTTTCCTCAGTATGTCGCACCCCGGATCTCTATTCACGACGCTCTGCTCGCGCGGGAGCTGAATTTCGCTGTCGGCTCACCATCACGTTTCCCGTGCCTTCCGCCGTCCTATGCACGCGCACCAGAGTTCAGGTACAATCTTGAAAAGACTGTGGGACCTCATTCTCCGATCTCTTCGGTGTCTCTAGAAGACCTGTGCCGCCCGTCCACGCTCGATATCCTCAAACGCGAAACGACCTTAGATGAAGGTCAAGCTGTCGCATTCAGAGACAGTCTTATGCGTGATTTTGCTTGCACCCAGGGTCCACCGGGTTGTGGTAAAACCTATCTGGGTCTCAAAGTGGCGCAGGCGGTCCTTGAATCCCGACCAGTGCAAAAGCCTGTCCTGCTAGTCTGTCTTACAAACCATGCTTTGGACAGCTTTCTTGCTGACCTTCGAGATGCTGGGGTATCTGGTCTCCTCCGGGTAGGATCAGGCAGCAAGGAGGAATGGACCAACAGCATCAACCTCCGCGACCTGAGACGAAAGATTCGATTCAAGAGAGAGGAATCGAATGTGATGCAGACTCATACGCTGCAAAAGAAAGAGTCTATTGCTGGCTTGGATGAATTATGTAAAGGTACTACAGCTCCTTCCTTGGCCAAACAAACACGACTAACGTTCAGTAGCTGTTTCTTGTCAATCTCAGACTGGCGCTGTCCCTTGGCATTATGTTCGAGACGTACTGTACAGCGACCATCGGGATGTGCACGCTCAATTCACAACAACCGCCAATGTCCCTTTAGCTCAATCTTTCACGTTCGAATACTGGTCTGCTGGGGGAGATTTGACAACGATTCGGGATCTCCACCTCGAGTTGGCGAATAGGCTTGCTCAAGCTTCCGCAAGTCGTGATAAACGTCCCGCAGAGGACGTCGACAAGCTGCTTTTTGACCTGTCATGGGATGCTGAGCTACGGAGCTTTAATGCTGGTCTTTCTAGCATTTGGAACATGCCACTGTCACAACGTCAGTCCTTGATCAAGAGCTGGGAAAAGAAAGTTGATAAAGAGGCTCTCGCACAAAAGATGATGTCGCTCTATGTGGAGTCTCAACATCACGAACAGGAAATCAAGAGGATCCGAAACGAGCGCGACGGCCGCATCATGGCAGCACACAACATCGTCGCAATGACAACGACTGTAAGTTTTGTTTTGGTATTCTCGTCTCCCTCCCGGAGGGACCGGCACTCTTCCAGCTGAAATGTTGCTTCGGGCTCTCTACACGTCTACCCCATTTTTCGCCTAAGCTTTAGCTCTGAACACATTCTGACTGATATACAGGCGTGTGCTGCCCGATGGGAGGTGCTCCGAGCGCTCGACCTCCAGATAGTCATTTGCGAAGAAGCTGCAGAGATCATGGAGGCCCACACCTTGTGCTCGCTGTTGCCCTCCGTTGAACATGCAGTCTTCATTGGCGATCCGCAGCAGCTGCGACCCGAAGCAAACGAGCAAATGTTAAGCCTGGGGTCTAGCGTCGGGCGACAATATCGACTGGATGAGTCTTTACTTGAGCGACTGATGATGCCTCAGGATGTGTCCGCACACAGTATACCAGCAAGCCATTTGAGCATCCAACGCCGCATGCACCCTCAGATCGCCGACATCACTCGCCTGACGTATCCTTATCTGAAAGACCATGAATCCACACACGCACGGTCTCCGGTTCATGGTCTAGCACAGCGCATGTTCTGGTGGGACCACCGAAGCCCCGAACTTGAGGCGGACGATCTGAAATCGCATGCCAATCTCCATGAAGTGGAAATGGTAGCCTCCCTAGTTGAGTACCTCCTTTGCCGTGGCGCCTATGAACAAGCGGAAATAGCTGTCTTGACGCCATACGCTGGCCAGCTCCTGAGATTATACAAGCGACTTGAAGCGACCTGCGACATCTGGCTTTCTGACAAAGATCGAGAAGCGATGCTCGAAGAGGAGCTCCTCGCGCTTGGAGAGGAGGGCCGCACCACTAAAGACAAAGTTGTCATGTCCAACATGCTCAGGATCGCGACGGTCGACAATTTTCAAGGTCAAGAAGCTAAAGTGATCATCCTCAGTACTGTCCGCAGTGGTGGCAAGGCGGGATTTCTGAAGATTTTAAACAGAATCAATGTCGCTTGTAGCAGGGCTCGAAACGGTAAGTTCTTACGGTCCCCGGCATATTTTTCCGTGCCTCGAGCATTGCCAGTGCTGTGGTTGTTTTCGTCAACACAGACTAATAACAGTTATTGACAGGATTCTATATAATCGGAAATTCTCAGACATTGTCCCAGGTCCCGATGTGGAGACAGATAATCCAAGTTTTCAATGGCAGGATCGGGGCATCGATCATGACTCAGTGCCATGCCCACCCCGAACACAGTCAACTTGTTCAGCACCCAGAGGATTTCAGCAGAGTAAAGGAGTGCTCCTCCATCTGCAATCAAGCGTTGGATTGCGGCCACCATTGCCGGCAGCTCTGCCATCCGCCCCAGCTCCATGCACGCTTGGTCTGTGAGGAAGAATGTGGGAAGGTCTTCGACTGTGGTCATCAATGTTCTAGACGCTGCTATCAGGACTGCAGAGAGTGTACAGTCTCTACCGACAAGGTCACGCTTGACTGCGGACATCCTGGACAACGTCTCTGTGCCGGAGGCACTTCTAAGTGTACAGTCATCATCGCCAGGAAACAATTGTCTTGTGGCCACAACGCCACCATTCTATGTGGAGAAGATTCGCACGCCAACATTGTCTGTCAACAGCCGTGTGGAGCGTGGCTCCCTTGTCAGCACACATGCAAGGACATATGTGGGAATTGTAACGGCAGTCAGAAGAGCCACCCGCCGTGCGCTGACATCTGTGGTTTGTCAAAGGCATGCGGTCACACATGCAAGGAAACTTGTCACGGTGTTGGCAAGACCTGTCCGACAGCATGCCGTGAACCATGTACTGACCATTGTGAGCATGGCCTATGTCAGAATCGCTGTGAAGACGCTTGTGACCCCTGTGTCAAGCAAACCATTTCTGGCTGCAATCACGATGCAACGGATATGTTGTGTTGCTTCCCGAGCTTATCACTACCGTGCAGCCAGAGATGTCCAAAGATTCTTGGCTGTGGTCACGCTTGTCCTTCATTGGAAGGCGAGACATGTCCTCCTTCGAAGGTCTGTCCAGAGTGTATGACAGGTGAGAAAGGCCCTACAGTACTGTACTCACCAAACTGTCGGCACTTGGTCGAGGTTTCGCAGTTGGATACCATCAATCTCTGTGGCGTGTACGAAGTCGACATCAATGGAACTATCTTAGCAATCAACTCCGACATCCGGTTGCCATATCTCCACGAGCCGAAATGCATATGCGGAGCACAGTTGGAAGGCACACGGCGGTATAGAATCCACTCCAAGTTGGTAAGATTCAACCGCACTCTGGATCTCCTCCTCGCCAAGATGGGACGGAAGCTGGCCAACTTTGGGTCGGCGATTGAGACGCTGGAGAAAGAACTTGACGAAACGTTTGACGTATTCGTCGAAGCCATTCGTCCCAACCCTCTGGCTGCCAAGGCGAACGCCACTCTCCTCTTGCGCCGATCCCGAGACATCCTCGACTTGCAAACCCAGATCACGGATTTCCGAAAAGGCGTTGTCGATCTGGTCCGACGCGACCTGGCTCGCCTGAACGCCGCATTTCCCAACGTCGTGCCATCCTATAATCTTATGTTCCATCTTCACTTTGATATACTGGGATATCGCGCCGTCAGCGTGCGTCTTGCTGATGTCTTGAAACTGGGAAGTCAACTTTTGAACCCGCAGGATCCCTCTTTCAGTGTCCAGCGTCAAGGTCTGAAGATGATACAATTTGTTCATCGAGAGTCGATCGCATGCATCGAATTCTGTAAGGACACCTTGACTGACCCGCTACTCATGACCAACCCGTCGGTTGAAGCCGAGATCAGGCTGCAACAGTTGCAGTTCCTTCTATTTGCCAGGTCGACAAGAGTCCGACTGGTACACCTTGGCAGTCCTGTCGAAGACACTGCCCCTGCCATGGACGTCGATGCTATCAAGGATAGCTTGGATGCCGCCACGAAACTCGTTCGAAGTTCTCTCCGTACCTGTGCGCCTTTCGGCCAAACCGCACGAGATTTTGCCAATATCTTCGCGTCTGCGGACGAGGTCCCGTCGTCTTCGCCGATCCCAGCGATCAAGAACGCTCATGTGCGTGAGACTGAAAAGCTGTGGGGGCAACACAGACTTGGTCATCTGAGAACCTGCGCCAAGAATCACGTTTACTCTTCAAAGACGTTCTCTGACGCCTGCCCCGAATGCGGAAAGGGGGCTCAAATTTCCAGCAACGAGGTCTTTCGTAAATCTTCGAAGCATCTGTTTGAGATTCAGTTTCTGGAGGCAATGCACGCCAAATCAGCCAGTGCCCGCCATGTCGAACCGCCCAAAGCCGAGGGCGCGGCGAGAGACCGATCGGAGAACGATGGACCTGTGCTGAGAGAAGAGGCAGAAGAAGCGCTCGGTCAACCGACGAGAGAATTAACCCAGGAGGAGCGCTTTCTCAGAGCCATGAGGAATGGCCTGCCAAAGATCCAAGGTGGACGGACTGGAGTCTGAGAAGCCGTCAGAAGGGATCTAAGCCATCAATGGGACAAGAAGTTGTGTTGGTCAGAGAGCTGGAGCACCAGCTTGCGGCTCGCCACTGACGAGAAAATCCTCGACGGCTGAGCATGAACAAGCAGCCCTCTGAGGTAGACAGCTTCTTGTGGGAATGAGAAGATTCATAGAAGCAATAAAGTAAGAATCCAACATAGAAAGCCAAGTAAGCAGGGCATGTGAATGGATAGCCTGCTGAAGACGAGTGGGCAGTCGTGGACCGGATCGCCCATTATAAGTACGACATGAAGGAAGACGAGCACTACGCAGCCGGTCCCTGAAGTCGTCAAATGAAATCCGGCACTCACTAATTAACGCAAGGTATATTAAGCGGCAGCACTCCTTGTTTGCTTGCGAGGGAGTTGCTACTGTAACCGTGTGAACGATGTTGGTCCACGTTTCAGAGCGTCCTAAGAGTATATACTGCGTACATAGCTATACATCTCGCTTGTGTAGAGAGCAGCGAGGAGCTAATTACAGTATATAGCGTGTTTTATTTCGACGACTTCGGGCCACAACCGTAGGACTGACAACTGGTGCAGACCGGAGCACTGGGTGTGACTTGATGACTCACTCCCGCAGTGGATCACTTTCTACTCAGCACTCAGCACTACTACGTACATATATTCTATCTCTTCCCCGACCCTGTCACCGTCCCTGTCCCTCTGGAACTCCGTCTCCTGACTATCCCCGTCCCCTGTCGCCCTCCCCTGTCGCCCTCCCCGACGAACCGGCCTTCTCGCTCTTCAATGACTTGAACCAGATCGCCCGAGTACGATAGGACGAAAGACGGGTAATTACTTCACAGTACCTGTCTGTACCTTATTGTGCCAAAAACAGAGCGATGCTGTGCTATGACTGCGACTCACTCGATCAGTTGGTCAATTAGTTTCTACGGAGGACGGAGGACGGAGTAAATTCTATCTCTTGCCGGTGCCTGTCCCTGTTCCTTTGGAACTCCGTCTCCTGAGCGTCATTGCCCTCCCGGACGATCCTGCATGCTCGCTTTCCATACTCGTGCCGATACCGGAGTCGAAGGCGAAAGCCCTGTCCGCGTCTCTGCCCCTTTCTCTGATCTCTTGTTCGCGTTCGCGTTCGAGTCTGTATTCCTCTCCGCGACCGTCACCCAGGTCCCCTTCCCCCTCGTCCTCATCATCAGCCGCCTCGTCCACGCCCATTGGACGTCTGAGATGTGCTTGTTCTGCTTCTTCTTCAGCCACTTCCGCGGCGCCTGCGTCTGAGCTTACTCGTCCGGGATACGTCAACGGCGGTCGGCCCCGTCTGGTGGGATACTGCGCGGGCGTGTCTGAGAGGTTTGACACGGACAATCCGCTATGGGGTTCTTGATCTTCCTCTTCTGTTTTGATTTTGATGGCATCACCGCCGCGGCCGCCGCCATCTTCGGGCTTGATGCGGCCTTGTTCCGCCTCACCCTCTTGCTTGATCTTTTTGGCGTCGCCGCCGAGTCGTGTCTTACTACTGTCTGTTTTGCTGGTGATCTTGACCTTCCCCCAGAAATGCGCAATGAGGGCCCACCCCAAAAGCAGACTCGTGACAGCCACCATGTAGAACAGCGCAGAAAACACCACGAAGCTTAAGCCTCTGTAATTGTAGACAAAGTACCTCAACCCCTGGAACTGGGCCCGGAAGACTAGCTTGGCGGAGTACACACGCAGGGGTTCCCTTGATTGCACCTCCACTTTCGCGTGTGTGGGGATGATGTTGCCTGTTGACCTGCCAGACCCGCGTGGCCGCCGTCCGTCAAACACGAGCATCTCAAACATGGGCACCACAAGCGTCGAGCGGTCCGGGTCGCCTCGCAGCCCGAGGATATGCAGCGGCAGCTGGACCAGCGTGCGGGCCAACGCGGGGAGGGGGCTCGCGAAGGGTACGATGGCGGGTCTGCGTGAGCGGTGGAGGATGTCCGAGTCATAAGTATCGGCGGGCGGCGTGGCATGCGCTCCAGCGTCCGGATCGCCGCTTGCCAGAAGAGACAGATCGAGCATGAAGTTGCCGGCATTCAAGTTCGTGGCGCAGCGAGGCATCTCGAGTATTACGGATATATCGTACGCTTGGTGGGCGATCAGGGCGGCCGTGTCCAGCGCGACGGTGGCGTGGGGGTGAGCGGAGCGGTGTTCGTGGTCGACATGACTTGCCTTGGGCGCTGCGGCGTCATATTGTAAATACAACGGCCTTTCGAGATTGATCTGCGGGATGTAATTGTAGTAGAAAACCGCGTAAGCCGAGGAGGACACGGTGAGCAGGACGGCCGACGTGGCCAAGAAGAGGAGGGCCGCGAGGTAGACCTTGATGGCGGCGCGGGAGGTCAGGATGCGCAGCGGCGCGAGGGCGAGTTGCTACAAGTGAGGGTGAGATGACACCCTGCGATAAAGCTTAGGGGAAGGGGCCGGAACCTACAATTGCTCGTCTCGTCAGAGAATCGCCTTCCTCGTCGTAGTCGTAGTTGTAAGTTTTGTTCTGGTAGGTTGCGTCTGCCATTTTGCGATGTTCTACTGGCACTCCCTTACCCTGGGCAGACGCGGCATGGCGACCGGAGAACACCTAGACACGACAGCCGCAAGGTCGTATGTCAAGTCCCTACTTATTGCGCCATAGAGTCTGTGCCGGCGACCATGTACACACGAAGAACACGTCGACATCTGCGAGGTTCCTTTGCCCGGTCAAAATTGTTGAGACGCGTCCGGATTTCAAGGCGCTCAAAATGACGTCACACCAAGCTGGATGTTCACAATGGATGCTCACAATGGATGCTCACAATGGATGCTCGCTACGTGCGCAGAGCTTGCGAAGACGGCCACCGATAATTTCAAGAATTAATCATTTCAACTTCAAGAATGAATGATTTCAATTTCAAGAATTAACCATTACAATTCTCGCTTGCTATGCTAACCCTCTACCTGCTCATACACCAGGGGTATTCGATTATCCGTAAAGCACCATAGTGGTACGCAATTGCTTTTCTTTCACCATTGGCCCATGTAACACAACCTTGGGCGAGAAAACCACCAATCGGTCTCAGTACCTCACAAGTCTCTGCCACAACGGCATCTCCTTGACCTGTTCCTCGTGCCAGACAAGCTTGTTCTTCTCGTCGAGTTCAGCGTGCGCATCCGTACTCGGGATGCCTGCCTCTCTGTTCTCAGCCACCATCATGCGACTGACACCAGACCTGTCCTTTGCCAACCAGACAACTGGTGCCTGGTCGGTGATGGCAGGATTGACGTACGACTGTTCATACTCCTCTGGGGTATATCCTGGGATCCAGTCTTCCGAGTCGGCCGAGTCAGGGACAATCTTTTTGTTACTCTCGTAGAACTTCAAGGCGAGAGGCTCAATACGTCGGCTCAAAAAGTTGAATGGTGGGGATTTGGACTGCGCCTTGTAGCCCGGTTGATCGCCGGCGTCCTCAGCTTTAGTAGTTCCTACCTCTGTCGGGACGGCCGAATTGCCGCGGAACGAAGAGCCAGCGCCAGCCTCCATATTCTCGTGCTTGAGATGTTGTTCGTCAACAAATTGCTCCATGATCGTGGTGCTGAATTTGTTGCCGTTCAGCAACTCTAGCGGCATGTGTTGTTCCAGCGGTGCAATAGCACGGTCGAACATGATTTGGAAGATGACAACCACAACCAGGAAAACGACCATGATGGCCAACGGGCCAGCGCTGGCTCTGCTCTTGCTACACCCAATGGCGAAAAGCCCGATAAGGCACAGCGAGGCCAGGTAGACACCGGTCATCAGTTGCTTCAATGCCCTTGAGTATGCTTCGCCTTTTGTGTCGAATCTGTTGCCAAAGACGAACAACCAGTTGTATCTGAACATGAGGTAGAGAAGGCAGAATCCGATCGTGGCAAAGCCCAGCACCAATGGTGCAATGCACGAGTACGAGACGGCTATCACTCCGAGGAGGGTGAACTTGGGATAAGTCGAGCCCCATCCGATACCGGGGAGATTGACGAAACGGTTGTACTTCTTCCGTGGAGTCTTGTCCAAAAACTTGCCCAGCAGGACGTACATCAGCAACGGGACAATGTTGAGCAACTGGAGAGCTGCCTGCATCAAGCCGGTAAGAATGAAATAGCTGATGTAAAAATTGGACGCCTTGGGCAAGTTGGTTGCAAGCAGGCTGGGTGCCGAGCCAGGATTTTGGACGATTTGGGTTGTCACGGCACTGGCACCTATTCACTCGTCAGTATCATGCAACGCACCTAGATCGGGAGTCGGACGTACTGGAGGCAAATGTGGTAATGAGGAAGACCTGCACTACTTGGAAGGCGAAATACCATGACTGCACCTTGAGCTGGATAGCCGACTGGGTTGGCTCCCCCGCGAACTTGGCCAGTAATCCGCAGAAAATGGGTACAAGTGCCATGAGGATAGCCAGGAGAACCACCGGCAACAAACCAGTGACAACACCCAAGACTACCTTGGGAATCTTGTTGATGAAGCTCAAGAAAGGGACCTTGTTGGTGAGGTAATTGATGTTGGACAATGCGCCAACAAAGGTAACTGGGATGGCCCAGAAGATAATCATGACCCAGACGATAATAGTCGCAATGATGACCTTGACCTTTCGAGAGCTGTAGCTCGTGCCCAAGTTCTTCCAGACGACCTCGCTGGGTTGCACGCCGATGTAGCGAGGAGAAAATCTCGTCTTGGAGTCACGACCAACGGATTGGTAGGCATCGTGAGCGGCCGTCTGGTTCGAGAACTCAATGAAGGCGGCGGGGACCTTGGTGTGATGCAGGTCAAGATGCTCATTCTGCTGCTCAGGGACGTATCGGTTTAATTCCTCCAGTCTGCCTCGAGACCAGTTGATAGTATCGACCTTTCTCCAGAGCTGGGGCATCAGTCTGTGCTTGGGACGTTTCTTCTCGTTGATCCAGCGCTTGGGTTCCGAACCAGCAGCTTCGGATGAGCTTGCAGCGTTGGATTTCTTCTCGGCCTTCAGTCGGGTGGCATTGGCTTGCTTGATGAGCTTCATCTCGGCACCTTCGAGTTTCAAGGCTGTCTTTCTCCTCTCCTTGACGTCTTTCTCGAGCTTCTTGCAGTCCGTCACGAGCCAGACTCTACGCACTGCCGAGCCGAACATCTGTCGTAGCGGCTTCTCCTCCATGTACCCGTGAGGCAATCCCATGACCAAAATTGTTCTTGAAGAAAGACGTTGTGCGTGAGCAGCAGATAGGAAGTAGGCTCTCCGCAGCCCGACAAAATTGAGTCTTTCGCGCGCAATCAGGAGAGTGACGAAGCCCAAGTAGACGCAGGCGACGAGAGCATGAGCGTAGTACCTCTTCGGGTCGGCAACGTTGCTCATACTCAGCATGTCGAGTTGCTCCTGGCCGCCATGTCCGGTGGCATTGACGGGGAAGAGGACGGGCCAGGTGATGAAGCAGCCAACAAGGCACATGACAATCAACACCTTGAACATGCGAAGCCAGAGATAACCGTCAAGAGAATTGTGACCGAGGACATAGGCGTCGGGAAGGGAAGAGTAGTTGCGAAGAAGGCCAAAGAAGCTTGACTTGGATTGAGGAGTCGTCCATCCTTTCGCAAGGAGTCTGTCGTTGGTTCTGGGTCGGTAGACACGGGAGTAGCGGGTTCGAACGAGGAGGAAGACAATGAGGGCGACGAGGGCAATAACGGCGGTCGGAACCAATGTCGACACGATGCCAGAGAGCGAGTTGGAGCCTTGGTTGCGATTCGATCCCGCCGACTGCGTTGCGTGTCAGCCAGTGAGCTCAGCTACAGAGACAAGCCTGACAACGTACCTGTCGGGGATACAGCATGTGAGTAGCGGTGCCCTCCATCTTGAAGGACGTGCCAGGAATGACAGCCTCGCAAGGCCGGGCCTATTAAGCGAGCAAGGTGTGCAGTAAGACTCGCCTGAACTCGCTTATCTTCTGGGGTGCGAGGCGAGGCGAGAATGAAGAAAGGGCGAAAGATCTGCGCTTGAATGAAGGTGGGAAACCAAACAGACTGTTTATATCACAAGAACCAAGAACGGAGTACAACGATGCTCATTCTGGGGTGGTAACCCCCCTGATACTGTGGCTTGTTCTCTGATTGTTTAGATGAGCTCACACATGACGATGTGTTATGTGAAGGCTTCAAGATCGACAGCTGCAGACGCTTGGGCTTCCCTCCCTGCTGAACCTTGATGCCTCAGTCTCACCTGCCATTCGACCATTTGGAATCTGGCCATCGTACCCACTGCGGTAACCCGGGCAGGTGCCACCGCCATCACTGGCATTTCTCCACCTTCAGCTGCACTGGGCACCGGAAAGCCACAGCTGTGCCAGGGCATCTGCAGTTGAGTGAAGCGGTGGTGGTTGTGGCTTGAGCCAATGATGTCAAGTCATATTTCCGAGAATGACATGTTTCATGCAGCCGAAGCCAATCTCAATGGTGGCCGAGCCCAAAACCCGGTTTTTAACTAGTGACACGCCACACAAATCCGCCCGGTTCAACCAGATCCAGCAGGAATATGATGTCAGCAAAATTGCTGCACCAGCACCTGACCAGCTCCAGTACGAGAGAAAAACGAAGCACCAAGACGACTAGATCGCGGAGGGCTGACTTTACTTTCATTCAAAAGTCATCTATGTTACACAAAATATTTATCGAGTGGCTGGACCAGGTTCCCGGCAAGCTACAGGAGGCTTTGAGCTATCCTTGGCTGAGCTCGTCGACTAACACCTCCATGGCTCCCACAAACGAGCGACTGATCCCTGTTCCTGCCATGCCACAGAGCATTAAGAATAAGACTCTTGCTTTTCTTTCCCGACGCAGTAATGTTCAAGTCATAAGAACACCGGTCATTCCTCGTGTGATGATTATGTCCGTTGACCTTGTGCTTTCCTTCCACATATAGGGGCCGGGATTCCATGCCCTGCTAATTCAGTGCTCCGTCATATGCATGATACCGCAAAGGTGACCATCGCCATGTCGTCCGGGCATCCCACACACCCAAATCACGAGAACAGTGTACAAGAAAGGAATTTCAACCCCCATTCGTGGTCCTATCCAGCCTTTCTCCTTGGCTGGATATATGCACAAGTATCTCTTCTCACACTAGTGAGCTGTTCGCATCGCTTGTTGCAACCGCTGTTGCATATTCGCTTCAGGCGCAAGGTTCTCCCAGAATCCATAACTGCCATTCTGCTGTAATTCCAGGAACAGGATTGTCATGCCCCAGACGTGAGGACGGGCAACGGTCAGTCGTTCGTAGACGACTCGCGATATCTGTTCCCGAAGTTCGCGCTGTTGTTCATCGACATTGCCGGATCCCCAAAGATGGAGCATCAGCTTGCAGAAGAAATCCGTATGTGTGCTGGGGTACCGGATCTGGTCTGCAATGGCATTGAGGACTTGGTACCGACCCTCGTAGCCCAGGCTGAGCCCGAGCTTGGTCATGAAGACGACGGGTGCCAAATTGCCGTCGAATCTACCGGGCGGGCTGCTCAGTGCTTCCTGCCCAATGAATGGCACCAGAGCGTTAATGATCTCGACACTCTTCGCTGGTCCCATAGCCGTCGATCGAACCTGGCCTTCGAGAAGGGCTGCCTTGATCTGCTTCAAGGCAACCTCATAGTCACCTGATTTGCGGATGGCGTCCAGCATGACATCCCGTATGTCGGCCTGTCGTAGCGCCAAGTCAAAGTCGCCCGCCATGGTCGGATGTTTCTTCATCTCTTCGAGCCGTTCGATCTTCAGACCAGGCGTCATAGGGTCAGGCAGATCGTGATACGCCGACGGTTTCGCAGTAAGGATGAGATTCCTGAGCTGCGGGATCCCATAGCTAATGCGTGAGCAGAAATAGGTATGGTTCTGACAGAGGAATTCCGGATAATCATGGAGCAGGACCAGGATGTTCCTTAGCGTGCCCTTGTAAAGGTCGAGATTCAACAGTTCGAAACCAGCTGTGGTGGACAATTCGGAGATGTGGTGAAGAAGCAGTCCGATGAGCTCTCGATACGTATCCCAGCCAGCTTGATCGTTCGATTTCAGCATACCCGCTACAAAGACGCGGTGTACGACGAGACCGTACCACGCGTAGGTGAATCCCGGAAACCACGAAGGCTGGAGAGACTTGAAGCATTTGGCGAAGGCGGACATCATGTCAACGTGGTCGCTGGTGGTATCCAATCGAGCAGCAGCGTACTCGTAGAGCAGGTTTGCCAGCAGGCGGTTGAAAAGACGCTGTGGGAAAGCCACGCCCCGCATGTTTTGATGGTGGTTCAAAACCAGCACAATTACCGTCAAAATGGTCTCAAGGTATGGCGCCTTGCTGAGTCGGACCGCGCCATTTGTCTCGCCTTGGAATTTGACAAGCATAATGACCAGGCGGGAGAGAGCATCCACGTGAGCAAAAGCCACCTCGACACTGCCTCTCGGACTCTGGGCCTCTCGCTCGTAGCATTCAATGCATGAGTCGATACACAATCGGAAAAAATCGGCCAAGTCTTCCGTACTATTGATAGTCTGCTCCTTGTGGAGTTCCTTTAGGAAAGCAGCGCATGTGCTGTCGTTTTGACCGATGCTCTCGAAGATTCCGACCCATTCATCGAACACATAGCGCATCTGATCTTGCCTCGCTTTGGTCTTGTCGGTGACTTCAACGCTCACGAATTCAGGCATGCCGTGAGCCTTGAGCTTTGAGCTGATTTCTGACGCCACAAGAAGATCAGGCTGCTCCTTCACCCAAGCAGACATTGCGACGAGGCTATTGGCGAAGTCGGCTCGAAGCGCGGTTGGCTCATCAGTGAAGAGCGTCTGGTCGAGGATCTCTGCCAGGATCTCGAGCCCTCGCATATTTTTATTCAGGATGGAGGATGAGAGAGCGGCGTCAACCCGAGAGATCTCCAGCAAGCCCACCGTGATTAGTGCCACTACCACATTCGAGCTGGCCAAAATGAGCTCCTCACTAGCTGTCATCCATCTCAGCACATCTCTGACTATGAGGTCTGACAATTGACATAGTTTGGATAACAAGAATGCTAGGACCTCAGCCTCGAGCGGGCTTGCCGGGGGCGTCTGCGTAAAGGTGGCGCAAATTTTTTCCGCGATTTGACGTGCGAGCAAGTCAGTTGCTGGGCGTTGGGACGTTGTAAGGACGATCAGGATTTGCCTAAAATCCTGGAAGATCGAGCCGTTCTTCTCTAGATCCTTCACTCTTGTGGTTCCTGATGCTCTTGCCGCCTTCTGGATGTCTTCGATGAGGATGGATATGCGCTCATGAGGTGGGATGGTCTCAGCAAAGCCATTGACGCGTGGCTGTTGCATAGCTGAGAGCATTCGATTCTCTTGTTGCACTAATGGGCTTTGATGAGGAAGAGCAGGCTGGTCGGCAGGGGTTGAGAGATTGGGCATCGCAAGAGGATCTTGCAAAATATCAGGAATCTGTCGGCCAGTCGTGTCGGTAGAAGCATTTGGTAGATGATTGGCATTCATCCCGTGCACTCTACGGTCAAACTCTTCATAAACTGCCCGTTGCGCTTCGTTTAGACCGCCGACGGTTTGCTTATAGGGCTCCGGAATCCAAGCTGACCACCGATTGATTCCTGCAGGCATGAAATCTCTGTTTCCCCCCTCGGCGAGGAAGCGACGACGTTCTTCCATATCACCTTCAATGACTTGGTCGATTTCTGCCATGGCGCGTTGTTCGGCAGCTTGCTCGACAAGAGAACATGCTGTGTCCAGATTGTCGTTCACACACATCAGAATGGCGCCCTCAGGTAGAAGATGTTCGGGCAGATCCTCTTGAGCGGGACGACGAATGTAGTTCGAAATGCTCATTCGAAGAGGCTCCTTACATGTGACAAGGGCAAGACTGCCAGCGAGCGACTTGACCATCTGTCTAGCGGCCAGACGGTACTTTTCCACATCTGGCTCAAGGGCGTAGTCCTTCGCAACAAGTTGAGCCGTGGAAATTGATGCTATTGTGATTGACCGTTCGACGACAGGGGCGATGATTTCTTGGATAGCTTGGTCGAATGCGCGATAAATGATGTTCTTGACCAGAGCCTGATCCTGAGGCGACCCTGACGTGGGCGGATACTTGAGCACGTCCTCGAGATTTGGAAGAGTTGCCATAATCTCTGGGGCAGACAAGCGTTCACGGACGGCTCTGTTCATTGCGCCGTTCAGACCAATCTCGTCAAAATTCTCCACGCCATCTTGCAGTCCCGAAAGATTGGCTACATCGTCTTCTGCCTGAGGCCGATCTCTAATGACCAAAGCAGGCTCAAGCTTCTTGAAGTCAAGCTTGAATTCCTTGCAAAGAACCTCAATCTCAAACTTTAGATTCAGCTTGAGTTCGGCGTGATGATAGAGCTCCAAAAGCACGCCAATGATTTCCATGAGCCAAGGATTGGGAGGTACAAACACCAGAGAGTTCACACCCTGCGCCAGGACTTTGCATGTAAAGGGGATGACCAGGATGAGTCTTTGGGTGTCATACCCTTCCACAAGGAGATCAACGAAGTAGATGTTGCGGTGCTTGATTGGCTTGTCTTGTGCCAGAGTAAGTGACCCTAGCCAACCTCCAAGGTTCTTCAGGTGACTTCTTTCGGTAGCAGAATTTATGGTGGATTCAGCGCTCATCATCTTGTTGATACTGACGTATGTTTCGCGGATCACCTCAGACATAAGCAAGTTGTCGCCAAATTTGCTGACGAACTGAAAGTACATTTCCTGGTTGTTTGGCTCAAGTCTTGCACGCTGTTCCACCAGATATGAGGCGAACCATTGATAGTGCTCCGGGGCAAAAGATTCCTTCAAGTCCACCAATTTGCTGGCCATATTGTCCTTGGAGAGATTATTGATGACGAACAGAATCTTCTCTTGGACTTTCTGGTCGGGCTCGCGAAAATGGGCAGAAGGATCAGGAGGGTCAGCGTGTAAGGCTCGGAAACCACGACCAGTATCTTGAGTGACAACATCAGCGGCTCCGTTCGCTGTGTGGCCGCTCCCAATGCCGTTAGCGCCGAAGCCGTGGCCATTGCCATTACCAGCCGCCTGTTGAGCACGGAGGCCCTCCTCGGCTCGCTGCATAAGTTCCGCGTGTTGATGAAGTGAAGGTTCTTGCAGAAGAAGACTGCACAGGCCAGGCCATTCCGAAAGCTGATCGCTAATCTGCAGTAATGCTTCTATGCCGAAGCGGTGCATGAGTGTGTCCGGTTCATGGTCGCGGACAGCGCGAAGGATAAGAGCAAGTCCGAAATCTCGGGGAATTGACGGGAGGAGATTGTACTTGATGATGTTGCCAAAGAGGAGCGCTGTTTTCTCCAGAGCATCCTCCGGATATTCGCTGTAGCAGACGTATTCGTCAAACAGCCCGTGAACAATGCAGCAGAAGAGATCCTGCTGTTGTGGGTCAGCCGAAGTTTTGAACTTGCGCATCTCGTTGACCATGTCGCGAATGGATAGCTCTCCTCGATACATGCGGCCAAACAGCTCGGACATCTGTTTATCGATAACTTCGGAAAGCTTATTGCCCTTTTCTTCACTGCTCCTTTCCAATATGTCATCAAAACCTGCCCCATAGTTCATTAACCGTGGATAAGTCTGTAAGCATGTGGTCTGAGCGCTTTCAACGGCGTCACGATCATCCAGATTGTCTTCGACCTTTTCCAGGAGAGTATGTACGTTTCGGAGAGTGAGTGGGATCGATTGTGGCGGTGCTCCACCACGCTGAACCCTGAATTCGTCGTCTGCCTTGATCCGGAGGTACTTGGCGAGGATCAACCCCAGGCTCGTTTGCCCCTCAGCGGCTTCTGCAAGATATCGTTCTAGGTCGAAGTCCTGTCGCAGTCTATCGCGCATACAAGCGATATCGAGTGCCAAGGGGTTGGTCCAATGCTTGAGAAATTCCTCAGTCCACCCAAACTCCTCGGCGCGCTCATAGATGACTTCTGTCTGGCGAGGATCGTTCTGAAAGACTAAATGGCAAAGTTCGAAGAGGTACTGAGGATTCTGTGTCGCGAGAGCCTGGAGGACCGGCCGATAGTCGGGGCGTTGTTTCTCAAGGAAAAGGCTGAAGCATTCCGCGATGAATTTCTCTTGGTCACTGGCCCACGGTTTGGCATTGGTGCGTGAAAGGAACAGCAGGAAGATGGCCGCGTGACTTTGATAGACGTCTTGCAATATGTCCATTGCATCTTCTCCATCTGGCCCGGTTGCTGGACCGAGGACAACCTCAAAGATGGCCTGACAAGCATCGGCCGAGGCGTACGGGGTGTCCAACTCCGCGGTGATCAAATTCACGACTTCGGGAGACAGCTTCTTCAAATCATCTTGAGGCAGAGTCGAACGCAAATGCGGTATTCGCGCAACCCGCACCACTGTTGTTGGAGCAGCGAGGAAACCAGCGAGAAGTGAAATCTGTGTAGCTGGATTTTGCCAGGTTCCTCCCCAGAGTCTCTGGAGGTCCAGGTGTGTATCTTCCTGCGCCACGTGCAGTAGAGTCCCATACAGTCTCGGGAACTCTGTCCTCCGCAACCGAAGACCCGGAATGTCGAATCCTTGGATGACCAGGTTCCAGTCCAGCTGTCTCACCCGGAAAGCATCCACCAGATTCAATAACTCGTATTGTTGATTGACGGTAAGGATCAGGAATAGGATCGCATTGGCCGCCTGGGGTTCGGTGATGGCGGACGCAGGCAAGGATGCCAGAAAATCTCGAGCAGCTTGTTCGGATGCGAGTGCTTTGGGGCCATGCCGTAGCAGGCCACGTGCAATGTCTCGATTCTCGGACGGGAGGCGCGTGACCATATAGGCACCATATAATAGTTCGGGCTTAGTCCCTGTGTATCGAGGTGTGATGGCTCGCCAAAGGTCGTCCTTTTGATCTTGGGTGGTTATTGAAGCGGCGGCCAACGAAAAGTACTCGACTACCGAGCAGATATTTTCAGCAGCAAAGGAAGGTGAACTGGCGCCACGGCCTTCTGACAGAGTCCGCAGGGAGGATTGGGCGAAGTTTGTCAAGAAGCTCTCGGCCTTTGCTCTTAGGTCGACGCGAGCGCATTTTGTGAAGGCGACGGCGAGGATGACTTGAGATAGGGTGTCAGAAGGGAAGAAGTGTTGGATGAAGCCCACTAGATCAAAATCGCGGAAGGAGTCCTCTTTGGACGTGTCAATGGCCTCAGCAATCTTCGCAGGTTGTTCTGGATCTGAGGCGACTTGGTCCAACTGTTCGTGTAGCAGTCTGTAGCTTCCTTGGTCATGATCTTTGGCTCCCTGGAAAATGGCGGCATTGTTGAGGGAGATAGCGCGCCGGAGGAACTGGGAAAAGACCTCCATGCCGTTGGAGTCAAGCAGTCGCTGAATCTTCTCCCTCTTGGCCTCCCACTTCTGCTTTCCCTCTCTTTCGCTGATGGTATCAAGAAGCAGGAGAATCTGAGTCGCAGATATCTTTGAGAGCGAAGAGGGGCCGGACGCGGCAGGACTGGTGATCATGGGAAGCATTCATGACCTTGGAAAGGGCGGTGGTGTGTACGAAGGGTTTGCGGGGAGAAGCAGTCACGTTGCACGGTTTGGGTCCAGGCGCAGTGCAGGTGAAGGGAACGTGAGAGGAGGTGGGAGGGTGGTCGATAAAGAGTCAACGTCTAGAACAAGGTGGTTCACCACGTGAACGAGAGAAGGAATAGATGTTGATGAGATGTGACAGCAGGAACAACTTGGAGACAGGATGTGCTGGCTGTCAGAGGATCGCCAGTCGTCCTGGTCCTTCTCCTTCACGCCTTGGCACATATCACGTGAGCATCACCAGGGCATCATCAGAACATCACTACGGAGTACCAGGAAGAGCTGGGCATGTCAATCTTGTTTCACTTGTTCATTGTACTATCTCGAAGGTTTGCCTCAACATATGGCGAAAGCCTGCAGTTCCTGAACAGAGAGAACTCATCCAGCCATCAAGCCACTTCCAGGTCGTGAAAATAAAATCGTCACTCGAGAAGAATACAAGTCTCGCCCACAATGCACAATCCATGGCCTTGGGTTATACAAGTCCCTGGAACCGACAACCCAAGAAAAGACTTCCTGAACACACGCCGTGGCAAGAATGTCGGCCTGCTGCTCGCTGACTCAAAACCTCGTTCTCTTAGACTCCACTGCTGCTACTCCAACGGTCTCATCGGCAGCGTCTGGAGCACCTCTCTTCCTCCCCTTCTGACCTCCCGTCGAAGATCTACCACCAGACTTGAGTCTAGGCCAAGTATCAAAGGGGCTAGTCTTCTTGTTCGAGTTTGCATCAGCAGCGTTCAATTCGGCTTCGTCTGTAAAGAGAAGAGCTTTTCCAGTGGAGCGCAGTGACCTTCCCATCTGGACACTCGGCGAACCAGGACTAGACACATCGGCATTTCCAGTCTGACCAGCTGGCTCTTCAATGTCCGTCAAGGCTTCTTCCTCCTCGTGGGCTTTGCGTGCCTTCTTTTGCGTCTCGGTCTGGAATAGTCTCTTTGGCTTGATTGAGCGACGTGTGAGAGTCCTGAGCGATCGAGTGGTTGTTTCGGGTGAGTGTTCAAGGAGACCCAGATCATCGTCAATCTCCTCTTCCTCGTCGTCCTCGTCATCAAATCGTCTGTAGACCTTCTTGCCGCGACTTAAAAAATGATTAGTTGGCGAAATAATGGTCAGAGAGTCAACTCACAAGACGTAGACCATGCCCTCGTCCTCCCGAATGGCCGCTGCCACTTGAGGATCTACCGTCTTTCGCTCCCCACTGACCTTGCGTCGCTTCGAAGTTCCTTCAACCTTCTGACTGGTTGAAGCCTCGCCATTCACTTCGTGGTCCACAAAGGGATTGGTTCGGCCGTGGTCGACTTGTGGGACTCTATCCCGTGAATCGGTGAAGATCTGGATCTGGCCATGACTTTCGTCTTCGGCAGAAAAGCTCTCAAGGGAAAAGCCATTGTAGCGCTTGTTCTTGCGATTTCTTCTCGGACTTGGCTCAAAATCCACCATGTCGGGGTTTTCTTGAAACAATGCCCGAGCAGCGTTGTTCGCCTTGGCGACCACCTTCTTCTTAGGAGTCTTGACTGGGGTAGGGAGCATGCCGTCGGATATTATGGTTGAAGAGGAAGCAGAAGGTTGCAGGTGCGCTTTGGAGCGTGGCATTTGTTTGGTGGGCAAGGTGTCGGTTTCGGGGGAGGAGGGAGAGATGATTTGCACCCGGCGCGTTTGCTTATTGCGCGGCGTTGAATCAGGTGATTGAATACCTGGTGCAGTTTGTCTTTGTCTCGACTGCCTTGACGACTTTGGGGTTGTCACTGCTGCTTCGGATCTGGTACTCGGCTGGGGCGCATCAGGAGTTGCATGGACCTGTCTTGCTGCGATTCTTGAGCTGGCTCTGGTAGGACGAGTATCGTAAGTAGCGCCGTGTAAAGGTGTGGGAGGAGTTTGAGGGGTGGATGCGATCTGAAGCGGCGGTGTTGAAGCCATGTTGCGGAGCGCTCAGGAACAAGTGAAGTACGGAGCACCCTCCAATCGACTGCCGGACCTCGAGGGTGAAGTCCCAGTCCAGAGACCGCACACGGATTCAAAGTATCGGATTGTAATGTATGGTAAGGCGACCGACTCAATGCACGTCTGGTATGTTGGAAGGGACCGGCAGCATTGTGAGGTACAGATAGAAGGAGGTCAACGATGAGGTTGATGTTGGAGGCTGGGCCTTGTCCATTGGGCGGTGATTGACGTGGCTGGGAATGCAGTGTGCGCTGTACGGAGTAGTTAGTGGCGCCACCAGCGCCGTTCGCTCCGCTGCTGTGAGGCTTAGGCGACCCACTGGCTGCACCCCGAACGCGCTCGTCCCTCCACATCCCTCCACCACGCGCAAAGTGGTCACCATGCGCACAGTTGTGGACCATTTACAATCTACGGAGTACGGAGTACTCTGAACATACTAATGCAACGGCGAATGGTGTTCCACTCTTTTCCAACATTTCGTCCTTGCTCTGTCCGTCATGAACAACGGCAAATCTCTGGATATGGAGGACCTAGACGAGAGCCTCTGGGATTCGCCCTCCAAGCCAGAAGGCACCAGCAAGCAGGCACATGCCACAAAACCTACCTACCAGGAGCAACGAGAACGTGATGAAAGCCTGCGTCAGGAACTGCAAAGCGTCCGCCAGGTCAATGAAGCAATTCAAGGCGTGACGCACAGTCTATTAAAGGCGAAAGACAACATGAAGGTAGTGGACAGGAGGGCTACAATACACGCTGCATACTGACTGGTACCATCAGGCTGTCAACAACACTGTCTCGGCTGCTTCTGCGCTACTCAATACATGGACCCGGATATTGTCTCAAACCGAACACAATCAACGACTCATCCTCGATCCCTCGTGGCAGGGTGCCAGCCAGGATATTGCCAATATCGAGGAGGAAGCCTTACAGAAGCAGCGTGCTACTGAGAGACGAGAAGCAGAGGAAGAAGAAAGAAAGATGGCAGCAGCAAGACGCGCAGAACAAGAGGAGAAGCGGAAAACAGAAGCAGTCGTCCAGCCTACGAAAACCGGTATTTGGAGAGGCACATCTAGGGCGCCTTCTGCTGGACGAGGGTCGGGTGCGCAGACGCCATCGTCGTCTTATGTGCAGGTGGGTGGCCCCAACTCCAGCGGTACCAGGCGAGGGACGTCCTCAACGAGGAGGACCACTTCAGGTGTTGGGCGGGGCACCGCTGGAAGGGGAACGAGAGGGCGTGGTTGAGGTTGAAAAAGCTTCGAACTGCATTCTCATATATGAGGAGACTCGGCTCGTTCAGACGGGTGGCCATTGACCTCAATATTAACCCTCTACGCAGCGTTGTGGTGAGGCTCAGAGGGCGATCTGCTGGTAAGAAAGGCTTTGTGAAACGCGTCTGGCGTTGCCATGTCCGCAAAACGGACCCTTTGATGCTCTAATTCGGGCCAAGGTCAGCTCAGGACACAGTACCGAACTGGTAAACGGATCTTTCCCTATTTCAACAAAGCGAGATTGTCCACCCTTCACCTACAAGCGGAACCCTCTATGTGCGAGACACGTGCGAAAAGAGACTTGTCTTCCTCGACCGACAAATATCTTTGGTCGATTACAGTTTTGACCCGAGCTTCATCTGTTCCCTGAACTCGCCCTGTGCCTCCACCATCAACCCAGAACGAGTAAGCAGATCATAGACCAGTGCTGCCATGCCTTTGGCCCTCCAAGAGCACGCTCAAAGACTTGCTTTCGTCCTGCACGGCGAGTGCTGGCGTATGTGGTTGAACGCCAGCGTCGTTGATACCAGCGCTAAAAGCACGACGGAAGCCGGGCACTTCATAGGTCACGTTGCTCATGTCTGTCGACGTTGTTATAGCATGATCGCCATCATCCTCCAGTCAAGCGCGGCCAAAATCACATGTGGTTCGTGAGTTTCGGGGCCAGGGCACGGTTGAGGCACAGGTCTTTGTAGTCATGATCACTGGCCCCCGGGGTCAATATCATGTCGCATCTTGAAGGAGATTCACTTACATCTGCCGAGCACGATCAATGCCACACCAATTGCTAGCACGCCCGCCTCGAAGCAGGCTTGCACTTTTGCAAAAAGCTCCTCGACACCTCAGAACGTCGTATCCCGTTGGGGGGGGGGCTGGTCGAACCAGGAATCCAGTCTGGATTTGCTCCTTCTTATCGAATAACGCCATGCACACGTCCGGTGAGACTTCGTGCCGCAGGAATGAGATGTTGACATACAGTTCGACCATTGCATCAGGGGCATTTTTCCCGTTTCATGGAAGGGGCCCGGCATGAGCCTTCTGGTCCTTAAATGTGACTGTGACTTGTCGCCGAGCAAGCGGCTTTCACTGGGAAGGCTCATCAAGCAAGCAATAAACGCCTCATACGCTCCTCACATACGCCTACTCGGATAAGACGCAGTTTTCCACTTCCATCCTCTTCAGCTGGTGTTCCAAGGAGGCGACGCGCTCTTTTCTTCGACTTTCACGCAGTGCATCTGCCATTGCAACGAATGCGGCTCTGGAATCAGTAGTGATGAGATTACGTCCGCAGGCACAAAGGCGTAGTATTCGGCGTTGAGACACAACTAAAGGAAAACACTTAAATTTCCACCGATGGAATAGCAAGTCGTCGCCCATGTTTCAGTAGCATTGACGCAGCATTTATACGTATCAGGATAACCATACCTGTTCAACTACCTGTTTAGATACCTGTTCAGATACCTGTTCATCCAGAAAGCATTGGGGACCTGTCGACCGTCCCTGATATACTCGGCCTGGAAGCGCCGGTTGACGAGTTTGATTCTAGGTGGTGCCTAGAACACTCTGCGAGACATCACTATCAACGAGCTTTGAGACATCTATCTAGTTTCGTAGATCACATTTCCTCGCCCTGAAGCACGGACGACGATATTCATACCTCTTTGCCGTGTCGTTTCCGATTCTCCTTTTGGCCTGTATGACTCGGCCAGCCTTGGGGCTTCCAGCTTGGTGCTGTGCAGCGGCGTTCACCTCACTGCTGTCTTTGTACTACTCGTTCTTGAACATACATGCTAATGGTCAGTCATTTCAGAGCGATCGTGACATCAGGATTGGGTTTTGCGAGACCTCAAAGCCCTCACCATCACGCCTCTGGGCGCTACGCAGCTCGTTTTTCCGCTGTCCAACTTCCACCACCTTCCATCATCGCGTCTGGTGCTCGTGATATTCAACACACTCACCCCGATGGTGGGGGACGATCATGTTCTACGAATGAGTCGGATGCCTAGGATCAAGGCAAGGGAAGTCGTGTTTGAAGTTCAGTAACGTGTATTAGAGTTGACATGTACATGCAACGTGGGTGTTACTTATGCTTTAAATTTCGAACAATGTGTGGGCGAGAGCCTGGTATTGTCAACGAGGCACACCCTTTCCGCTGCTTAGTTTAGACTCGTGGCGATGTCGCCGTCAATTTGCAGTCGTTGTCGGAGCATTGATGAAGAGGACCAAGCTTCGATTGTACATACCTGGTTATACATTCCTCACTCTGCCCGGTGGCGAAGATGCTAGCAGCAAGTGATACTGGCGATGCCATCCAGAGCTAATCCCTAAGAGGTGACGTTACCCCTTGCCAAGACCCGCGACGCTGTTTATCTATTAATGTATCGAAGAGGCCGGAGTGAAGAATCCTTCACATATTGTCACTCGAAGCCATGGCCATGGCAGCAGTCGCTCGCTAATCGCAACTTTTGCCATAATGGCACGCTCAAGTTGCCTCAGGTTTGCCCTGCCGCGAGTCATTGGTGCTTCGACCTGTGGCTTACGAGGACGACTAGTCGACACAAGTTATAGACGCCTCGACACAGCAGGAGGCTCTCGGTGCCCATTGACCAAGGCTTCTCTTGTAACCAGGACCCCTGGTTGTCGTTACTTAAGCACGACATCGCCGAACCCATATGCCGATGATGATGACGGTGGCACGTACAGTGAAGCAGAGCATGAGCATGCGGTCATCTCAACATTTGATCTTTTCTCCATTGGCATTGGCCCGTCCTCGTCGCACACCGTCGGACCTATGCGTGCTGGCAACATCTTTGTGGCGGATCTCGTGGAAGCCAATCTGCTGCACAAGGTTAACAAGATTCGTGTTTCCATCTACGGCAGTTTAGCTCTTACAGGCGAGGGCCACATGACGCCGTCAGCCTTACTTCTGGGTCTGGAGGGTGCCGACGTCGAGACCGTCGACACCTCATACGTTCCCAAGCGCTTTGATGAAATTAAAAGCGGAAAGAGGCTTTTCCTCGGCCGTGGGCTTCCAGGTGGCAAGGGCAAAGAGGTTGCCTTTGATTATGAGCAGGATTTTGTCTGGGAATGGGGGAGAAAGTTGCCCCTACACAGCAATGGTATGCGCCTTACCGTCTTTGACGAGGAGGGCGACATGTTGGCAATGAACGATTTGTTTAGTGTTGGCGGCGGCTTTGTCGTCAACGGCGCACTTTCTATTAACCAAGCTCCCAGTCCAGATACGCAGGCTCCATTGGACAGCTCCTCAGAAAACGCGCAAGATTTGGTTACCCGGGATTCAGGACAGCATCCCGCTGATTTATCAGAGAACATGTATTACAAGGAGATTCGTCGAGCTGATGCAGCGGGAGACCGGAAAACAGGAGCGGAGATCAAAGCCCTGGACGATGCCGCTGGAACGTCAACTAACCTGCCTGAGATTGTGTCAGAGTCTAGTTCAACCGGCCTGTCGTCCACCGCGGACAGTACAAGTGGTGTTACCGCTGATTCTGAGGACAGCACCACGTCAAATCAACCCCGCTACCCCTTTCGCAATGCTGCTAGCTTGTTACATTTATGCCACAAACACAACCTGACCATTGCGCAACTTGTCTTTGAGAATGAAAAGAGCCACGGGTACTCAGACGAAGAGATATACCAAAAGGTCTTTCGGATTTGGCGAGTCATGGACGAAAGCATCCTGGAGGGTGTCCAGGCACCGCAAGACTCCACTCTGCCAGGCTCGTTGAAGCTGCATCGACGAGCTCCAGCATTGTATCAGCGGCTTACGAGGGGACTCTATCCCTCTACCACTCAAGGTGTCGCACGTCAGGAACACTCTCCCCCAAGGACGAGGAACAAATCATTGCCCGAATCGACACCCACGGCAGTGAGTCGGATACCGACTGGTGTGGGAAGACGACAACCGCTCCGCGTTCATGGGTCCCTGGAACATCCCGTTCCACCATCACCCCTGCGGCGCACCACGTTCCCGGCCATGGATTACTTGACTGTGTACGCCATTGCCGTCAACGAGACTAACGCTGCTGGTGGACGGATTGTGACAGCTCCTACGAACGGCGCCGCCGGCATTATCCCCGCTGTGCTGAAGTACACGATCGAATTCGTTAGCGACGATGCAGAACGTGACGTGATGACGTTTTTGCTAACGGCCGCTGCCATCGGCATGTTGTACAAGCGTGGCGCTACCATCTCCGCAGCCGAGGGTGGGTGCATGGCAGAAGTAGGTGTTGCTTGCTCCATGGCTGCTGGCGCCTTTGCGGCGTGCATGGGGGCCAGTCCGGAGGCGATCGAACAAGCTGCCGAGATTGGTATCGAGCACAACTTGGGCCTCACGTGTGACCCTATTGGCGGTCTGGTCCAAGCACCATGCATAGAGCGGAACGCTCTGGGTGCCATCAAGGCCATCTCGAGTGCCAACCTGGCGCTCAGCAGTGAAACAGGCACGCAAAAAGTGAGACTCGACGATGCTATCCGGGCAATGCGCCTGACTGCCAAGGGAATGAGGAATGAATTCAAGGAGACGAGTTTGAGTGGACTGGCAACGAGCGTGCCGCTTCATATTCCAGTCAGTGTCCCTGACTGTTGAACGGAGCCAGGATGAATACAAGAAATCGAATGCCGATCTGACAAATGTGATGTGTTCTGACGCTCTGATCTTGCCATGTCTCACCTAGCATCAACAAGGACACAACGATGGTACCGTGGTGCACAGACACCGGACCTTCTTGAAGGCATAGCTCGATGTCATTGTTGCTGGGCATTGCTTGCTCATACGAAGCGACCAAGCTGAACGGTCAGTTGAAGACGCCGCTCAAGCAGTGTTTCATGTCCCGTGCCTCCGACTGCATGCTGGCCGAATAGCAGACCATCGAGCTGCCCGGAGCTGAGGGTCCGGAATTTGTGAGCAAAGTCACGAACGGGAGTCTGTAACTGGAACCCTATCGCTGGGGCTTTCGCAAAACCCCCTGCCCACAGTGAGAGTGTAACTGTGGCAGAACAAGGTTCTGGAGGAGCATATTGACAGACGGGACCACGAGAGCGAATCGACGAATACAACGACCGAAGAAGGTTCTCCCAAATGTTCTTTGATTTTTAGTACCGAAGACGATCTCGTGTCAACGCCTACGGGAGCTCGCGCTCTGTCACTACACAGTACGTTGTTAGTTTACTTGACCGCCAAGCTTAATCTCAGACTCAAGCCTAAATTAAGCCCGAAGCTCCGGTTAAGCCTCACTTTAGACGCGGCGCAGCGCAGGTGATTTTATCCAGTGGACTGGCCTGATAGTCGATACCAAGTTCTTTCCTACCCCAGCTCAACTCACCGCAATTCGCCTCACCTCACCTATTCAATCCTCGAAGGAAGTATTGTGCAGTGGGCTCTTTGAAATACGAGGCCCGGACCGTTTGCTCCAAGTGCACTTCCTACCCGCCCCGTAGCACCGACACGCGCGGAGACACCAAGTAAACAATGAACTTCGCGCCCTACCAAGATGCGTCCCCCGAAATGTAAGCTGCACTTCAGTCACCATTGAATGGCACTCATTACTGACAGATCTACGAACAGAGAGCGTGCCTTCTCACCTCCTCCCAAGGACCGACCTTCAATAGACTCCCCTCGGATCCGATCGCCTCCTCCGCCGAATAGACCTGGGTATGGTGGTGGTCGTACCATCTCTGACGTGCAACCGCTCCCTCCACCAAGTTCCTTTGCTGGTGACTTCGCTGCACGTCCGTCGGCCCCTGGGATCGAGCGAGGTCAGAGCCTGGAGGCGTTCGAGACCAGTCTGCCCATGAGGGTAGATCATGAAGCAATGCTGGCATATCTCCTCCTTCCTCCCGCTGGAGGGGTGTTTCTACTCATGTTTGAGCACAAAAGCGACTACGTCCGATTCCATGCATGGCAGTCCAGCATGCTTTTTGCGGCGTTGTTTGTTCTGCACCTGATCCTGGCATGGTCAAAGATTCTCTCCTGGATGCTTTTCGCCATCGACCTGCTTCTCATCGGGTTTCTGTCACTGCACGCTTACAGAGACGTCGAGACACTGGATCACTTCGAGGTCCCCTTCTTTGGCAGGCTGGCAAACTCGTTTGTAGAGAACGAGTGACACTGATGGACGAAACAGAGGGTCTAGCCTTCATTCTATGAGCACAAAGATGTCGTGGGGCAGCTTCCTGGCATTGGCGCAGGCCGTGGTGGTGTTCGTCTTGAATTGCGGCAGAGCCCGCTAAGGAGGATTGTCCCAAAATCAGGGACATGCGTCTTGGCGGGATAGGCGTCGAACTCCGAGCCGACAGAGGCGAACGACCCTGTTCACTTCGTCTGCTGCCCGAGTGCCACAGGACCTTTCACTGTAAGGGCTTCTCTTCGCTCTTATGGGCGCTTCGCTAACCACCAGTGTAGGTGCGACAATGAGGATTATTCGTCTTGGAGTACTTGTGCCGTCATCTAATACGGCATTGGAGCCGCTTACTCATGCGATTGTCTCATCGATCCAATCAAAAGATGTCACAATCTCCGTATACTTCTCTCGGTTCCGTGTGACTACGATCGATATTTCCTCCGAGGCGAATGCGCAGTTCGAGTTCTCGCCGATTCTGCACGCTGCGACCTTGCTTGCCGATGCCAAAGTGGATGTAATCGGGTGGAGTGGTACAAGTGCGGGTTGGCTCGGCTTCGAGCATGACGAGAAACTGTGTGCCGCAATCGAAGCAGAGACCGGCGTTAAAGCTACGACATCCGTGTTGTCCCTCAACTCGATTTTACGCGGCCTGGGTGTTATCTCCTTTGGGCTCGTGACACCATATCGGAAAGAGCTGAACAGTTTGATCCGACAGAACTATGGGGCAATCGGTGTCGATATCAATGCGACCTGGGATCGTCATCTTGGGCTGACGGACAACATCGAGATCGGGAAAGTGGACGAAGCCACTTTAGATGGGATGGTGATGGATGTGGCCTCGAAGGGCGCGCACGTTTTGTCCACTTTCTGTACCAATCTTCGGGCAGCGCAACGTGTCGGGCATTGGGAGAAGTCAGCTTCTGTCATTGTTCTCGACACTGTGGCTAGCGTCGTCTGGGGTATGCTGAAGATCGTAGAAGTAGACACTAAGCTGGTGAAGGGATGGGGTTACATGTTTGAGGTTGAATGATTATCTGTCACCAGATGAGGACAGTGGGTAGCGCCTCGGACGCGCGACCGTCACTCCGTACGGAGTAGACAAATAGCTGATGACCCCAACGTCAGCCGTTGAGAAACGCAGGAAACGGCCACTAGGACGATACCACGAGGCTGAGACGCGGTTGCGCGCGGCAAGGCTGATGGTGGCGGGACGTTGCTGGGGTGACCACTCTGTGTACGAAATCGTCATTGGGTCCGATTGCACACCCCGTCGGCTGCTTTCACAATCCTCAGTATCTGCTTGACACACGAGCACACTGCATACAGCATACAACATACAGTACCGCGTCTACCACTATCAAAAGACAGAAGAACCATTCTTCGTAAGCTGGCACGATGCCAGCAGGCACTGCCTCGGAAGTGGACGCCCCTCCATCTGTGCCGCTGAGCTGTGAGTCTGCCATCTCTACGGCCTACCTGACGCATCTGACCGTTATCTAGTTTCCAATAACTTCTGGGGGCGCGATGACGCTGGCGTCGACCCTCTGCTCACCCGCATGCAAAATGCCAAAACCACCTGCGACGAACTCAAGGCATTCTACAATGCCCGCGCCGCGCTCGAGGAAGACTACGCCAAAAAGCTGCTCAGCCTGTCCCGAAAGCCCCTCGGCAGTGCAGAACAAGGGTCTCTGCGCGCCAGTCTCGATGTCGCTCGAGGAGAGACGGAATCCATGGGCAAGCAGCATGCCCTGGTCGCCCAGCAGATGAAGTCCGAGCTGGAAGAGCCCTTGGCGGCATTCGCAGGTGGAATCAAGGAGAGGAGGAAGATTATACAGAATGGGATCGAGCGACTGCACAAAATGAAGCAAACCCAAACAGCTCACGTCAACAAATGTCGGGACAAATACGAACAGGACTGTCTCCGGATCAAGGGATATCTCGCTCAAGGCCACATGGTCATGGGACAAGAGGAGCGCAAGAACAAGGCCAAGTTGGAGAAGACTCAGATCAACATGGCGTCGAACTCGAATGAATACGAGGCTGCTGTCAAGGTCCTGGAAGAAACGACGGGCCGCTGGAACAAGGAATGGAAGGCTGCCTGCGACAAATTCCAAGATCTCGAGGAAGAACGGCTTGACTTCACAAAATCTTCCCTGTGGGCGTTCGCCAACATTGCAAGCACCGTTTGTGTATCCGACGATTCGTCGTGTGAGAAGATTCGCCTCGCCCTGGAGAACTGTGAGGTGGAGAAGGACATTACCAGCTTCATCAAGACTTGTGGCACAGGTCAAGAAATCCCTGACCCTCCGCGATACATCAACTTTGCCAGGAATGACATTGATAGCGCCTCGGAAGCCTCAGAGGATGACTACTCGGTCGCACAATTCTCGAGAACCACAAACCCGGCTTTCAGGTCGTCTTCACCAACACACTCCGCAAGCTCGAAGCCGAGAAGAAGCCAGACACCAGAGCGACGCTCGGAGGAACCGATGCGACCGGATGAGGATGACACGCCAACACCTCACAATCCCAACAGTGGCCGCCCACCACCTCTCAACTACAAGCAACCACAAGCTACCCACGTCCCGCCAAATTATTCGCCGCGTCAACATGGGGAAGTCCCTCAGGTGCCGCACAACCAATACCCGACCGAGGGAATGACCATGTTTTGCCGCTCAGATGCACCACCGTCTGTGGCTGGTTCAGCTTTGTCTTCGAACACTCGACCTGAAAGTCGGGATGACCAGAGCGACTATTCTGCTCCAAGCTCGTTCACTAGTGCTGAACCGTCTTCTGGAGCGGCTTCGCCCACAAAAATGGCGCCCATCAACGGAGTTCAACTGCCAGGGATGACATCGCCGGAAAAGTCTGTCCACAAGAAGAGATCAGGATTCTTCTCCAACAGCCCGTTCCGGAGAAAGTCGAGGAAAGAGCATGAAAACCCGATAGCGAGCGATCTGTCGTCGACTCGCAGTTCTTGGAATGCAGTGTCAGCCACGAATGGTCGTATCAACCTGAATCCCACTGTCTCAAGCGCCCAGTCGAGTCCGACCAAATCCCCAGTGCGGCAACAGCAGAGTTACTTCAACCGTAATGTGGCTGACATGGCTCCCGAGGGTGAAGAGGCCCCGGACCCACGAGCAAACTTCCAGCTCAACATTGGCAACAACGTCTTCGACGTGGCAAGTCCTGATGGGTATCAAGACACGACACCAAAGACCAGTGCTGCCAGCCGACGCGGCTTTCTGCCACCTCCGACAGCTTCCACTTTGACCGATGACTCAATGCATGATCCAATTGCACGGGCGTTGGCAGATTTGAAGCAGAGTGCTGGCAGTAGCAGTGGTATGGCCAAGCAGGCGAGTACTCGTGTTGCGGTGGACCGATATCACGGCGTGGCCACACCAGCCCCAGAGCAGGAACCACTCACTCGACCAGGCATTTTGAGCGCAGAAAGCCAAGCAAGACTGGCTGCTCAGCGAGGCACACCGCCGCCGGCTTATGAGACGGCAGGTGCAGAGCCGCGACCAGTAGGCCGAGTTCAAACAGCGCTCGGTGTCCCTCAACCCGCCCACACCAAGCGAGAAATGCTCAATCGCACGGAAACCTGGGGTACAAACCGGGTCAACGGCAGTCAGACTCAACCGTCGAGGCCGGGGACACGAGATGGCCGTCGAAGTCCCGGACCAGGCATGGTGCGTGCAGCAAGTCCTCAACCACAAGCTTACAATCAACCTCCTCGAGCACGCAGCCCGCAACCACAAGGTCAATTCACCCAGCCTCCGAGAGGGCGAAGTCCTGCTCCGGGGATGATACCCCGAGCCGCGAGTCCACTACCGCAAGCACAGGGTGCATACCAACCTCGGTCGAGGAGCCCTGCGCCTGGCATGATGCCCCGAACAGCGAGCCCCAACCCCATGGGGCAACAACAGGGCGCAAGACCAGGAAGTCAGCAATACCGGGCAGCATCGCCGAATCCGTACGCCGGCAGACCCAGGCCAGATCCGAGGTCAAGCCACGCTCCTCGACAGGGCAGTGGGATGGAAATGCAACTCAGTTCTCAAGACGTGACACGTTATGACGGGCGGGATGGTGGTGGTAGCGGCCGCAGTCGTCAGAACATGATGCGGCCGAACTCGAGTTTTGGCGGCGATCGATATTCCCAGCCGCAGCAACAGCAGCAGCAGCAGCAGCGTCAACCTCAGTCCCAGCAACGCGGTGGCAGCATGGACATCGAGTTGCGGAGAGAGAGGAGTAAATCCCTCGCCAGTATTCCATATCGCGGTCCGCCGCCTCCACAGCCCGAGCCGCAGCGCGTGTTGCATTATGGTAAGCCAAAGCAAGACCTCTTGCCTTGTAAAAGAATATATCACTAACGTGGCCCCCTCAGCACGTGCAATGTACTCCTACACGGCCGCCATCCCGGAGGAACTCTCCTTCACCAAAGGCGATATCCTCGCGGTGCTACGCCTCCAGGACGACGGGTGGTGGGAAGCCGAAGTCAAGGAGTCGGCGCGCGGCGTCAAGGGCGGGATCGGGCTGGTTCCGAGCAATTACCTGCAGAGATGCTAGCAGCTGACATTCGGTGAGGCTGATTGTGTAAATGGAATGATCAATAGGGAGGCATACAGGTGTATTTTGGAGCAAAGGTGTTTATCCATGGAGGGTAGGATACGCGAGATGATTTGCCGGAGCTGCGATGGGATTTTTGTGTTCGTGTGTCGCATCATGGTGCTTTGCATACAATACCACAGTATTCCATGTCTGTTCCTGAGTAGCCAAGTAAGCATGCGTGTAGATACAGACTTGCTGGCTGGTTGACTTGTTGGCCGGTTCGCTGGTTTGCTGGCTGGGTTGGATGATTGGTATTTGGATACGTATACGGAGTATCCGGAATGAACAGGCATGCATGGCGAGCGTGGCGTGGCGCAGCGTCGCCTTGCCTTGCTTTTTCTCTCGACTTGACCACCGTGAGTGTTATTTTCCTGTGATCGTACCGCGATTGTGAACACTCCATGTACGGAGTATGGATCACGATAAGTATGTGATGGGGGTGTGGGGCATGGGAGATCTCAGAGGCACCCCGAGAGCAGGCGATCTTCGAGTTATGTACTCCGTAATTAGTTGATATTCCTTCCGTCCAGCATTGGGCACCGTCGTTGGTCTTCCGGCCCTCAGCCCAGTACAGTACAGTATACTGAAGTATACTGACATGCAACGAGCTCGCTCGTTTCGCGGAACATCTGCGTGGCGCCAAAGAACTACCGTGCACAGTATATACACCTCACCATTAATTATGCAGTGGCGTCCCTGGTGTGTGTGCTGTTGTACGCTGCGGCTACGGTGCAGTGCGTCCTACGGCGTCAATTAAATGTGCTGCAGTGCGTCATCATCTACTGTATGTTGTACACATGCATTGCATTCCCAGCGTCGGCGTGGTTCTACTCGTACAGTACTCTACCGCTCCGCGCCGATGATGCAAAGCGGCCACTGACCACTCACCGACTGGGGCGAACGGATCATAGGAGGTGACAAAATATGGAGACGTCGATTGAGGCCCTGCTATTGCCTCCGTCACGTTTGACTCGCACAGTAAATATTATGCACGCCGTCACCTATGCTGGTGATGGAGCCAGAACGAGTGTCGTGCTGTTGTCGTGCCGACGCCGTGTTGCTTCCTTCGTCTTGCGAGACGGCAGAGTTGGCTTTGAGCTTCAGCTTTTGGCATTGGTTTCGCAGGTCTGAATACGGGGTACTCCCTCAGCATGCGGCGGGGTATGATTCTCCCTCGCTACAGTAACTAGCTTCCTCGGCCACGATGTCTGTCATGGTGTTTTTGTCTAATTACTCCGTAATCTATGGAGTCTGTAGGTGTAGAAAATGATATGACATGAGAAGTCCTCAGTGGACCATGCCATGATCCATGATCAACATTCCCATGCAGGTACTACATACACTATGTACTCATACATCATGTGGCGTCGTTCAGGTGTCATCGCACGATCTCAGACGCGCTAAAATGTTCTCGCGGACATCCTGGTTAGATACATGCCATCTAGCTTGGGGTCGTTGGTTGACAGTTGCATTTGAATTTGCACTTTGCGTTGCAGTACATCGTAGCGAGCGAACCGTCCAGGGAGCTGCACTGGAGGGTTGTGTGCCCGTGGCATCTGCTGTTCGCTGTATCTGCTGTTCGCTGTATCTGCTGTTCGCTGTATCTGCT